>NC_091220.1:20101666-20444166 GCF_040958095.1 Procambarus clarkii
CCCGGCACAGTCTGCTGCGCCCTTGTTCCTGCTAACACCCTCGCTACAACCCGTCCTTAGACTCAGTCCATTCCATCCAGCGGCTGACCCCAAAGACACATTCATCAATGTTAACACGCTGTTCATTCTAAATAAGAATTTTCTATTAGGAATTCCTAAATAGGAATTTGTAAAATAATATTGTTATATATTAGCATATTGTGTATATTTAAGGGGTGCATACACCTGTACTATGCCTTTATCTGAGGCAGAGGTTAGGTTAGGTTAGGTTAGGTTAGGTTAGGTTAGGTTAGGTTAGGTTAGGTGTTTAGGTTCTGTTGGCGATTATTTGTATTTGTAGTACGTGGGTGAAGCATTTATAGCGTTGTGATTCGAACACAAGTCGTCAGTGAAGCACTTGTTCCGGAAGTGTTCGAACGTCAGCAGTTGTGAGTCGTGTGTAAACCGTTTTTCATTCATAAACAGCTGGGGGTTTGGCGGGTGGATGGAATGGACTTTTGGTCTTTGTTGATGAGGACGGGCTGGTTGCCTCCACCCCCGTGGCAATTGATGAGCATCATCAAGGCAAGCAGAGCCATGGTAGTGATGGTACCATGAATCATCAATGCTCCATAACACTGTTTCAAAGCAAAACAAAATCCCGAATATTAAACCCAAAGTTTCTTTACCTCAAACAAGCAGTAAAGAAAAGCAAGGGAGACACTGGATGCCTCATGCACACTCACTACCGACTGAGCCATGAGGAGCTCCTCACAGCGCTCACATTAAGCTCCACCAAATAAACTCACTAGTAAATACCTGTCAAATATTCAATGACTTTGGATCCTAATCATGGTCGCTGGTGCTCCGGGTGGTGGACAACTCTTGAAATCAGTTGCGGGTAAATTTGATGAGGTGTTGGTGGGGTTGGGGCTTGTGCAGGTGTGGTGGTGGCACTGGTGGTAGTGGTGGAGGGGGGGGGGTGTAGGTGCCGTTGTGGTGTGTGTGGTGGTGAGGTGGTGGTGACTCACTCCCCTGGGAGTGTGTGTGTGTGTGTGTGTGTGTGTGTGTGTGTGTATTCACCTAGTTGTGCTTGCGGGATTGAGCTCTGCTCTTTCGGCCCACCTCTCAACTGTCAATCAATCAACCATTACTAACATTGGGGAGTAGAAGAACTCCCAGAACCCCATCAACCAGGTATCAACCAGATATCAACCAGGTTAACTAATATTTCCCCCCCCCCCCCACACACACACACATTCAGGAAGCAGCCCGTGGCAGCTGTCTAACTCCCAGGTACCTATTTACTGCTAGGTAACAGGAAAACATCAGGGTAAAAGAAACTCTGCCCATTTTGTTTCTCGCCGGCGCTGGGAATCGAATCCCGGTCCACAGGATTACGTGTACAGCGTGCTGACCACTCAGCCACCAGTGTGTGTGTGTGTCGTGAGAGCTTGTGAAGACACAGACAAGCGGGGGGGGGGGGAGGCGGCCACCACCTGGTCATCGTCTGCTGTATCTGGTCAGTGTCTGCTAGCAAGCAGACGGCCAACACTTGTCTGCTTCAACCCATCTTGTGTGTATTATCTCTGCCACCTGCTGGGGTCCTGACTCTACCCCACCTGCTGGGGTCCTGACTCTACCCCACCTGCTGGGGTCCTGACTCTACCCCACCTGCTGGGGTCCTGACTCTACCCCACCTGCTGGGGTACTGACTCTACCCTCACCTGCTGGGGTACTGACTCTACCCCACCTGCTGGGGTACTGACTCTACCCCACCTGCTGGGGTCCTGACTCTACTCACCTGCTGGGGTACTGACTCTACCCCACCTGCTGGGGTCCTGACTCTACCCCACCTGCTGGGGTACTGACTCTACCCTCACCTGCTGGGGTACTGACTCTACCCCACCTGCTGGGGTATTGACTCTACCCCACCTGCTGGGGTCCTGACTGCCCACCTGCTGGGGTACTGACTCTACCCCACCTGCTGGGGTCCTGACTCTACCCCACCTGCTGGGGTACTGACTCTACCCCACCTGCTGGGGTACTGACTCTACCCCACCTGCTGGGGTACTGACTCTACCCCACCTGCTGGGGTCCTGACTCTACCCCACCTGCTGGGGTCCTGACTCTACCGCACCTGCTGGGGTACTGACTCTACCCCACCTGCTGGGGTACTGACTCTACCCACCTGCTGGGGTCCTGACTCTACCCCACCTGCTGGGGTACTGACTCTACCCACCTGCTGGGGTACTGACTCTACCCCACCTGCTGGGGTACTGACTCTACCCCACCTGCTGGGGTACTGACTCTACCCCACCTGCTGGGGTCCTGACTCTACCCCACCTGCTGGGGTACTGACTCTACCCCACCTGCTGGGGTCCTGACTCTACCCCACCTGCTGGGGTACTGACTCTACCCCACCTGCTGGGGTCCTGACTCTACCCACCTGCTGGGGTCCTGACTCTACCCACCTGCTGGGGTACTGACTCTACCCCACCTGCTGGGGTACTGACTCTACCCACCTGCTGGGGTCCTGACTCTACCCCACCTGCTGGGGTACTGACTCTACCCCACCTGCTGGGGTCCTGACTCTACCCCACCTGCCTGGGTACTGACTCTACCCCACCTGCTGGGGTACTGACTCTACCCCACCTGCTGGGGTACTGACTCTACCCCACCTGCTGGGGTACTGACTCTACCCCACCTGCTGGGGTACTGACTATACCCCACCTGCTGGGGTACTGACTCTACCCCACCTGCTGGGGTACTGACTCTACCCCACCTGCTGGGGTACTGACTCTACCGCACCTGCTGGGGTACTGACTCTACCCCACCTGCTGGGGTACTGACTCTACCCACCTGCTGGGGTCCTGACTCTACCCCACCTGCTGGGGTACTGACTCTACCCACCTGCTGGGGTACTGACTCTACCCCACCTGCTGGGGTACTGACTCTACCCCACCTGCTGGAGTACTGACTCTACCCCACCTGCTGGGGTCCTGACTCTACCCCACCTGCTGGGGTACTGACTCTACCCCACCTGCTGGGGTACTGACTCTACCCCACCTGCTGGGGTACTGACTCTACCCACCTGCTGGGGTCCTGACTCTACCCCACCTGCTGGGGTACTGACTCTACCCCACCTGCTGGGGTCCTGACTGCCCACCTGCTGGGGTACTGACTCTACCCCACCTGCTGCGGTACTGACTCTACCCTACCTGCTGGGGTACTGACTCTACCCACCTGCTGGGGTCCTGACTCTACCCCACCTGCTGGGGTACTGACTCTACCCCACCTGCTGGGGTACTGACTCTACCCACCTGCTGGGGTACTGACTCTACCCCACCTGCTGGGGTACTGACTCTACCCCACCTGCTGGGGTACTGACTCTACCCACCTGCTGGGGTCCTGACTCTACCCCACCTGCTGGGGTACTGACTCTACCCCACCTGCTGGGGTCCTGACTGCCCACCTGCTGGGGTACTGACTCTACCCCACCTGCTGGGGTACTGACTCTACCCCACCTGCTGGGGTACTGACTCTACCCACCTGCTGGGGTCCTGACTCTACCCCACCTGCTGGGGTACTGACTCTACCCCACCTGCTGGGGTCCTGACTGCCCACCTGCTGGGGTACTGACTCTACCCCACCTGCTGGGGTACTGACTCTACCCCACCTGCTGGGGTACTGACTCTACCCTACCTGCTGGGGTACTGACTCTACCCACCTGCTGGGGTCCTGACTCTACCCCACCTGCTGGGGTACTGACTCTACCCCACCTGCTGGGGTACTGACTCTACCCCACCTGCTGGGGTCCTGACTCTACCCCACCTGCTGGGGTACTGACTCTACCCCACCTGCTGGGGTACTGACTCTACCCCACCTGCTGGGGTACTGACTCTACCCACCTGCTGGGGTACTGACTCTACCCACCTGCTGGGGTCCTGACTCTACCCCACCTGCTGGGGTACTGACTCTACCCCACCTGCTGGGGTCCTGACTGCCCACCTGCTGGGGTACTGACTCTACCCCACCTGCTGGGGTACTGACTCTACCCCACCTGCTGGGGTACTGACTCTACCCTACCTGCTGGGGTACTGACTCTACCCACCTGCTGGGGTCCTGACTCTACCCCACCTGCTGGGGTACTGACTCTACCCCACCTGCTGGGGTACTGACTCTACCCCACCTGCTGGGGTCCTGACTCTACCCCACCTGCTGGGGTACTGACTCTACCCCACCTGCTGGGGTACTGACTCTACCCCACCTGCTGGGGTACTGACTCTACCCACCTGCTGGGGTACTGACTCTACCCACCTGCTGGGGTACTAACTCTACCCCACCTGCTGGGGTACTGACTCTACCCACCTGCTGGGGTACTGACTCTACCCACCTGCTGGGGTACTGACTCTACCCCACCTGCTGGGGTCCTGACTCTACCCCACCTGCTGGGGTCCTGACTCTACCCCACCTGATGGGGTCCTGACTCTACCCACCAACTCAGTTGTCGAGTTGACAACTCGACAACTGAGTTAGTCAGCTGTCACGGGCTGCTTCCTGGGGGTGGAGGCCTGGTCGAGGACCGGGCCGCGGGGACACTAAGCCCCGAAATCATCTCAAGATAACCTCAAGATGGTATAAAATATTATTTTTCTTCCAAATTCATTATCCTGCTTACCAGTCTTTATGTAGCGTTCCGTGCCTCTCACGTGAAAGTCTGGGCAGGTGAGGTCATAGCATTATCTGTCCTCGAGTGAGGTTAGGCACATGTCAGGGTGGAAAAACTTATACATGTTGATCCATATCGACACTGACCTTCCCGAAGCATATTTAATTTTTTTGAGGTGGTGATAACTGCATTCTAATCCTTTCTTTGTTTTCCAACATATATATATATATATATCTGCATGCGCCCTTTACATGAAATTTGCATATGTCTGTCCTTCAGGTCTGATTCGTTCATGCACCTTAGCCTTCCTGTCCACTCCTATCCTCACGCCCTCTCCAGCACCCACGCTGCCACCCATGGTGGGAGTCAGAGCACCCACGCTGCTACCCATGGTGGTACAGTCACAACCTGTCCTCTTAAAAAGAACGTCGCTTTTGGCCGTTTGCCCGTATGGCCGAATTTGGACGTAATTTGAAAATGAAAAAAAAATTAAAATAAATTTGGGATTTTTTTTTCAACAACAGTAAGTTAAGGGTCCTCTGATAGGTTAGGTGGGCAGGAAATTCTCATAAAGTTTCAAAACGGTATGAAAAACGTTAGTTGAAAGTTTCTTCTCCTAACCTGTCCGAGTAAGCCGGACGACTCAAACAGAAAACGGAACAGTACGTCACTTTTGTGAGTCGATTTTATTTCAAATTACGTCCAAATTTGGCCATAGTGCGCATACCAGCGAACAGTAACGTTATTTTTAAGAGGCCGGGTTGTAGTCAGTGGTCTCCCACAACTGCATGGGGGCAGTCAGCAGAGGGCGAGTGAAGCTTCCAGTCAGCCTGTCATCCAGTTTCCAGTTGATTGACTGGACTGGTTTGGCCTACCAGGGGTTGAAGAGGCTCCCATTCAGCAAACTAATTCCGAAGCTCGCGGAATTGAAGTCTCTGAACAAATTGAACAGAATATGTTCTGGTTCAGGGGCGTATAGTCATATCTGTGAAATCTCATATATTGGAATATTGCAATTTAGTGGTGTATAGGGAGGCGACACAGAGCACTGTCTCCTCCTGTTTGATAGTTCCTGTTGGAGAGCCGAGCCAAGATTAGTAAAGCTCACTTTGACATCGATGATACACCCAGATAAAAATGTTTTATGAAATAGTACGAAATGATCTGTAGATGGTGTGTGTGTGTGTGTATGCGTGTGTGTGTGTGTGTGTGTGTGTGTGTGTGTGTGTGTGTGTGTGTGTGTGTGTGTGTGTGTGTGTGTAAGAGAGAGAGAGAGATGCATGTATGGGACCCCCAGCTCGCGTATGGGACCCCAGCACACAGGTTTGGGACCCCCAGCACAGGTATGGGACCCCCAGCACAGGTATGGGACCCCGCCCCCCCACTTGGGACGAGGCTGGGACCCCGCCCCCCACCTGGGACGAAGCTGGGACCCCGCCCCCCACCTGGGACGAGGCTGGGACCCCGCCCCCACCTGGGACGAGGCTAGGACCCCGCCCCTCACCAGGGACGAGGCTGGGACCCCGCCCCTTCACACCTCTCAGAGTTCCAGAGTGTTTGTGGGTTGCTATTGACCATCTCCTGACGGCGAGACTGAAGGAGTATAATGCTTTTATTTGGTCAATGTGCGTGTCTGATCCGGACATATCCTCGTGGGGTAATATTTGTCTTGAGTCATATTGACCCCCTCCCCCCCCTCACGCACAACCACTCTCACTCAAACGACTCACACGCAAAACACTCTCACTCACACAGACAATAATTTCAGTTCGCCACTGAGAAAGGCGGAAATGTAAAATTAATTTTAATCCAAGTTTATTTGTGCACCACCCTGTAGAGGCAGTGTTGCCAGATGTGAGAGGCTATAGCAGTATAGTGGGGGGGGTGTGTGGGGGTCTGGGGTCTGGGAAAGGGGGGGGGGCTGGCTAGACTGATTCATATTCCCACTGTTCAGTAGCTTCACAATATTCACACTCGCCTTAAACTGCCGTACGCATGATAAAAGCAGGATATGGCAACTGAGACAAAGTGTGAAGCAGAGAGAATACCTAACAGACAGGCAACAGAAAGTCATGGTGATTCGTGGGTGAAAGTGCGCGTCTGCGCTTACCAAGGACGCTGGTTCGATCCCCGTTCCAAAGATTTTCGTCTGAGAAAGTCACCATGATAGAGGAGAAAGGTAGAAGCAGTAGCCATTTACTAAAGAAGATGATATCTTTCCTGTTGATGCCCGCAGATAATGTCCAGTGCTGAGGATAGCAAGGGGCACGGATAGATAACGACGGTGGCACGTTCTATAGGGCGCGCCTCCCTATAGGACGGGCGTGTGGGCGTGGGAGAGGCGTGCCTCCCTATAGGATAGGCGTGTGGGCGTGCCATCTTGACACGGGCGGACCAATGAACACAGACCGTATAATTATTAGCGGGCGTGCCCAACAGGCTGTGCCTGGGGTGGGGGGGGGCTGAGCCGGGAGTGCCTACTGGCTCTATCCCACTGAAACCTTCCACTTATGAGTGCCACTGAAACCATTCACTTAACCAGAGATATCAACACACGTAGTGATATCATCAACATATGTAGTGATATCATCAACATATGTAGTGATATCATCAATCAACATGTAGTGATATAACACACACATAGTGATATCAACAACACATGTAGTGATATAACACACACATAGTGATATCATCAACATATGTAGTGATATCATCAACATGTAGTGATATAACACACACATAGTGATATCATCAACATATGTTGTGGTATGAGCAACATACTGGCCCCAGGCACCCCCCTCCCCCCCCCCCAGCACCAACAAAGGTGCGAGGAATAGACAGGTGTCAGGACAGGTAAGGTGCTGGGCCGCACCTTTGTTAACCTCTGCTTGACCTTACATGCGGTCTGTCACTTTAGTAAGGGGCAGCCACGTGTTCCTGGGGGGGGGGGAGGGGGGTGTGGTGGGGGTGGGGGGGTGTGACAGGTGGTGGGCGTTGCCCCCATAACCATCTGGGGGGGAAGGGGAGGGCCCCATCTTACCCACCCCCACTTGAAGCCACTTTATATGGAAGCATTATACAGTGAGCCGTAATTAAGTGCCCATCTTATTATTCCTTACATCGTGCCCCCACCTCCCTCACATTCCCTGTGGTGGTGGTTGTGGTGGTGGTTGTGGTGGAGGTTGTGGTGGTGGTTGTGGTGGTGGTTGTGGTTGTGGTGGTGGTTGTGGTGGAGGTTGTGGTGGTGGTTGTGGTGGTGGTTGTGGTTGTGGTGGTGGTTGTGGTGGAGGCTGTGGTATAGGCTGTGGTAGAGGCTGTGGTGGTGGTTGTGGTGGTGGTTGTGGTGGTGGTTGTGGTGGTGGTTGTGGTGGTGGTTGTGGTGGTGGCTGTGGTAGAGGCTGTGGTGGAGTAAACCCATACTGTCATTGTTTGAACCCATTGTTTAACTCATATTTGAACCCATGTTACCATTATAATATGAACTGAACCCATCCTGTGTGTGTTCCAGTAGCCTGTTGCTTCATCTCTCTACTATCTCACTGAAGATACTAGATATATAAGCACTTACCCCAACCCTTTACGAAACCAGTACATCATTCCACGATCATGGCGGCTTTGTTTACATTTATCAAACAGTTTATGAGCTCCGAAACACAACGAGGTTGTTTACAACAAGAATAACAGTAATACAGTAAAGAAAACAGTAAATTGTTTACATATGAGGTTATAATATCAATATAAATACTTGTAATTGTAAACTGTTTACTCAAGAATTAGATTTAGAAGCTACATTTATCAGTTATTTTAAAATGATTACAATTCTCAAAATCAGAATTAGAAACTATTTTCCTAATGACTTGTACAAATCGTTACAATAATGACTGAACTAACCAGGTGTATAATAGTGTAAATTAAATTTTATATTTTGTTAGTTAAAGTGTCTAGACATTTAGCTGTCTGGCAGTTCCCCACTCTAGTTTTATATTTAAAAAGTAGCAAAATATAGCTTAGCATATTTGGCAACGTGAGGGAATATTAATTGGTTATCATTATAAGGAAATATTCTAGGATGAACTGTTGCTGTTAAAGATTTGCTACTTGGCACAAAAAGTTCCAAGTAGCACGGGCTATGGTGAGCCCGTAGATAGTTATAGGATAAAGTAATTCTCACTCTAATGATGTGTTGTTCTTCTTGCATATCCCAGCGTGCAACTGTAACCTGCACGCTCGCCGCTGCCGGTTCAACATGGAGCTGTACAAGTTGTCAGGGCGTGTGAGTGGCGGGGTGTGCCACAAGTGCCGCCACAACACTGCAGGGCGGCACTGTCACTACTGCAAGGAGGGCTTCTACCGCGATGGCACTCGACCCATCATCCACCGCAAGGCTTGCAAAGGTTGGCACTTCCCTACACACACCCCCACACCTTTCCCCACTACACCCCTCACCCACACCTTTTCCCCACTACACCCCCACCACTACACACCTCTACTTGGCCCAGTACACCTAATGTTTGGCAGTAAAGGTAAGGGGCCAACACCTGTCTGTACCGGTCCAACACTGTTCTGTTCTACTGTGTAACAAATGTTCGTAATTGTGTCATTTCCCCTAATTGCCTAAGCCTCTAAAGTCTATATTTAAATGTAAAATATGTCTATTTGTGTATTTTCGGTGTAAAAAGTAGCAATTTATAACTCCAAATGTGTGCAATGAGCTCCTGTAATGTGTACCACGACCACACCCCCATACAACACCTATAGTAGGCATCCATCAGTCTCAGAAGACTATTGTTGTCGATCTAGAGTGGCCTCTCCAGGGCGCAAAGCCAGGGTAGGCTGATATGCAGGAGAAGCTGTTACCCATGCAGCAGGTCCCCCTTTCTCCACGACGCCGAAAGTCTCCAATGGAAAGGCAAACAGTCACCACACATCAAAACCTGCTAAAAAAAACTTCCATCAACACATTGCTGGCCATGAGAAGAACCGGTTTGTGCTAAACTGGAGTGTGATGATATATTTGAAGAGTAATTACTGTAGTGTGTATTGTGATACCAGAGGTACTGGTAGTGGGTACTGGTGGTGGTGGTGGGTACTGGTGGTTGGGTTAGGTTGGGTTACCTATTGGGCCAGGTAAGATACCTCAATAGCGTTCGGTTGGAGCTTAAAAATTCGGTAGTGAACTGTGTTGTTTACGGTGTAACTAGTGCCTTCTCCCCTGATGGTGGCACTAGGGGTCCGCTAGTGTGTACACGGCGGCTGGAACAAGCAAAGGGGTGGCCCCCCTGTACCAAAATGACAACATTGGTACAAGGGTGTACCCAATGTTGGTGTAATTTTTTTACGAATCATTGCACAAACAGGACCAGATTGTCTGTTGACTGACACGCCCACGCTTGCTGGTACGCCCTCAGTGGCTCCCAGACGTGCTGGTACGCCCTCAGTGGCTCCCAGACGTGCTGGTACGCCCTCAGTGGTTCCCAGACGTGCTGGTACGCCCACAGTGGTTCCCAGACGTGCTGGTACGCCCACGAGGGGGGGGGGTTCCTCTCTCTCTCTCTGGGGTCAGTGGAGGGAGCTAATTGGTTGATGACAGAGTTTGTGATATAGACTCACCGTGAATACTGGTGGTGGGGGGGGGGGCGGTTTACTTTCCAGCGGTTAGGTTAGGTTAAGAGTTTCTCTATGTCTGCGTGAGAGCAGTAAGGGCTACTCTCTATGGCTGCGTGAGAGCAGTAAGAGCTACTCTCTATGGCTGCGTGAGAGCAGTATTGTCTGAGTATTGTCTAAATCTGGTATTACTTCATTTCTTGCAGCAATATTCCATGCAGGCTGTTGTTACTTGCGTGTGGTTCTATGCTTGTGCGTGTGGGGGCGTGGGTGTGTGCGTGTGGGCGTGGGTGTGTGCGTGTGGGGGCGTGGGTGTGTGCGTGTGGGCGTGGGTGTGTGCGTGTGGGCGTGGGTGTGTGCGTGTGGGCGTGGGTGTGTGCGTGTGGGGGCGTGGGTGTGTGCGTGTGGGCGTGGGTGTGTGCGTGTGGGTTTGGGTGTGTGCGTGTGGGCGTGGTTGGAGGGGTGAACTGCAGGTGTGTAGAGGCTTCAAGGACACCAGGAGAGAGGCAGGGTCTCCGCCCCCACTGTCTGCTGATAAGGTCTTCCCACACCTGGCAGCCCAGTGCCTCATTCTCCTCCCACACCTGGCAGCCCAGCGCCTCATTCTTCTCCCACACCTGGCAGCCCAGTGCCTCATTCTTCTCCCACACCTGGCAGCCCAGTGCCTCATTCTCCTCCCACACCTGGCAGCCCAGCGCCTCATTCTTCTCCCACACCTGGCAGCCCAGCGCCTCATTCTTCTCCCACACCTGGCAGCCCAGCGCCTCATTCTTCTCCCACACCTGGCAGCCCAGTGCCTCATTCTCCTCCCACACCTGGCAGCCCAGTGCCTCATTCTCCTCCCACACCTGGCAGCCCAGTGCCTCATTCTCCTCCCACACCTGGCAGCCCAGTGCCTCATTCTCCTCCCACATCTGGCAGCCCAGCGCCTCATTCTCCTCCCACACCTGGCAGTCTAGCGCCTCATTCTCCTCCCACACCTGGCAGTTCAACCTCTCACACACCTGCCACGTCCACACCTGGCATGCGCTGTCCTCATGCCTGACACCTGTCATATCCCATATTTGTGATGATGCAAAATAAACATGAAGGATCTTGACAGAATAGGCATGAAAATATTATGCAAGGTGAACTAGACAATCTCTATCATGGGCTAAGGGATGGCTGCTGGACTTTAACCCATCCAAATGCAAGGTTATGAACAGAAGAATGGGTGTGAAAAGTCCTCAAATACAATATACAATGAAAAGAAGACAACTTTCCCCCTCCCTGTAGAAAAAGAGAAAGACTTGGGAGGAGACAGAATGTAGAGTGTAATAGTCAACACAATGTTGACCAGACCACACAATAGAAGGTGAAGGGACAACGACGTTTCGGTCCGTCCTGGACCAATCACAATCGACTTGAGAATGGTCCAGGACGGACCGAAACGTCGTCGCCCCTTCACCTTCTAGTGTGTGGTCTGGTCAACACACTTTAGCCACGTTATTGTGACTCCTCGCCTGTAGTCAACACAGTAAAATCCGCATCATCTACTGTGAAGAGCTCAGTCCCCCCAAGGTACCGTGCTTGCTCGGGTACTTTTTCTCATGCTAATATCAGACACAGACAAGGAGACAAACTACAGCACTGTATCATCATTGGCAGATGACACTATAGAGGACACAGCAAACCTTTAAGCTGATGTAAATCGGGTCTTTAAATGGGTCACTGATAATAATATGTTATCTTGAGGTTATCTTGAGATGATTTCGGGGCTTAGCGTCCCCGTGGCCCGGTCCTCGACCAGGGCCTCCTTTTTGTTACACATCCCCAGGAAGCAGCTCGTAAGAGCTGTCTAACTCCCAGGTGCCAATTTACTGCTAGGTGAACAGACGCATTATGGTGAAAGAAACTACCCATTTGTTTCCGCCTTCACTGGGGATCGAACCCGGAACCTCAGGATTACGAATCCCGAGTGCTGTCCACTCAGCTGTCAGGGCCCCAGGTGAAAAATTGACCCCTCACAGTGTTCAAGAGAGAACTATCAACATCAGAGGCCCGAGACTGTTCAACACGCTTCCACTACACATAAGGGGCATAACTGGTCGACCCCTCACAGTGTTCAAGAGAGAACTATCAACATCAGAGGCCCGAGACTGTTCAACACGCTTCCACTACACATAAGGGGCATAACTGGTCGACCCCTCACAGTGTTCAAGAGAGAACTATCAACATCAGAGGCCCGAGACTGTTCAACACGCTTCCACTACACATAAGGGACATAACTGGCCGACCCCTCACAGTGTTCAAGAGGGAACTATCAACATCAGAGGCCCGAGACTGTTCAACACGCTTCCACTACACATAAGGGACATAACTGGCCGACCCCTCACAGTGTTCAAGAGAGAACTATCAACATCAGAGGCCCGAGACTGTTCAACACGCTTCCACTACACATAAGGGACATAACTGGCCGACCCCTCACAGTGTTCAAGAGAGAACTATCAACATCAGAGGCCCGAGACTGTTCAACACGCTTCCACTACACATAAGGGACATAACTGGCCGACCCCTCACAGTGTTCAAGAGAGAACTATCAACATCAGAGGCCCGAGACTGTTCAACACGCTTCCACTACACATAAGGGACATAACTGGCCGACCCCTCACAGTGTTCAAGAGAGAACTATCAACATCAGAGGCCCGAGACTGTTCAACACGCTTCCACTACACATAAGGGACATAACTGGCCGACCCCTCACAGTGTTCAAGAGAGAACTATCAACATCAGAGGCCCGAGACTGTTCAACACGCTTCCACTACACATAAGGGACATAACTGGCCGACCCCTCACAGTGTTCAAGAGAGAACTGGATAAACACCTCCAAAGGATACCTGATCAACCAGGCTGTGTCTCATACGTCAGGGTTGAGCAGACGACCAACCGGGAGGCCTGTTCGGAGACCGGGCCACGGGGAAATTGATCCTGGAAACTACCACAAGGTCGCCACAAGCTATGCACCAAAAGTCGACTGAAGGACGGGGACCAAGATCTAAAACCCAACCCAACCCCCAACCTCCCGAAAAGATAACTAGCTGGGAAGATAACTAGTCTCAACTAGGGCCCCCCCCCCTAGTGGAGACTAGGGGGGGGGGGGGGGGCTCACTAGTTTATACAGTGGTTCAGGTTCAGTATTTTAATTAGTGGGCACTTAATTAGCCTAAGAGGTCAAACCTCGGCGCTAATGATCTCAAAAGTCGTAATTACTCAACCACAGCGTCACCCTAATATTCGTAATTGGCCAGCCTGAGTAATCAGGGATTAATACTTGATTACCTTCTTGCTTGCCCGCCACTCGTGCACGGAGGCAGGCAAGCAAGAAGTAAGATAGACAAGAAGGCACCCAAGCAAGCAAGCAAGGAAGCACAATGTGAAGCCTGACCATCATGGGCCCTCCTCGACCAATCACAGCGAGGCTACCCCTCCCCCCCTGGTTCACCCCCATAATTAAGACACACACACACCTGTCATTACAATGCTACAACACTGAAGGTCAGGTAGCAAGATGGTCCAGTATCACTGGGAGTCACTATGGGAGCACCGCCACTGACACAAATGTGCAGGAAGACAGTGTTAAACACACACAGAAATGTTCAATTCATTTGAGGATGAAATCAATAACAATTGCCGAGATAATTGGTCGTTGAGTAGTTAGTGAAGAGAAGCACAGAGCCGAGATGATGAAGACGTTAACAAGGAAGAACAAAGAACCAGAAATAAAGACAACAGTTAGAAAAGATAAAAAAAAAAGTTGTTTCAGAATGACATAGCAGCAAAAGCAAAGGAGCAACCCAAAATGACTGCTCCTTTTTGGAGCAGCCCAAAATGACTGCTCCTTTTTGGAGCAGCCCAAAATGACAGTCACAAGAGGAGGAAAGGAACAGATAAAGCCAGCGATATTCCAACAAGACAAGAGGGAAACTCTTGATAGAAAACGACAAAGAGGTGTGTGTGCGGAACTTGACAAGGAGGCGCTAAATTAATGCAACAAAAAACCTGTTTAGAGACCGAGAATGGGAGCAGACGGACGGTGAGAGGAGACGGTAGACAGCATGTTATCCACCAGGGAGAAGGTAGAGAGACTACTGAGAGAACTAGATATAACACAGGCGGTAATACTGGGTATAAACCCAGTATTCAAGACAGAGAACAGTGAGATTAGCATTCCATATAACGTTCTCTATCCATCAGGAAGAACATCTTGGAGCACCTGGAGGTGTAGAGGAGAAAACCACATTATACAAAGAACAAATCCACAGTGGCCGCGACGAGGATTCGAACCTACGTCCGAGAGCATCCCAGACGCTTCCTTAATCGACTGAGCTACGACATGGTATAAGAATTGCAACCAGAAATTGGCTACGGGAGTACCTGACATGCAGGAAACAGAGTCACAGAGGCGATATGAGTCTGTAGCGATACAGCAAGTGGCCTGCTTGCCGGGTGGCGGCGGGTCGGGCCCCCATAAGCCGGGTGGCGGCGGGTCGGGCCCCCATAAGCCGGGTGGCAGCGGGTCGGGCCCCCATAAGCCGGGTGGCGGCGGGTCGGGCCCCCATAAGCCGGGTGGCAGCGGGTCGGGCCCCCATAAGCCGGGTGGCAGCGGGCCGGGCCCCCATAAGCCGGGTGGCGGCGGGCCGGGCCCCCATAAGCCGGGGTGAGCCAGGTAGCCTTGGTAGGGGTGATGCAATTAACGAGCAGTATTCCTCACCCTGTGTGAGACATCTCCCGCCTCCCTTAATCTAATTCCTCCGTGTTTGGGCCACCGTGAGGTAACTTGTTGACGTGTGTGTGGTGAGAGGCAGGCCAACCTTTAGCTCTTGGACGCCGCCTTCCCAACCACCCGTTGCCTAATACAAACTTCGCTTATCCTCCCCTATTTGTGCTTGCGGGAGGGTTGAGTTCCGGCTCTTTGGTCCCGAACGTGTGTGTGTGGGGTGCAACGCAAGCTGACCTATCCTGCCCCCCATTTCCGCAGGGATGGAGGAATAGGGGTGCAGGATAGGATAGATAACCTTCCCCCCCCCCCCCTGGTGTGAGGCAGCCATCAACTCATAACTTTCCTCCCCCTGATAACTAGACGTCAACGGAGGGGGTGGGGAGAGAGAGGGGGGAGATAGAGGTGGATAGAGACGAGCCACGAGCCATCCATCCCCTCCCTTCACTGAGGTAAACTCCGGTAAACTCAAGGTAAACAGAAATGAAATATGAAGGTGAAGTTACATGAGGGTTGGTCTCTTACCTCTACCTCCGACCTCTGTTGGTTTCTCCTGTTGGGCCCTGTTGCTGCTCACACCTGATGAGCTCTGTTGCTTCCTCCTGTTATCTCCCCGTTACAATACACGTGATTAACTCTGCTGGAAAATACCTCTGGAAGGTTCTGGAAATTTTGTTGAGTCATTGGTATGATATTTATAATGTACAGGGTGTCTCACAAGCCTGGAACCCCTAGAGTAATCATACAGGGTGTCTCACAAGCCTGGAACCCTTAGGGTAATCATACAGGGTGACTCACAAGCCTGGAACCCCTAGGGTAATCATACAGGGTGACTCACAAGCCTGGAACCCCTAGGGTAATCATACAGGGTGTCTCACAAGCCTGGAACCCCTAGAGTAATCATACAGGGTGACTCACAAGCCTGGAACCCCTAGGGTAATCATACAGGGTGACTCACAAGCCTGGAACCCCTAGGGTAATCATACAGGGTGACTCACAAGCCTGGAACCCTAGGGTAATCATACAGGGTGTCTCACAAGCCTGGAACCCCTAGGGTAATCATACAGGGTGACTCACAAGCCTGGAACCCCTAGGGTAATCATACAGGGTGACTCACAAGCCTGGAACCCTAGGGTAATCATACAGGGTGTCTCACAAGCCTGGAACCCCTAGGGTAATCATACAGGGTGTCTCACAAGCCTGGAACCCCTAGGGTAATCATACAGGGTGTCTCACAAGCCTGGAACCCCTAGAGTAATCATACAGGGTGACTCACAAGCCTGGAACCCCTAGGGTAATCATACAGGGTGTCTCACAAGCCTGGAACCCTAGGGTAATCATACAGGGTGTCTCACAACCCTGGAACCCCTAGGGTAATCATACAGGGTGTCTCACAAGCCTGGAACCCCTAGGGTAATCATACAGGGTGTCTCACAAGCCTGGAACCCCTAGGGTAATCATACAGGGTGTCTCACAAGCCTGGAACCCCTAGGGTAATCATACAGGGTGTCTCACAACCCTGGAACCCCTAGGGTAATCATACAGGGTGACTCACAAGCCTGGAATCCCTAGGGTAATCATACAGGGTGACTCACAAGCCTGGAACCCCTAGGGTAATCATACAGGTTGTCTCACAAGCCTGGATCCCTAGGGTAATCATACAGGGTGTCTCACAAGCCTGGAACCCTAGGGTAATCATACAGGGTGTCTCACAACCCTGGAACCCCTAGGGTAATCATACAGGGTGTCTCACAAGCCTGGAACCCTAGGGTAATCATACAGGGTGTCGCATGAGGCTAAAAACATTGGAGAAAATAATCCAGGTAGTTTCTTTACCATTGTTTAACTAGGTACATAGGTAAGGATTCCTTCCTTGTGGTCGATGTGTCAAGGCAACACTCCCACACCTCCTAATGGTCACCCTGCACATCCACCAGTCACGTGACCCCTCAGGGTGTACTTGGGTGTACTCAAGACTCTGGTTCCAGTTTCTTAAATAACAATCAACCCGTCTTCAGACTAAGTCCATTCCATCCAGCGGTCGACCCCACAGACGCATTCATCAATGTTAACATGTTGTTCATTCAAAAGAGGAATCGTCTCAAATATAAATTAATATTATAATATATTAGCATATTGTGTATATATAGGCATAGGTTAGGTTAGGTGTTTAGGTTCTGTTGGCGATTATTTGTATTTGTAGTACGTGGGTGAAGCATTTACAGCGTTGTGATTCGAACAAAATTCGTCAGTGAAGCACTTGTTCCGGATATGTTCGAACGTCATCAGTTGTGAGTCAGCTCGTCCTCCAAACAAAGATCCAAAAGTGATTCCATCCACCCGCCAAACCCCCAGCTGTTTATGAATGAAAAGCTGTTTACACACGACTCACAACTGCTGACGTTCGAACACTTCCGGAACAAGTGCTTCACTGACGACTTGTGTTGGAACCACAACGCTGTAAATGCTTCACCCACGTACTACAAATACAAATAATCGCCAACAGAACTTAAACACCTAACCAAACCTATGCCTATATATGCACAACATACTAATATATAATAATATTAATATATATTTGAGACAACTTTTATTTTGAATGAACAGCATGTTAACAATGATGAATGCGTCTTTGAGGTCGACCGCTGGATGGAATGGACAATCCCCAATCCGCCCGTCATCAATCTCCCTCAACAGTTTCCCCAACTCCCCATTACTCAATAGGTGAATGACTTGCGCCCAAATCATTACTTATATATATGGTTAAAAAACTTATATATAAGATTTTCAAACGTTCTCTCCCCTCTCCTTAGTAAAAATCTCCCCCCCCCCCCAACCTGATTGATGGCGCCAATCCCTGCTCATCAACTCCAAGGATTAAAAAAAATGTATAATAGATTTATCAACAGTAATCACCTTCTTTGAGATCAACTTGAGAGATTCAAAGGTCTCCTCACCGGGTCTCTCGACGGACCCTGGGCTAAGGGCAGCCCTTCTTCCTGGCTTCCCTCAAGACCACTCTGGCCTCTCACAGGTTAACATTGACTGTCTTATAAGTATGATTAATATATCTCCCTAGTTAATACCCAAGAATGGGAAATGTCCAGAAGAAAATTAATAATAAGTCACAGTGCTGTTTTGATCGTTAGGTGGTATTTACTTCAGCAACTATTGCAAGGGAGGAGTCTACCCTCTCTGCAAGATCATTTACATAATAGGCTCTAATATTGAGGCCCGTGCAATTGCTGCCTGCAACATGGCAACTTTCTTGCCTCAGTGACGTCTCTCCTCTGCTGGGTCAAAGGTGGACCGGGGCTGGTTCTTGGTTCCTCTCTCAGGGCATTGAACCAGCTGTTGTTGCTGGTAGGGAACCAGCTGTTGTTGGTGGTAGGGAACCAGCTGTTGTTGGTGGTAGAGAACCAGCTGTTGTTGGTGGTAGAGAACCAGCTGTTGTTGGTGGTAGAGAACCAGCTGTTGTTGATGGTGGTAGGGAACCAGCTTCGCCTCCACCACAGGCTGACATCATGCCATTGGTCCGTATTCCATCATGCTACCATAACAGCCCTCCCTCGTTGGGTTATTATTGCAGCCGCTGTTATTGCCTGTACTGCCCCAGCTGAATCACCTCGTCAACCACCATTACCGTCACTGGAACAGATAGACAGACAGCAGAGTAAGCAGCTGCTGCGGGGTCTCCACCTGTCACGGCTGTCTATATATTGCGCGCGCGGTCTTGCAGGGATCACTTTGTTAATCTTGGTAAACAGTGTTGATATGTTTCGTATGCTCCCCCTTCTCCAGCATCCACCCTCATCCACCGTCATCCACACCCTTTACACCTGCACCCATCTAGACAACACACACACACACACACGTGATATAAAAGAGATTAACAACACTCCACACTCAGCTATGACAATTCCCT
The DNA here is from genome assembly GCF_040958095.1 of Procambarus clarkii. Classification (NCBI taxonomy): domain Eukaryota; kingdom Metazoa; phylum Arthropoda; class Malacostraca; order Decapoda; family Cambaridae; genus Procambarus; species Procambarus clarkii. The sequence continues at coordinate 20,120,603 of NC_091220.1, forward strand.
CCCAGTTTACAACACAAGAAACACCCAAAGAGTTACGAAAACCTTGTCACAACACGAACTCACCCACCTGGGAATGCCTCAATATGTGTTGCAGCTCCCGTGTAAGGCAACAATTCCTGAAGAGCAATGACCCGTGAAGCAACACAAGAGGCGCAGTGTTCAGGGAACAACAACAAACACTAGTTGTGACTTCATTAACGACGAGGGGAACTAAAATAGCATCCCCTTGTCTGAGGGGATTATATACCTGTGAGAACGACTGGTGGTTCAGAACCGTCTTGGAGACGTGAGTCTTTGTGGGGCCTAAAGACTTGGAGACAGAAATGGTGGTTCGACTACTTTTATAATGCTGGGATTATAGGGACGCTCGTGGGAAAAATTGTCGGGATTGATTAATGAGAACTACTTAGGACTTGTACTGTACTAAATTAAAAATTACTGTATGCAAAATTAATACAACTAAAGTCCCTAGCCAGGGTCGTAAAGCCTAGCTCCTCTTGTCGTAATGACAGACTGTGGGCCGTTAGGGGGCAGGTGGGTTCCCTAAGGGTGGATGGAGAAGTTGATTGAAGATCTACAATCCACCTGCAGACAATTCAACCCATCAGCTTGTATTGTTAATACAAGGATAAGATTAAATAACTCAGCTCTATAACTGAACACTGGTGCTGTTTAAATCAGGGATCTAAACATGTACATAGTCCAGCCTAGCACTATTATTACAACAGCCAATATACACATGCTAATAAACACAACAATTTGTATTATAGAGGTATGATATATACTAATATGCTAATTAAATGACCTTAAATATGGTCCGAGTGCAGTGGAATTTAGGTACAAGAATCATATTCAATATGATAAACTTATGTGATAAATTAAAGATAACTTAGTTAGCTATGTTTAACTTAATGAATATGATCAATTATATGTACAGGTATATTCAATTGATATGAAAATGTTCAGTCAAGCATTGACTGACTTTCAATGACTGAGTGTCCACATAGCATTGAATGATTCAGTGGCTGAAAGATTAATAAAAACTTACTGAAATCTGGGGCATTGCCCTGCGCTGTAACGACAAACAGACTTATTGGATAGATTAAGATTATACAAGCATGCAATTGGCCAATCAACACACTACAATAACATTCAATATACTTATGTTTTACCCAATCTGAGTGCCGGGTGCCGTCTGACAAGTTGCCAGACTGGCTAACCTCTCTTGAAGAGCTTAGACACTTTATTTGTATGTCACAGCTTTGCTGTTTAATATTCTGGTAGCTTTGCTGGTTGATTATGTACTTAGTTGCGTTAGCAGTAGGATTAGATTAGATGTGGTAAAGTGGTGGAGGCGGTGTCTGTTATGAGCCACTATCTTCACTCGTATTTAGATACAGTACTAGGAATTTTTCCTTATAGATATAGACCAGGTACTCCCCCAGTTCTAGAGAGATAATAATGATAAGTTAGTGTGGTGTCCTTTACTGAAAAAGTTTGCAAGGCACCGTCACCTGTTTGCAATGTTTGTAAATAAAACTGCTTAGGTCGCTTGATCACCCGAGTTGTCTCCTCATTTCTTTTGGGGAGGGCAGCCTTTAATTAATTTTTATTGATTAATTTTACTGTCTAGACATATTATTGAGATAAGTTGTGATTATAATATAATTAGATATAGGATTTAAACATTATACGTAGTACTTAATAGTACTGTTGATTCTTATTAAGGATTTAATTCAATCTTCACCGGAAATCGACTGATGTTCCAATAGTTTTTTAATTAAGATATTTTTCTTTAACCTTCTAGATCCTTGAGGAATCATGCACAAAGTCACGTAGGCATATTTGGGGATCATGATAGCATTGTCATGTGCAGGCGAGGAGTCACAATAACGTGGCTGAAGTATATTGACCAGACCACACACTAGAAGGTGAAGGGACGACGACGTTTTGGTCCGTCCTGGACCATTCTCAAATCGATTGTGACAATCGACTTGAGAATGGTCCAACAGCATTGGACTGGTCAACAGCATTGTCACGTAGGATCCAGTTGATGGAAGATTCAATGGAGTGATTCTGATATGATATAGAAATAATACATTTCTCAGATAATAATGCTGATAAAGTGGGTAAAATTTCCCATAGCTGGTGTGCTACCATGGGTGGCTTCTCCCATAGCTGGCTGCGCCCATGGGTGGCTTCTCCCATGACTGGCTTCTCTCAGATGGGGGTGGGAGGGTGCAGAAGGCAACAGCTCTGGTGGTATTAGTGTTATGAATTAATGAGATGCATCTTGGGAGGAACCTCAGGATCACTCACTGAACACTGACACCTAAGTGTCTTGAGTGAAAGATTCACCCTCCACACCCATCTCTGTCCCCCTCTCAGCGTCTCTTGTAGAGTGTTGACTTGTGAGGTGTGAGTGTCATCCCTGCTTGAAGAGTGACCACTGAGGAAGTCTTATCTGGACCCGGGGCCCAGACAGACCGCAGCCCCCTGGGTGACCAGTGTACACTAACGAGGACAAAGTGATGAATATCTTCACGAAACCGCTTGGGCTATACGTCTGCCAGTGGCTGGTAAGCTTTTGGAACTTGGTACAGTAGACCAAATTGTGGGTGAGGGAGATGACATGACAGATCTCTTAAAAACTTATGAAATACTGACCAATTTGGGTGCTGCAGGTGTGTAGACTGTACCCCTGGTGGTGTCTACTGCAGGTGTGTAGACTGTACCCCTGGTGGTGTCTACTGCAGGTGTGTAGACTGTACCCCTGGTGGTGTCTACTGCAGGTGTGCAGACTGTACCCCTGGTGGTGTCTACTGCAGGTGTGTAGACTGTACCCCTGGTGGTGCCTGTACTGCAGGTGTGTAGACTGTACCCCTGGTGGTGTCTACTGCAGGTGTGTAGACAGTACCCCTGGTGGTGTCTACTGCAGGTGTGTAGACAGTACCCCTGGTGGTGTCTACTGCAGGTGTGTACTCCAAGTGGTATCTACTGCAGGTGTGTACTCCAAGTGGTATGTATGGGCTTTGGAAAAGGGAATTCATAGTACGGCCTCTGATGAGACGATATTCTTGCTGAATCTTTATTCTCCATTTGTTCCCTCTCTGTCTCTCTCCACCCTTGTCTCCTCTTCCACCCCCTCTTCTTCTCTTCCACCCCCCTCTTCTTCTCTTCCACCCCCTCTTCTTCTCTTCCACCCCTCTCTTCTTCTCTTCCACCCCCCTCTTCTTCTCTTCCACCCCCTCTTCTTCTCTTCCACCCCTCTCTTCTCCACATTTATCAGTTGCTCCTCCTGCTCTTATCACGTGAGGTTGACCAGACCTCACAACATTATCAGCGTCGCGTCATAACTTCCTCTTGATCGTCTCTAAATTATGCCGTCGTCAGCTAATTGGTTTTCAAGTCTACGTGAGACTGTGGCTCCCAGGGTGTGGGTACTGGTGGCCGTCTGTAGCTCCCAGGGTGTGGGTACTGGTGGCCGTCTGTAGCTCCCAGGGTGTGGGTACTGGTGGCCGTCTGTAGCTCCCAGGGTGTGGGTACTGGTGGCCGTCTGTGGCTCCTAGGGTGTGGGTACTGGTGGCCGTCTGTGGCTCCTAGGGTGTGGGTACTGGTGGCCGTCTGTAGCTCCCAGGGTGTGGGTACTGGTGGCCGTCTGTGGCTCCTAGGGTGTGGGTACTGGTGGCCGTCTGTGGCTCCTGTAGTGTGGGTACTGGTGGCCGTCAGTGGCTCCCAGGGTGTGGGTACTGGTGGCCGTCTGTGGCTCCCAGGGTGTGGGTACTGGTGGCCGTCTGTGGCTCCTAGGGTGTGGGTACTGGTGGCCGTCTGTGGTTCCTGGGGTGTGGGTACTGGTGGCCGTCTGTGGCTCCCAGGGTGTGGGTACTGGTGGCCGTCTGTGGCTCCCAGGGTGTGGGTACTGGTGGCCGTCTGTAGCTCCCAGGGTGTGGGTACTGGTGGCCGTCTGTGGTTCCTGGGGTGTGGGTACTGGTGGCCGTCTGTGGCTCCCAGGGTGTGGGTACTGGTAGCCGTCTGTAGCTCCTGGGGTGTGGGTACTGGTGGCCGTCTGTGGCTCCTAGGGTGTGGGTACTGGTGGCCGTCTGTGGCTCCTGTAGTGTGGGTACTGGTGGCCGTCAGTGGCTCCCAGGGTGTGGGTACTGGTGGCCGTCTGTGGCTCCCAGGGTGTGGGTACTGGTGGCCGTCTGTGGCTCCTAGGGTGTGGGTACTGGTGGCCGTCTGTGGTTCCTGGGGTGTGGGTACTGGTGGCCGTCTGTGGCTCCCAGGGTGTGGGTACTGGTGGCCGTCTGTGGCTCCCAGGGTGTGGGTACTGGTGGCCGTCTGTAGCTCCCAGGGTGTGGATACTGGTGGCCGTCTGTGGTTCCTGGGGTGTGGGTACTGGTGGCCGTCTGTGGCTCCCAGGGTGTGGGTACTGGTAGCCGTCTGTAGCTCCTGGGGTGTGGGTACTGGTGGCCGTCTGTGGCTCCTGGGGTGTGGGTACTGGTGGCCGTCTGTGGCTCCCAGGGTGTGGGTACTGGTGGCCGTCTGTGGCTCCCAGGGTGTGGGTACTGGTGGCCGTCTGTGGCTCCTGGGGTGTGGGTACTGGTGGCCGTCTGTAGCTCCTGTAGTGTGGGTACTGGTGGCCGTCTGTGGCTCCCAGGGTGTGGGTACTGGTGGCCGTCTGTGGCTCCCAGGGTGTGGGTACTGGTGGCCGTCTGTGGCTCCCAGGGTGTGGGTACTGGTGGCCGTCTGTGGCTCCTGTAGTGTGGGTACTGGTGGCCGTCTGTAGCTCCTGTAGTGTGGGTACTGGTGGCCGTCTGTAGCTCCTGTAGTGTGGGTACTGGTGGCCGTCTGTAGCTCCTGGAGTGTGGGTACTGGTGGCCGTCTGTGGCTCCCAGGGTGTGGGTACTGGTGGCCGTCTGTGGCTCCTGGGGTGTGGGTACTGGTGGCCGTCTGTAGCTCTCAGGGTGTGGGTACTGGTGGCCGTCTGTAGCTCCTAGGGTGTGGGTACTGGTGGCCGTCTGTGGCTCCCAGGGTCTGGGTACTGGTGGCCGTCTGTGGCTCCTGTAGTGTGGGTACTGGTGGCCGTCTGTGGCTCCTGTAGTGTGGGTACTGGTGGCCGTCTGTAGCTCCTGGAGTGTGGGTACTGGTGGCCGTCTGTGGCTCCCAGGGTGTGGGTACTGGTGGCCGTCTGTGGCTCCTGGGGTGTGGGTACTGGTGGCCGTCTGTAGCTCTCAGGGTGTGGGTACTGGTGGCCGTCTGTAGCTCCTAGGGTGTGGGTACTGGTGGCCGTCTGTGGCTCCCAGGGTCTGGGTACTGGTGGCCGTCTGTGGCTCCTGTAGTGTGGGTACTGGTGGCCGTCTGTGGCTCCTGTAGTGTGGGTACTGGTGGCCGTCTGTGGCTCCTGTAGTGTGGGTACTGGTGGCCGTCTGTGGCTCCTGTAGTGTGGGTACTGGTGGCCGTCTGTGGCTCCCAGGGTGTGGGTACTGGTGGCCGTCTGTGGCTCCTGTAGTGTGGGTACTGGTGGCCGTCTGTGGCTCCCAGGGTGTGGGTACTGGTGGCCGTCTGTGGCTCCTGTAGTGTGGGTACTGGTGGCCGTCTGTGGCTCCCAGGGTGTGGGTACTGGTGGCCGTCTGTGGCTCCTGTAGTGTGGGTACTGGTGGCCGTCTGTGGCTCCTGTAGTGTGGGTACTGGTGGCCGTCTGTGGCTCCCAGGGTGTGGGTACTGGTGGCCGTCTGTGGCTCCTGTAGTGTGGGTACTGGTGGCCGTCTGTGGCTCCCAGGGTGTGGGTACTGGTGGCCGTCTGTGGCTCCTGTAGTGTGGGTACTGGTGGCCGTCTGTGGCTCCTGTAGTGTGGGTACTGGTGGCCGTCTGTGGCTCCTGTAGTGTGGGTACTGGTGGCCGTCTGTGGCTATATAGTTTGTTTTCATTATTTTCATATTTGGCGCCAGTTGTCAGTCGCGCCCCGACGCCAGCTGAGTGAGGGCGGGAAGCCGCTCTCAATCCCTTAATGCCTCGTGGATTTCGTAAGAATTATTGCCAAAGAATTAAAAGCTCACAACGTAGTTTATCCTCTGTCGTACTTTTATCATAACCTGTTAATTTTATCATATTTCTAGAGCTGGAATATAATGTTGATAGTATTTTAATCTCTCTAAATATTCCGATGGAAGGATTCGAACGCATCGCTCCGTTTTCTGTGTTTGCTTAATGAAGGGAAACTGTTGAAGATGGCGGCGAATCTTCATGTTTTCCATGAAGAATCATGGAAGACATTCCACACACACACATATGACCTGGGTAAGTAGTGTACTGCTCTCAGTGTACTCCCTATAGTTCCCGTGGCGCTGTGGTAATACACTCGCCCCGCGAGTTCGTATCCTGGCCGGGGAGGATTGACTAGGCACCAATCCTTAACTGTACGCTTCTGTTCACCCAGCAGTGAATTGGTACCTGGAAGTTAAACGATTTGGCGGGTCGTATTCCAGGGAAAATTAAGATCAAGGACCTGTCTGAATGCTATGCGTGCTAGTGGCTGTACAAGAATGTAAGAACTTTTGAATATATATATATATATATATGTCGTACTTAGTAGCCAGAACGCACTTCTCGGCCTACTATGCAAGTTCCGATTTGCCTAATAAGCCAAGTTTACCTGAATTAATATATTTTCTCTAATTTTTTTCTTATGAAATGATAAAGCTACCCATTTCATTATGTATGAGGACAATTTTTGTTTATTGGAGTTAAAATTAACGTAGATATATGACCGAACCTAACCAACCCTACCTAACCTAACCTAACCTATCTTCATAGGTTAGGTTCGGTTAGGCAACCGAAAAAGTTAGGTTAGGTTAGGTTAGGTAGGTTAGGTAGTCGAAAAATAATTAATTCATGAAAACTTGGCTTATTAGGCAAATCGGGCCTTGCGTAGTAGGCTGAGAAGTGCGTTCTGGCTACTAGGTACGACATATATATATATATATATATATATATATATATATATATATATATATATATATATATATATATATATATATATATATATATATATATATATATATATATATATATATATAAAAGATTCATATTGGTCTGTTTAACCTTGGGAAGCAGTTTACAAAGGTAAACTGTTTAACATTGGGAGACAATGTATAACAGTTTATTGTTTAAACTGGGGAGACAGTTTACACCCAATACTACAGAATGCTGATGTGCAATAACAGAATGCTGATGTGATATACACGGACTTCGCAAAGGCCTTCGATAAATGTGACCATGGCGTGATAGCACACAAAATGAAGTCAATGGGAATAACCGGTAAAGTAGGACGCTGGATACTCAGTTTTCTGTCAAACAGGACTCAGCGAGTAACTGTCAACCATATAAAATCTAGTCCAAGTGCAGTGAAAAGCTCTGTACCTCAGGGTACAGTCCTTGCACCGCTGCTTTTCCTTATTCTCATATCAGATATAGACAAAAATACAAGTCACAGCTTCGTATCATCCTTTGCAAATGACACAAAAATCAGTATGAAAATTACCTCGGCTGAGGACATTGAAAAACTTCAAGCTGATATTAATAAAGTTTTCGACTGGGCATCAGAAAATAACATGATGTTTAACAGTGATAAATTCCAGGTACTCAGGTACGGTTAAAATGAGGACCTTAAACATAATACAGAGTACAAAACACAATCAAATGTACCCATAGTAGGAAAACAGCATGTAAAGGATTTGGGAATAATAATGTCTGACGACCTAACGTTTAAGGAGCATAACCAAGCAAATATTGCGACAGCCAGAAAAATGATAGGATGGATTACGAGAACTTTCAAATCCAGGGATCCCATCACAATGGTTGTACTCTTCAAGGCACTTGTGTTGTCCCGTCTTGAGTACTGCTCAGTACTCAGTTCCCCCTTCAAAGCAGGAGAGATTGCTGAAATAGAGGAAATACAGAGAACATATACGGCACGCATAGACGCAATAAAGCACCTAAATTATTGGGATCGTCTCAAAGCCCTCCAAATGTACTCACTAGAAAGAAGAGAGAGATATCAAATAATATACACCTGGAAGATACTGGAGGGCCAAGTACCAAATCTACACAGTAAAATAACAACGTACTGGAGTGAACGACATGGAAGAAAATGTAGAATAGAACCAATGAAGAGCAGAGGTGCCATAGGCACAATCAGAGAACACTGTATAAACATCAGAGGTCCGCGGTTGTTCAACGTCCTCCCAGCAAGCATAAGAAATATTGCCGGAACAACCGTGGACATTTTCAAGAGGAAACTAGATTTATTCCTCCAAGGAGTGCCGGACCAACCGGGCTGTGGTGGGTATGTGGGCCTGCGGGCCGCTCCAAGCAACAGCCTGGTGGACCAAACTCTCACAAGTCGAGCCTGGCCTCGGGCCGGGCTTGGGGAGTAGAAGAACTCCCAGAACCCCATCAACCAGGTATCAACCAACTACACCTGTGTATTGAGGGAAGGGGAGGGGAGGGTAAGTGGGGGGAAGGGTAGGCTGGGTAGGGTAGACTGGGGTAAGGTAGGCTGGGTGGGGGGGGGGGTGCATATATCCTCCCATTACAGTACTTAGATCTTGTTACAGCATAAGGCTTCAAGCCTAGATGCTAATTGCTATCCAGCCATAACTGCCTTCCTACTGAACCTAACTGCTTGCCTGCCCAATTCACTGCCTACCTATTGACCTAACTGCCTACCTACCGACCTAACTGCCTACCTACCGACCTAACTGCCTACCTGCCGACCTAACTGCCTACCTGCCGACCTAACTGTCTACCTGCCGACCTAACTGTCTACCTGCCGACCTAACTGCCTGCCTGCTGACCTAACTGCCTACCTGCCGACCTAACTGTCTACCTACCGACCTAACTGTCTACCTGCCGACCTAACTGTCTACCTGCCGACCTAACTGCCTGCCTGCTGACCTAACTGCCTACCTGCCGACCTAACTGTCTACCTACCGACCTAACTGTCTACCTGCCGACCTAACTGTCTACCTGCCGACCTAACTGCCTGCCTGCTGACCTAACTGCCTACCTGCCGACCTAACTGTCTACCTGCCGACCTAACTGCCTACCTGCCGACCTAACTGCCTACCTGCCGACCTAACTGCCTACCTACCGACCTAACTGTCTACCTGCCGACCTAACTGTCTACCTGCCGACCTGCCTACCTATCGACCTAACTGCCTACCTACCGACCTAACTGCCTACCTACCGACCTAACTGCCTACCTACCGACCTAACTGCCTACCTGCCGACCTAACTGCCTACCTGCCGACCTAACTGCCTACCTGCCGACCTAACTGTCTACCTGCCGACCTAACTGTCTACCTGCCGACCTAACTGCCTGCCTGCTGACCTAACTGCCTACCTGCCGACCTAACTGTCTACCTGCCGACCTAACTGCCTACCTGCCGACATAACTGCCTACCTGCCGACCTAACTGCCTACCTACCGACCTAACTGTCTACCTGCCGACCTAACTGTCTACCTGCCGACCTGCCTACCTATCGACCTAACTGCCTACCTACCGACCTAACTGCCTACCTACCGACCTAACTGCCTACCTGCCGACCTAACTGCCTACCTGCCGACCTAACTGTCTACCTGCCGACCTAACTGTCTACCTGCCGACCTAACTGCCTGCCTGCTGACCTAACTGTCTACCTACCGACCTAACTGTCTACCTGCCGACCTAACTGCCTGCCTGCTGACCTAACTGCCTACCTGCCGACCTAACTGTCTACCTGCCGACCTAACTGCCTACCTATTGACCTAACTGCCTACCTGCCGACCTAACTGCCTACCTACCGACCTGCCTACCTATCGACCTAACTGCCTACCTACCGACCTAAGTGCTTACCTACCGACCTAACTGCCTACCTGCCGACCTAACTGTCTACCTGCCGACCTAACTGCCTGCCTGCTGACCTAACTGCCTACCTGCTGACCTAACTGCCTGCCTGCTGACCTAACTGCCTACCTGCCGACCTAACTGCCTGCCTGCTGACCTAACTGCCTACCTGCTGACCTAACTGTCTACCTGCCGACCTAACTGCCTACCTGCCGACCTAACTGTCTACCTGCCGACCTAACTGTCTACCTGCCGACCTAACTGCCTGCCTGCTGACCTAACTGCCTGCCTGCCGACCTAACTGTCTACCTGCCGACCTAACTGCCTACCTGCCGACCTAACTGCCTACCTGCCGACCTAACTGCCTGCCTGCTGACCTAACTGCCTACCTGCTGACCTAACTGTCTACCTGCCGACCTAACTGCCTACCTACCGACCTAACTGCCTACCTGCCGACCTAACTGTCTACCTGCCGACCTAACTGCCTACCTGCCGACCTAACTGCCTACCTGCCGACCTAACTGCCTGCCTGCTGACCTAACTGCCTACCTGCTGACCTAACTGTCTACCTGCCGACCTAACTGCCTACCTACCGACCTAACTGCCTGCCTGCCGACCTAACTGCCTACCTGCTGACCTAACTGCCTGCCTGCTGACCTAACTGCCTACCTGCCGACCTAACTGCCTACCTACCGACCTAACTGCCTACCTGCCGACCTAACTGCCTACCTGCCGACCTAACTGCCTGCCTGCTGACCTAACTGCCTACCTGCCGACCTAACTACCTACCTGCCGACCTAACTGCCTGCCTGCTGACCTAACTGCCTACCTGCCAACCTAACTACCTACCTGCCGACCTAACTGCCTACCTGCTGACCTAACTGCCTGCCTGCCGACCTAACTGCCTACCTGCCGACCTAACTGCCTACCTACCGACCTAACTGCCTACCTACCGACCTAACTGCCTACCTGGCGACCTAACTGTCTACCCTGCCGACCTAACTGCCTACCTGCCGACCTAACTGCCTACCTGCCGACCTAACTGCCTACCTGCCGACCTAACTGCCTACCTGCCGACCTAACTACCTACCTACCGACCTAACTACCTACCTACCGACCTAACTGCCTGCCTGCATCATACCTGTAACATCAATGTTGTAACTCCACGCCAGTATTTAATTGATAAGGGGAGTATACACATTGCTGTCTACCTTACAGGAAGACTGTATTTTATACTTCAGTATTAAACAAGATACAGTATTTAATACTTAACCAGAGACAGTATACACCTGACCAGAACATACCTGTCGGACCTCCCACTATACCCCCAAGAGGAGCTGGGCACAATACCCTTATCTCTCTACCGTACTGGGCATGAAGGTCTGCCAGACCTCCAACATTACTGGAGATGCCCACCCGTGTGTGGGTAGCCAGGGACGCCAGATGCCCAGATTAGAATTAACTGATGAGTTGACTGTCTCACTTCATCACTCCAGTTGTGCTGGATGAGTCTGGGGTACTCAGTGTACTCACCTGCATGTGCTGGACACTGTCTCACTAGGGGGGCCTGATAGCTGAGTGGACAGCGCTCGGGATTCGTAGTCATGTAGTCCGGGGATCTATCCCCGGCGATGGCGGAAACAAATGGGCAAAGTTTCTTTCATTCTGATGCCCCTGTTCACCTAGGGGATATTAATGGGACATACACTGCTTGTTAGGTGAGAGGCACTGCCCGTTTGTTTGTCTCGACCGGGAATCGAACCGGAGAGGGATGCATAAGGACTACGACCCCAGAGCGCTGTCCGTTCGGCTGCGAGGACCTGTGTTTATGTACGTGCTGAACAATTTGTGCCACAAAGGGTCGCGCTTTAGCTCCTGGACCCCGCCATTCTAGCCTTCGGCTGTTTTATGCAATGATTCCCGACATATTTACCCTATCACAGTGATTTTTACAATTAATTTTTTACACTTTTTACAATTTTTACAATGGCGTCTACTTCTACAGATTACTTCTGTAGTTCATTCTGTTCCCCACTACGATGAGAGAGAACTTTCTAACCTCTCTGTGACTCCTCATAGCGGCCATCCTTGCCCTCTCGTTCTATTGGTGTTCATTGTGAACATTTCCTCCTTGTTTTTCTGTTTGGTCAATCCCCGTAAGTATTTTATACATCTCTGTCATGTCTCCCCCTCTCTTTCCTCTTTTTTTTTTGACTGGGTACTGGTCTGTTGCCCCTGGATACCGATCTATTGACCCTGGATACTGGTCTGTTGACCCTGGATACCGATCTATTGACCCTGGATACTGGTCTGTTGCCCCTGGATACCGATCTATTGACCCTGGATACTGGTCTGTTGCCCCTGGATACTGGTCTGTTGCCCCTGGATACCGGCCTATTGACCCTGGATACCGGTCTATTGACCCTGGATACCGGTCTATTGACCCTGGATACCGGTCTATTGACCCTGGATACTGGTCTGTTGACCCTGGATACTGGTCTGTTGCCCCTGGATACCGGTCTATTGACCCTGGATACCGGTCTATTGACCCTGGATACCGGTCTATTGACCCTGGATACTGGTCTGTTGCCCCTGGATACCGGTCTATTGACCCTGGATACTGGTCTGTTGACCCTGGATACCGATCTATTGACCCTGGATACTGGTCTGTTGCCCCTGGATACCGATCTATTGACCCTGGATACTGGTCTGTTGCCCCTGGATACCGGTCTATTGACCCTGGATACCGGTCTATTGACCCTGGATACTGGTCTGTTGACCCTGGATACCGGTCTATTGACCCTGGATACCGGTCTATTGACCCTGGATACTGGTCTGTTGCCCCTGGATACCGGTCTATTGACCCTGGATACCGGTCTATTGACCCTGGATACCGGTCTATTGACCCTGGATACCGGTCTATTGACCCTGGATACCGGTCTATTGACCCTGGATACCGGTCTATTGACCCTGGATACTGGTCTATTGACCCTGGATACCGGTCTATTGACCCTGGATACCGATCTATTGACCCTGGATACTGGTCTGTTGCTCCTGGATACCGGTCTATTGACCCTGGATACTGGTCTATTGACCCGAGATACCGATCTATTGACCCGAGATACCGATCTATTGACCCTAGATACCGATCTATTGACCCTAGATACCGATCTATTGACCCGAGATACCGATCTATTGACCCTAGATACCTATTTATTGACCCTAGATACCTATTTATTGACCCTAGATACCTATTTATTGACCCTAGATACCTATTTATTGACCCTGCTTCACTAATTACCATTTTCTTATTATTTGGTTCTTCATTTTGAAGACGGAAAATCAGGTAGCTGAGAGGAAGGAGGAATTGGGATAGAGGGGAGGGGGGTGGGGGGGATGAGGGGGAGAAAATGAGGAGGTAAGTGAGGGGGGGGTGTGAGGCAGCGCCTCTTGGCTGTATCGAGCGGCAATTTGCATTTAGAAAGGAAATCACAAGAATATATACTCCGCTGCCTCCCGGGTGTCAGTTGTGGCTTTTCATTGCTGTTTGATGTAATTCCCGGTTCGACCCCCCCCCCCTCCAAACAACCCCCTAGCTCCCTCTACCCCCTTCCTCTCTCTCCCCCCCCCCCCTCTTCCCTCCCCATACTGTAGAAGCCACGGTATGTCTTACCTTCATCCCTGGTTAAGGTAAACATCTCCCCCCTTGGCCTCCCTTACCTTTGGCCGAAGGAAAATGCAATTATAGACTAAACAGATTTGTTAGCGGCGCGAGATCTAGCTCCTGGCCTCCGGTTGTTGGCACCTGATGCTTTTGTGTGTCTCGACGTTCGAGTTCAAGACGGGATAAACAGGTCACAAGGCAGGATAAAGAGGTCACAAGGCAGGATAAAGAGGTCACAAGACAGGATAAAGAGGTCACAAGGCAGGATAAAGAGGTCACAAGGCAGGATAAAGAGGTCACAAGGCAGGATAAAGAGGTCACAAGGCAGGATAAAGAGGTCACAAGGCAGGATAAAGAGGTCACAAGACAGGATAAAGAGGTCACAAGGCAGGATAGAGGTCACAAGGCAGGATAAAGAGGTCACAAGACAGGATAAAGAGGTCACAAGGCAGGATAAAGAGGTCACAAGGCAGGATAAAGAGGTCACAAGGCAGGATAAAGAGGTCACAAGGCAGGATAAAGAGGTCACAAGACAGGATAAAGAGGTCACAAGGCAGGATAGAGGTCACAAGGCAGGATAAAGAGGTCACAAGGCAGGATAAAGAGGTCACAAAACAGGATAAAGAGGTCACAAGGCAGGGTAGAGGTCACAAGGCAGGATAAAGAGGTCACAAGACAGGATAAAGAGGTCACCGCCGTGCCCAACCACTCAAGTCACCGTGAGTCAAGGGAGCATTTATAATCACAGCTCTTAAGTCTAAGACCTATTGGTTGCTTCCGGGAATCAGTGTCCCCGCGGCCCAATCACTGACCAGGTCTTCCGATTGGTATAGTCTGGTCAACCAGGCTGTTAGACGCCGCTGTTCGCAGTCTGACGTATAAATGAGTATTTACAGGTGTTTAAACTCAGAAATTTGTTAGTGTGATTGATCATAGGATCAATCCTGATACTCCAGGTCCGTACTGGCACAGTGCTTCTTTTTGCATTCACAATCAACATGATCCAAAGTGGATAATGAAGTTTCTCCGCGCATTCTTTTAGCACCCAGGGTGCTATATTATTATATTGACTTGCTTCTGTTGGTTGGGAAGTTGTGGGTAGGAAAAGGATGGTGATGAGGGAAGTGCCTAAGGCAAGGAGAGGTGGAGGCATGGGGTAGGGGGGGAGGAGGATACTAAGAACAACAAAGTTAGTGCCCCACAAAAGTGTTGATCAAGGGCTATCAACGCTGGTAATGACATCAGCTAACTTTTCACTTCGCTAATTACTGACGGAATTGACACCCCGGGGACCTCCTCTCCCCACGTTCCTTCCCCAAGGATGGGACACACTTCCAGGACCTCCCCAGAACACTATACTCTCCCCAGGACATTATACACCTCCCGCAGGACACTATACACCTTCCCTAGGACACTATACACCTCCCCCAGGACACTATACACCTTCCCTAGGACACTATACACCTTCCGCATGACACTATACATCTTCCCCAGGACACTATACACCTCCCGGAGGACACTATACACCTACCCCAGGACACTATACACCTCCCGGAGGACACTATACACCTCCCCCAGGACACTATACACCTTCCCTAGGACACTATACACCTCCCCAGGACACTATACACCTCCCCAATAATCTATACACCTCCCCAGAACACTATACACCTCCCCCAGGACACTATACACCTTCCCTAGGACACTATACACCTCCCAGGACACTATACACCTCCCCCAGGACACTATACGCCTCCCCCAGGACACTATACACCTCCCCAGGACACTATACACCTCCCCAGAACACTATACACCTCCCCCAGGACACTGTACACCTTCCCTAGGACACTATACACCTCCCAGAACACTATACACCTCCCCCAGGACACTATACACCTTCCCTAGGACACTATACACCTTCCCTAGGACACTATACACCTCCCCAGGACACTACACCTCCCCCAGGACACTATACACCTTCCCTAGGACACTGTACACCTTCCGCATGACACTATACACCTTCCCCAGGACACTATACACCTCCCGGAGGACACTATACACCTCCCCCAGGACACTATATACCTCCCCAGGACACTATACACCTCCCCCAGAGAACTATACACCTGCCCAGGACACTATACACCTCCCAGGACACTATACACCTCCCCAGGACTCTATACACCTGCCCAGGACACTATACACCTTCCCAGGACACTATACACCTCCCCAGGACGCAATACACCTCCCCAGGACACTATTCACCTCCCTAGGACATTATACACCTTTCCTAGGACACTATACACCTCCCCAGGACACTATTCATCTCCCCCAGGCACAATACACCTCCCTAAGACACTATAAACCTCCCCAGGACATTATACACCTCCCCAGTACACTATACACGTCCCCCAGGACACTATGCATCTCCCCTGGATACTACAAACCTCCCCCAGGACACTATACACCTCCCCCAGGACACTACACGTCCCCTAGGACACTATACACCTCCCCCCAGGACACTATACACCTCCCCCAGGACACTATACACCTCCCCAGGACAATATACACCTCCGCAGGACACTATACACCTTTCCAGGACACTATACACTTCCCCCAGAACACTATACACCTCCCCAGAACACTATACACCTCTCCCAGGACACTATACACCTCCCCAGGACAATATACACCTCTGCCAGGACACTTTACTCCTCCCCCAAGACACTAAACACCTCCCCAATGACACTATACACCTCCCCCCAGGACACTGTACATCTAACCAGGACACTATTCACCTCCCCAGGACACTATACACCTCCCCAGGACACCATACACCTCCTCCAGGACACTATACACCTCCCCAGGACACCATGCACCCCCAGGACACTATACACCTCCCAAGGACAATATACACCTCCCCAGGACGCTATACACCTCCCCAGAACACTATACACCTCCCCCAGGACACTATACACCTTTCCAGGACACTATACACCTCCCCTACGACACTATACACCTCCCTCAGGACACTATACACCTCCCCCAAGACACTATACACCTCCCCAGGGCATTATACAGCTCTTCCAGGACACTATACACCACCCCAGGACACTATACACCTCTCCACGACACTATACGCCTCCCCTGGACACTATACACCTTCCCCAGAACACTACTCACCTCCCCAGGACACTATACACCTCCCCAGAACGATATACGTCTCCCCAAGGACACTATACACCTCTTCTGGACAAAATACACCTCCCCCAGGACCCTATACACCTCCCCAGGAAACTATACACCTCCCCAGGACACTATACTCCTCCCCTAGGACTCTATACACCTCCTCCAGGACACTATACACCTCCCCAGGAAACTATACACCTCCCCAGGACACTATACACCTTCCTAGGAAACTATACACCTCCCCAGGACACTATACACCTCCCTTGGACTCTATACGCTTCCCCAGGACACTATGCACCTCCCCCAGGACACTATACACCTCCCCAGGAAACTATACACCTCCCCAGGACACTATACACCTCCCCCAGGACACTAAACACCTCCCTAGGACACTATACACCTCCCCAGGACACTATACACCTCCCCCAGGACACTATACACCTCCCTAGGACACTATACACCTCCGCAGGACACTATACACCTCCCCAGGACACTATACACCTCCCCCAGGACACTACACACCTCCCCCAAAACAATATACACCTCCAGGACACTATACACCTTCCCAGGACACTATACACCTCCCCCAGGACTATATACACCTCCTCCAGGACACTATACACCTCCCCAGGACACTATGCATCTCCCACAGGACAATATACATCTCCCCAAGGACATTATACACCTCCTCCAGGACACTATACACCTCCCCCAGGACACTATACACCTCCCCAGGACACTATGCATCTCCCACAGGACAATATACATCTCCCCAAGGACATTATACACCTCCTCCAGGACACTATACACCTTCCCCAGGACGCTATACACCTTCCCAGGACAATATACACCTCCAGGACACTATACACCTCCCTAGGACACTATATACCTCCCGCAGGACACTATACACCTCCCCCAGGACACTATACACCTCCCTCTCTCCGAGACACAAACCAGGGTTTTACACAACTCCCCCCCATGCACTCGAGCTATGTCAATATACACAACTCCCCCACTCGAGCATGGGGGAAGTTGTGTGGTGCAACACAGCCCATTATGTTCAGTCAATTGGTTGTAGACCCAGGAAAGGGTGCATTTGTTAATTTAGGGGCGACGACGATTGTGGGACTAGGAAGGGGTAGAGCTTGAGGGCAAGGTGCCTTTAGGGGTGGATCCTAGACTTCACCTTCAAGGATGTAAGAGCCAAAGATTTTAGAGTGTCAACTGGGAGTGCAAAGAGGGGGTGAGTGATCTAACACAAAGCGACATCGGCTGAGGAAAGCAGTGGAAAGGTAATGTCTGCGAGATTCACAGCACAACGGGTAGTCCATCAGTAATTATAAGGTGTTTTCCAGATTCCTTTATAAATTGTTAGCAAAGATTAATAGGTCAATAACAAATTCATATTGTAGATTATGATTTCAAATTTATCACACTAATTTGTGAAAGGCAGAATAAGAGAATATTACAAATGACCAAAATAACGTAAATTTCAAGATATTTATGATTATAAAACACTGTACATAGGTTTGCACATAATGTATATACATGTTTTTATGTATTATCTGTTTTACAGTTTTTCCCAGTAAACATCTGCACCTTATGACAGCCTCTGACATTGTTGAAATTATGGCTTGCATTGTTACTGTATTCAAAGTATATTAGCCTTGATTAGGACTGACGAAGAGCACTTAAGACTTTAATTAGTTTCTAAACCAAATTTCAGCATATCATTTTATAAGAATTAAAACTGCAAGTCTCTCTAAATTGTTAAGGAATATTCTTATCTAAGGAAATCTTAACACCTAGTGCCAATCAAAAATACTGGCATCTTTTCTTGTGTTACTATTAAAAATAATCAGTCTGACATTGCTAATATAGTATTAAAATGGCGAAAATTACTATAGGCTGTATGTAGAACACGGGACGAGTTCCTGAATCCATTATTTATGAATCTCGAAAGCTTTTATCCCGTTTTGATTTATAATATACTGATTAAAGTAAATCAGTATATTGCTTATTACTTATTATATTAAGTTATAATATTACTGATTAAAAGTAACTAACGGAATGTAAAACATTGGAGCGCAAACTAGCACAGCACGAGAAATTGAAATTGAAGTAAGTTTATTGAGGTAAAATACACACAAAGGGATGAGGTAGCTCAAGCTATTCTCACCCCGTTCAGTACATCGTGTTAATACATACATAGATACACACATCACAAACAATAAACGTATTACCGAACATTCTGAGAGATAAACATATACATTAACTAGCACAGCACGAGGATATGGTCGTTAAGCACTGTGACGTCACCAATGACGCTGTGTTGGGCAAGAAGGTCAGGAGCGGCCGGCGCCGCGTCAGTGTCGCGCTGACAGCCAGCAGACGTAGTTCCTTAGGCGGTGTCCCGCTTCTTACATCATTTGCAGCTACACCGGTCATCAGGTAAGGTTACAGTGGACTTTATTGCTCAATGTATTAACTCTCATAAGGTGTCGATATTTAATTATGGTGTGACCTGGTTGTTTTAGCGTAATGTGGGCTCTGTGATGCCTTTATAGGGACGGTGATATTTGGGTGGCGTATGATAGAAGTGGTAAAGTTATATACATGGAAACATAGTTGACGTATCCTAACAATAGTATTAATAATTAGCTTCGTTTAAGATTTAGCCGTACAGCATTAAGTGGCTGGTCAACAATTTTTTTTTTTTTAAATCTGCATTAGAACGGGCAAAAAGTCTAAATATCTGGGCAGTACGTAAGGTGTTTTAAGTACGAGGCCCGTTTAAAATGCAATAATTATTAGAGTAATGAGTAAAGGATAGAATTTACTGCAGAATTTTGGGGATTTGTAGCCGTTTTAGCCAGCTGTCATATTACTTAAATTGTTAAATGGCTTGTTGTACTGTTAGGCACTAAATGTACAGCTTATTCCTGTGGCGTAACGTTGGTAGCAGTTTATGGGTATCTACTGTGGCTTAATGGTCAGAGGGTGTTTTCACAGCCCCCCCCCCCCACCCCCCAGGCTCGCAGAACTAGGCTGCTTCGATGAATCTTGATGCTTTTATAACTTAATGGAATTAAACTCTCTTTTTATTTAACAGGTGGGTGTGGATTTCTGGAATGTAATTCACGGAACCAATTTTATCCGAATTTGGTAAAGGCCGGATATTTGGTAAGTTATGCAGGTTTGAATTTCTTCAGTCTTGATATCTGTAGTGTCCATTGCAGCGGGTAAACAAATTTTCAGGTACAGTAGTTCTAATAATTTGTTAGGTAGAAATTTAAAAATTATACTTTGGTATTGTATTAAATCTTCCTTCTCCCCCACTACTTGGGCAATTTTCCTAGTTCATGTGGTTTCTTCAGTAGTGCGAAAATTATATTTTAAAGCTTTCAGTAAAGTTAATATATATTCAGTGGGGCCGTAATTAGTAAACGTAGAAATCTGCGTGTCTGGGATCATAGTTTTCCCAGACAGTCAATTTTGTAAGTAATAGTGTTGGCATGTCGCTAATTTCCGGGCTACTAGTGGACATGCCACGTCTTATGGGGTCGTAATGTCAGTCATGGTATCTGTAGTAACTAGAATGCGTGGTAATATTGTTTGGAATGACAACTTAAAAGCTATTAGGATGAATGTATCAAACAAATTAAGAATTTAAATTTATTGCGAAAGGTTTAGTACTAAAGTTTGTACCCTGGTGTTGCCCTATATATATAAAAATTACAAAGACACGAGGTATATGTTATACAGAAATTATAATGTTGAACAAAAATAACCTTGACTTTTCATAAATTTATTTGATACTTTATAAATCATTGAAATGGTATAAAAAAACTTAATGTTTGTTTTTCTAGGGTCTGGCTCGACAATGGCCACGAGTCTTCTTGAGAAGTAACTTAAAGTGAACGGAGGACTAGTCACGAGGAACGAATCTAGTTCTGGCGTGACGTAGCTGCAAGTCTCGGTAGAGGTGGTTATACGGTATTGAACACGGCGGCTGGCAACGTTGCAGGAATATCTGAAAGAAAAGGCAAGTTAAAACGTTCAGTTAATATTTATAATTAGCAGGAAACTGAAGATATTCTGTAGAATTATTGAAAGCGTCTGTGGGACATTAGAGTTGGTATTAACTAGTTTACTTGTCCTAGTTATGAGACTTGGGTTTAGGAGGCGGTAAAAATGCCAGTTAAAATAGAAATGGAATAGGCTACCATAATTAGTAGGGAAATATCAGATGAGCTTTGAAGCAGCATGATTAAAAGATTGTGTAAAGGATGAATGGTACAAGTGTTCATGACGTTGTAGTTGGGAGGACCTAATAGTGATAGTCTAGGGCATTATGAATAGTTAACAGGGGGGGGGGGGATAACGAACTGTGGAAGGTGTTGCTTCTGCACCACTAGAATTTGCCACTAGAAATATTGAACGTTGAGAGTTTGCAAGAATACTGCAGTTTCATACTGGTTAGTGTAAATGTTAGGAAGAATGAAGGAATGCACATTCTTCAGTTGACTTTAACGTAAGTGTTTACCAGTTTTAATGTCAAATGGTATAAATTGGTACTAGATAAAGTATGGTTGACGGGCCATTTTGTTAGTGAAAACGTGTAAAAGTAATGTAAAGGGAGGAAACGTGACTCTACTAACTTTTACAACATCGTAGATTTGTGGTAGAATGGTGGTTAGAGAATAGTTTGTAGTAGGAAACAGTTTGGTGTGTAGTTAACTCTAGCTTGAGTGTTGGAAGGGCAAGAAGTAAAGTGAATATTGAAATTAATGCGAACATTTTAACTTTACAGACGCAGTATAGAAAATGGATGAAGACGGGTGGGTGTAGCAGTAAGAAGGCCGGTGAAGCATAGACTGCAAAATTGGGAAGCAAGATGCAAAATAAATAAGTTGTAAATCTGTGTATTGCGTACTTTGAAACTGTTCATAGAATCTGTTCCCTGTCATGTTTAATATCTGGTGTATGGTGTTATGGCTATTGTTCGGCTGGTTTTCTACATTAACAATGTGGGTCCGATAAATGTTGTTCGTATTGGAATAAATATCCCTTAATTATACACGTTAATGTTTACAGCTGTTTGTGAATTCTTTAACGGCTGGCTATGCACAGTTTATATGTCTACAATGCCATGTTTATTGTTGTAACATTGTCTAGGCCCAGTGTATGTGACAGTGGCTAGAATTTAAAAGGTTTGTTAATAAAGTGTTCATATTGGATAAGTGTATGAAAATGTCCCAAATGGCTTTAGTCCTCTTGATGTAAAAGTTTAACCACGAAGTGTTAGTGTCAATGTTAAAATGGTTGTTCCCAAGGGTTTAAAGTGGTGTTGACCTTGTTACTCAAGAGCATTTTGGTGAAACAGGCTGTACACTGAATGACGCAAATTGGTTTATAGGGAATATTTTTGTAAACTGTAATCCTCACCTAGGTGGTGGTAAATACTTGGTATTATTAATAGATGCAATCTTGTGGAATATAATAAATGAGCAACATGAACCTTAGTGTTTTGTTTTAATTGGACATTACTTATTTGTTATCAATGTAAAGAAACTTGACGCGTTTTTCTAACTTTGTTACATTTTTCTTAGGTCAGTTGTACATAAGTTTTCTAACTATATTTATTGCTGTTTACTTGGTTTAAAATTCATCGTATTCGTCTGTTTCTTGTCAAATGTCGGTGTCTCCCTTGGTGTGTGGTATAGGTGTGATAATGGTAGCATCAGTGAAACGTTATCTAACTATGTATGTGCATCTTGGAAAGAGTGAAACAAAATTGGGGGAGGAGGGGGGAGTGAACAGCGCAGATGTGTAAAGAACGTTGCGTTCAACGTTGAAGTCAGCCTGATAGTGTCCTTTACGTAAATTAAGGTTTTCACAGTAGCGGTAAGTGAAGAGTAATAGGAAGACCTTTCACTCCATGCGACGAAGACAACTCAAAATTTACAAGAATTCTGCGTCGCAGAATTCAAGAGTTACAAGAGTGGGGGAGTATGGGGGGATAGTGGGGGAGAGTAGGGGAATATGGGGGATACTGCAGGAGTGGGGAGTATTGGGATAGAGGGGGAATATGGAGGATACTGCACGAGTAGGGGGGAAGAGTCGTGTGTCGTTTTATTTTTCCAAAATTTCTTGTGATTTAAGGAGAATTTTGTGAAATCTTCGTCGTATGTAGTGAAATGTCGTAGTGTGTCATGTCGTCGTTTGTCGTGTTGTGTCGTCGTCTGTCGTGTTGTGTCGTTTTATTTTTCCAAAATTTCTTGATTTGAGGCGAATTTTGTGATATCTTCGTCGTATGTAGTGAAATGTCGTCGTTTGTCGTGTTGTGTCGTCTGTCGTGTTGTGTCGTTCTATTTTTCCAAAATTTCTTGTGATTTGAGGCGAATTTCTTGTGAATTTTGTGATATCTTCGTCGTATGTAGTGGAATGTCGTCGTTTGTCGTGTTGTGTCGTCGTTTGTCGTGTTGTCGTTTTATTTTTCCAAAATTTCTTGTGATTTGAGGCGAATTTTGTGATATCTTCGTCGTATGTAGTGAAATGTCGTCGTTTGTCGTTGTGTCGTCGTCTGTCGTGTTGTGTCGTCGTTTGTCGTGTTTTATTTTTCCAAATTTTCTTGTGATTTGAGGCGAATTTTGTGATATCTTCGTCGTATGTAGTGAAATGTCGTCGTTTGTCGTGTTGTGTCGTCGTTTGTCGTGTTGTGTCGTCGTCTGTCGTGTTGTGTCGTTTTATTTTTCCAAAATTTCTTGATTTGAGGCGAATTTTGTGATATCTTCGTCGTATGTAGTGAAATGTCGTCGTTTGTCGTGTTGTGTCGTCGTTTGTCGTTGTGTCGTCGTCTGCCGTGTTGTCGTTTTATTTTTCCAAATTTTCTTGTGATTTGAGGCGAATTTTGTGATATCTTCGTCGTATGTAGTGAAATGTCGTCGTTTGTCGTGTTGTGTCGTCGTTTTATTTTTCCAATTTTTCTTGTGATTTGAGGCGAATTTGTGAATTTTGTGCTATCTTCGTCGTATGTAGTGAAATGTCGTCGTTTGTCGTGTTGTGTCGTCGTCTGTCGTGTTGTGTCGTTCTATTTTTCCAAAATTTCTTGTGATTTGAGGCGAATTTCTTGTGAATTTTGTGATATCTTCGTCGTATGTAGTGGAATGTCGTCGTTTGTCGTGTTGTGTCGTCGTTTGACGTGTTGTCGTTTTATTTTTCCAAAATTTCTTGTGATTTGAGGCGAATTTTGTGATATCTTCGTATGTAGTGAAATGTCGTCGTTTGTCGTTGTGTCGTCGTCTGTCGTGTTGTGTCGTCGTCTGTCGTGTTGTGTCGTCGTTTGTCGTGTTTTATTTTTCCAAATTTTCTTGTGATTTGAGGCGAATTTTGTGAAATCTTCGTCGTATGTAGTGAAATGTCGTCGTTTGTCGTTGTGTCGTCGTCTGTCGTGTTGTGTCGTCGTCTGTCGTGTTGTGTCGTCGTTTGTCGTGTTTTATTTTTCCAAAATTTCTTGTGATTTGAGGCGAATTTTGTGAAATCTTCGTCGTATGTAGTGAAATGTCGTTTGTCGTGTTGTGTCGTCGTCTGTCGTGTTGTGTCGTTTTATTTTTCCAAAATTTCTTGTGATTTGAGGCGAATTTCTTGTGAATTTTGTGCTATCTTCGTCGTATGTAGTGAAATGTCGTCGTTTGTCGTGTTGTGTCGTCGTCTGTCGTGTTGTGTCGTTTTATTTTTCCAAAATTTCTTGATTTGAGGCGAATTTTGTGATATTTTCGTCGTATGTAGTGAAATGTCGTCGTTTGTCGTGTTGTGTCGTCGTTTGTCGTGTTGTGTCGTCGTCTGTCGTGTTGTGTCGTTTTATTTTTCCAAAATTTCTTGTGATTTGAGGCGAATTTTGTGATATCTTCGTCGTATGTAGTGAAATGTCGTCGTCTGTCGTGTTGTGTCGTCGTCTGTCGTGTCGTGTCGTCGTCTGTCGTGTCGTTTTATTTTTCCAAATTTTCTTGTGATTTGAGGCGAATTTTGTGATATCTTCGTCGTATGTAGTGAAATGTCGTAGTTTGTCGTGTTGTGTCGTCGTTTGTCGTGTTGTGTCGTCGTCTGTCGTGTTGTGTCGTTTTATTTTTCCAAAATTTCTTGTGATTTGAGGCGAATTTTGTGAAATCTTCGTCGTATGTAGTGAAATGTCGTCGTTTGTCGTGTTGTGTCGTCGTTTGTCGTGTTGTGTCGTCGTCTGTCGTGTTGTGTCGTTTTATTTTTCCAAAATTTCTTGTGATTTGAGGCGAATTTTGTGATATCTTCGTCGTATGTAGTGAAATGTCGTCGTCTGTCGTGTTGTGTCGTCGTCTGTCGTGTTGTGTCGTCGTCTGTCGTGTTGTGTCGTTTTATTTTTCCAAAATTTCTTGTGATTTGAGGCGAATTTTGTGATATCTTCGTCGTATGTAGTGAAATGTCGTCGTCTGTCGTGTTATGTCGTCGTCTGTCGTGTTGTGTCGTCGTCTGTCGTGTCGTCGTCTGTCGTGTCGTGTCGTTTTATTTTTCCAAATTTTCTTGTGATTTGAGGCGAATTTTGTGATATCTTCGTCGTATGTAGTGAAATGTCGTCGTTTGTCGTGTTGTGTCGTCGTTTGTCGTGTTGTGTCGTCGTCTGTCGTGTTGTGTCGTTTTATTTTTCCAAAATTTCTTGTGATTTGAGGCGAATTTCTTGTGAATTTTGTGCTATCTTCGTCGTATGTAGTGAAATGTCGTCGTTTGTCGTGTTGTGTCGTCGTCTGTCGTGTTGTGTCGTTTTATTTTTCCAAAATTTCTTGATTTGAGGCGAATTTTGTGATATTTTCGTCGTATGTAGTGAAATGTCGTCGTTTGTCGTGTTGTGTCGTCGTTTGTCGTGTTGTGTCGTCGTCTGTCGTGTTGTGTCGTTTTATTTTTCCAAAATTTCTTGTGATTTGAGGCGAATTTTGTGATATCTTCGTCGTATGTAGTGAAATGTCGTCGTCTGTCGTGTTGTGTCGTCGTCTGTCGTGTCGTGTCGTCGTCTGTCGTGTCGTTTTATTTTTCCAAATTTTCTTGTGATTTGAGGCGAATTTTGTGATATCTTCGTCGTATGTAGTGAAATGTCGTCGTTTGTCGTGTTGTGTCGTCGTTTGTCGTTGTGTCGTCGTCTGTCGTGTTGTGTCGTTTTATTTTTACAAATTTTCTTGTGATTTGAGGCGAATTTCTTGTGAATTTTGTGATATCTTCGTCGTTTGTCGTGTTGTGTCGTCGTTTGTCGTGTGTCGTCGTCTGTCGTGTTGTGTCGTTTTATTTTTACAAATTTTCTTGTGATTTGAGGCGAATTTCTTGTGAATTTTGTGATATCTTCGTCGTTTGTCGTGTTGTGTCGTCGTTTGTCGTGTGTTGTCGTCTGTCGTGTTGTGTCGTTTTATTTTTCCAAAATTTCTTGTGATTTGAGGCGAATTTTGTGATATCTTCGTATGTAGTGAAATGTCGTCGTTTGTCGTGTTGTGTCGTCGTCCGTCGTGTTGTGTCGTTTTATTTTCCAAAATTTCTTGTGATTTGAGGCGAATAATTCACAAGATATTCGCCTCAAATCACAAGAAATTTTGGAAAAATAAAACGACACAACACGACAAACGACGACAACACGACAAACTACGACATTTCACTACATACGACGAAGATAGCAAAAAATTCACAAGAAATTCGCCTCAAATCACAAGAAATTTTGGAAAAATAAAACGACACACGACAAACGACGACACAACACGACAAACGACGACATTACACTACATACGACGAAGATAGCACAAAATTCACATGATTTGTGATATCTTCGTCGTATGTAGTGAAATGTCGTCGTTTGTGTTGTGTCGTCGTTTGTCGTGTTGTCGTTTTATTTTCCAAAATTTGTGATTTGAGACGAATAATTCGCAGGATATTCGCCTCAAATCACAAGAAATGTTGGAAAAATAAAACGACACAACACGACAGACGACAACACGACAAACTACGACAACGACGACATTTCACTACATGCGACGAAGATAGCATAAAATTCACAAGAAATTCGCCTCAAATCACAAGGAATTTTGGAAAAATAAAACGACAACACGACAGACGACGACACAACACGACAAACGACGACATTTCACTACATACGATGAAGATAGCACGAAATTCGCCTCAAATCCCAAGAAATTTGAAAAATAAAACTACACACGACTCTTCCCCCATACTCCCCACTCTCCCGCATACTCCTCTCCCCCTTACTCCCCTACTCCTGCATTATCCCCCCCACTCGTGCAGTATCCTCCATATTCCCCCTCTATCCCCATACTCCCCCACTCCTGCAGTATCCCCCATATTCCCCTACTCTCCCCCACTCTTGTAACTCTTGAATTCTGCGACGCAGAATTCTTGTAAATTTTGAGTTGTCTTCGTCGCATGGAGTGAAAGTTCTTCATATTACTCTTCACTTACTGCTACTGTTAAAACCTTAATTTACGTTAAGGACACTATCTGCCTGACTTCACGACAATGTGCCATGTATTCAACCCCTTCAACGTTCTTTACACATCTGCGCTGTTCACTCCCCCCTCCTCCCCCAATTTTGTTTCACTCTTTCCAAGATGCACATACGTAGTTAGATAACGTTTCACTGATGCTACCATTATCACACCTATACCACACACCAAGGGAGACAGACATTAAAAGCACCAACACTTGACAAGAAACAGACGAATACGATTAATTTTTAAACAAGTAAACAGCAATAAATATGGTTAGAAAACTTTTATACAACTGACCTAAGAAAAATGTAACCAATATAGAAAAACGCGTCACGTTTCTTTGACAGTACTTATTTATGTTATTGTAAAGTAAAACAAAACACTAAGGTTCATGTTATTCATATTTATCAAATTCCACAAGGTTGCATCTATTGATAAGTATTTACCACCACCTAGGTGAGGAATACAATTGACAAAAATATTCCCTATAAACCAATTGCCTTCATTCAGTGTACAGCCTATTTCATCAAAATTCTCTTAAGGTAATTATCAAAAGGCACCAAACCGAGCCAAAATGCTCTTAAAGAACAAGGTTATCAGTCAACACCACTTAAAACCCTCAGGAACAACCCTTTTAACAACATTAACCACGAAGTGTTACCGTGTCAAACTTTTACATCAAGAAGACTAAAGCCATTTGGGACATTTTCATACACTTATCCAATATGAACACTTTATTAACAAACCTTTTAAATTCTAGCCACTGTCACATACACTGGGCCTAGACAATGTTACAACAATAAACATGGCATTGTAGACATATAAACTGTGCATAGCCAGCCGTTAAAGAATTCACAAACAGCTGTAAACATTAACGTGTATAATTAAAGAGAAATTTATTCCAATACGAACAACATTTATCGGACCCACATTGTTAATGTAGAAAACCAGCCGAACAAGCCATAACACCATACACCAGATATTAAAAATAACAGAGGGAACAGATTCTATAGTTCTAAGAACAGTTTCAAAGTACACAATACACAGATTTAAAATCATTTATTTTGCATCTTGCTTCCCAATTTTGCAGTCTATGCTTCACCGGCCTTCTTACTGCTATACCCACCCGTCTTCATCCATTTTCTGTGCTGCGTCTGTAAAGTTAAAATGTTTGCATTAATTCCAATATTCACTTTACTTCTTGCCCTTCCAACACTCAAGCTAGAGTAACTACACACCAAACTGTTTCCTACTACAAACTATTCTCTAACCACCATTCTACCACAAATCTGCGATGTTGTAGAAGTTATCGTTAGTAGTCACGTTTTCTCCCTTTACATTACTTTTACACGTTTTCACTAACAAAATGGCCCGTCAACCATACTTCATCGAATATCAATTTATACCATTTGACATTAAAACTGGTAAACACTTACGTTAAAGTTAACTGAAGAATGTGCATTCCTTCATTCTTCCTAACATTTACACTAACCAGTATGAAACTGCAGTATTCTTGCAAACTCTCAACGTTCAATATTTCTAGTGGCAAATTCTAGTGGTGCAGAAGCAACACCTTCCACAGTTCGTTATCCCCCCCCCCCCTGTTAACTATTCATAATGCCCTAGACTATTTTCACCGATCACTATTAGGTCCTCCCAATTACAACGTCATGAACACTTGTACCATTCATCCTTTACACTATGAATCATGCTGCTTCAAAGCTCATCTATCGATATGTCCCTACTAATTATGGTAGCCCATTCCATTAATTTCTATATTTTAACTGGCATTTTTACTGCTTCCTAAACCCAAGTCTCATAACTAGGACAAGTAAACTAGTTAATACTAGCTTTCTAATGTCCCACAGACGCTCTTTCAATAATTCTACAGAATATCTTCAGTTTCCTGCTAATTATAAATATTAACTGAACGTTTTAACTTGCCTTTTCTTTCAGATATTCCTGCAACGTTGCCAGCCGCCGTGTTCAACACCGTCCAACCACCTCTATCGAGACTTGCAGCTACGTCACGCCAGAACTAGATTCGTTCCTCGTGACTAGTCCTCCGTTCACTTTAAGTTACTTCTCAAGAAGACTCGTGGCCATTGTCGAGCCAGACCCTAGAAAAACAAACATTAAGTTATTTATACCATTTCAATGATTTATAAAGTATAAAATAAATTTATGAAAAAGTCTTAAGGTTATTTTTGTTCAACATTATAATTTCTGTATAACATTATATACCTCGTGTCTTTTGTAATCTTTTGATATATAGGGCAACACCAGGGTACAAACTTTAGTACTAAACCTTTTGCAATAAATTTAAATTCTTAATTTGTTTGATACATTCATCCTAATAGCTTTTAAGTTGCCATTCCAAACAATATTACCACGCATTCTAGTGACTACCGATACAATGACTGACATTACGACCCCATAAGACGTGGCATGTCCACTAGTAGCCCGGAAATTAGCGACATGCCAACACTTGATTACTTACAAAATTGACTGTCTGGGAAAACAATGTGATCCCAGACACGCAGATTTCTACGTTTACTAATTACGGCCCCACTGAATACATTAACTTTACTGAAAGCTTTATAATAAAATTTTCGCACTACTGAAGAAACCACATGAACTAGGAAAATTGCCCAAGTAGTAGTGGGGGGGGGGGGGTGGAAGGGCCGAGATTTAATACAATACCAAAGAATAATTTTCAATTTCTACCTAACCACAAACTATTAGAACTACTGTACCTGAAAATTTGTTTACCCGCTGCAGTGGACACTACAGATATCAAGACTGAAGAAATTCAAACCTGCATAACTTACCAAATACCAGGTCTTAACCAAGGTAATTCAGATGAAATTGGTTCCGTGAATTACATTACAGAAATCCACACCCACCTGTTAAATAAAAAAAAAAGTGTTTAATACCATTAAGTTTTAACAGCATCAAGATTCATCGAAGCAGCCTAGTTCTGCGAGCCTGGGGGGGGGGGGAAGGGCTGTGAAAACACCCTCTGACCATTAAGCCACAGTAGATACCCATAAACTGCCACTACTACCAACGCTACGCCACAGGAATAAGCAGTACATTTAGTGCCTTACAGTACCTACAAGCCATTTAACAATTTAAATATTACGACAGCTGGCTCTAAAGTTTTGAGCTACAAATCACAAAATTCTGTAGTAATTTTTATCCTTTACACCCTCATCCTTTACTCATTACTCTTAATAATTATTGCATTTTAAACAGGGCAACAAATACCTTACGTACTGCCCAGATATTTAGACTTTTTGCCCGGTCTAATGCAGTTTTAAGAAAAAATTGTGGACCAGCTACTTAATGCTGTACGGCTAAATCTTAAACGAAGCTAATTATTAATACTATTATTTGGATACGTCAACTATGTTTCCATGTAAATAACTTTACCACTTCTATCATACGCCACCCAAATATCACCGTCCCTATAAAGGCATCACAGAGCCCACATTACGCTAAAACAACCAGGTCACACCATAATTAAATATCGACACCTTATATGAGTTAATACATTAAGCAATAAAGTCCACTGTAACCTTACCTGATGACCGGTGTAGCTGCAAATGATGTAAGAAGCGGGACACCGCCTAAGGAACCACGTCTGCTGGCTGTCAGCCCGACACTGACGCGGCGCCGGCCGCTCCTGACCTTCTTGCCCAACGTCATTGGTGACGTCACAGTGCTTAACGACCATATCCTCGTGCTGTGCTAGTTAATGTATATGTTTATATATGTTATATTTATCTTTGTGAAAACACCCTCTGACCATTAAGCCACAGTAGATACCCATAAACTGCTACCAACGTTACGCCACAGGAATAAGCTGTACATTTAGTGCCTAACAGTACCTACAAGCCATTTAACAATTTAAGTAATATGACAGCTGGCTAAAACGGCTACAAATCCCCAAAATTCTGCAGTAAATTATATCCTTTACTCATTACTCTAATAATTATTGCATTTTAAACGGGCCACGTACTTTTAAACACCTTACGTACTGCCCAGATAGACTTTTTGCCCGTTCTAATGCAGATTTAAAAAAAAAAAAATTGTTGACCAGCCACTTAATGCTGTACGGCTAAATCTTGAACGAAGCTAATTATTAATACTATTATTTGGATACGTCAACTATGTTTCCATGTATATAACTTTACCACTTCTATCATTCGCCACCCAAATATCACCGTCCCTATAAAGGCATCACAGAGCCCACATTACGCTAACTAACAACCAGGTCACACCATAATTAAATATCGACACCTTATGAGAGTTAATACATTGAGCAATAAAGTCCACTGTAACCTTACCTGATGACCGGTGTAGCTGCAAATGATGTAAGAAGCGGGACACCGCCTAAGGAACCACGTCTGCTGGCTGTCAGCCCGACACTAACGCGGCGCCGGCCGCTCCTGACCTTCTTGCCTAACACAGCGTCATTGGTGACGTCACAGTGCTTAACGACCATATCCTCGTGCTGTGCTAGTTAATGTACATGTTTATCTCTCAGAATGTTCGGTAATACGTTTATTGTTTGTGATGTGTGTATCTATGTATGTATTAACACGATGTACTGAACGGGGTGAGAATAGCTTGAGCTACCTCATCCCTTTGTGTGGATTTTACCTGAATAACCTTATTTCAATTTCAATTTCTCGTGCTGTGCTAGTTTGCGCTCCAATGTTTTACATTCCGTTAGTTACTTTTAATCAGTAATATTATAATTTAATATAATAAGTAATAAGCAATATACTGATTTACTTTAATCAGTATATTATAAATCAAAACAGGGGATAAAAGCTTTCGAGATTCATAAATAATGGATTCAGGAACTCGTCCCGTGTTCTACATACAGCCTATAGTAATTTTCGCCATTTTAATACTATATTAGCAATGTCAGACTGATTATTTTTAATAGTAACACAAGAAAAGATGCCAGTATTTTTTATTGGCACTGTGTGTTAAGATTTCCTTAGATAAGAATATTCCTTAACAATTTAGAGACACTTGCAGTTTTGATTCTTATAAAATGATATGCTGAAATTTGGTTTAGAAACT
The DNA here is from genome assembly GCF_040958095.1 of Procambarus clarkii. Lineage (NCBI taxonomy): Eukaryota > Metazoa > Arthropoda > Malacostraca > Decapoda > Cambaridae > Procambarus > Procambarus clarkii. The sequence goes on from NC_091220.1 coordinate 20,152,953, forward strand.
AATTAAAGTCTTAAGTGCTCTTCGTCAGTCCTAATCAAGGCTAATATACTTTGAATACAGTAACAATGCAAGCCATAATTTCAACATTGTCAGAGGCTGTCATAAGGTGCAGATGTTTACTGGGAAAAACTGTAAAACAGATAATACATAAAAACATGTATATACATTATGTGCAAACCTATGTACAGTGTTTTATAATCATAAATATCTTGAAATTTATGTTATTTTGGTCATTTGTAATATTCTCTTATTCTGCCTTTCACAAATTAGTGTGATAAATTTGAAATCATAATCTACAATATGAATTTGTTATTGACCTATTAATCTTTGCTAACAATTTATAAAGGAATCTGGAAAACACCTTATAATTACTGATGGACTACCCGTTGTGCTGTGAATCTCGCAGACATTACCTTTCCACTGCTTTCCTCAGCCGATGTCGCTTTGTGTTAGATCACTCACCCCCTCTTTGCACTCCCAGTTGACACTCTAAAATCTTTGGCTCTTACATCCTTGAAGGTGAAGTCTAGGATCCACCCCTAAAGGCACCTTGCCCTCAAGCTCTACCCCTTCCTAGCCCCACAATCGTCGTCACCCCTAAATTAACAAATGCACCTTCCCTAGAACACTATACACCTCCCCAGGACATTATACACCTCCCCAGGACACTATACACCACCCTTAGAACACTATACACCTCTCCAGGACACTATGCACCTCGTCCAGAACACTATACTCCACCCCAGGACACTATACACCCCTAATGACACTATACACCTCCCTATGACACTGCACCTCCATAGGACACTATACACCTCCCCCAGGACACTATTCACCTTCCCCAGAACACTATACACCTCCTCCAGGACACTATACATCTCCTTATGACACTATACACCTCCACAGGACACTACACCTCCCGAGGACACTATTCACCTCCCCCAGGACATTATACACCTCCCCCAGGACACTATGCACCTCCCCCAGGACACTGTACACCCCCCCCCCAGGACACTGTACACCCCCCCCCCAGTACACTATACACCTCCACAGGACAATAATAGTAATATTGAAGGATAGAATTCGCTACTTCCCGTCCAAACTACTGAAAAAAAAACAATTTTTTCATGTTTTTAAGATGAGGGGGGAGGGGGGGAAGAGACCTTATCACCCAAAAAGGAAAGGCATAAAATCAAACAAAAAAGTACCGTAAAGTATTTATTCATGTACCGTGATTTACTGTAATATGTACCGTGAACTTTTTTGTTAACTGAAATAATTTCGTTACAGCGAGATTTACATTTTCTACTGACACCTATGACTAAAATATTTACTTTCAGGTGAAAACACACACACACACACACACACACACACACACACACACACACACACACACACACACACACACACACACACACACTCACTCTCTCTCTATTACAGTGTATCGTGACTATTAACCGTCTGTCTTCCCTATCACTTAACCCCTTATTTAGTTCCCAGAGATAGAATAATGGGGAAAATGGATAATAGGCATATTACAGTAAGATTGTATTAATCAAAGAGAAAAACCAATCACGTGTTCACTGTAAATGCCTTAGATGGTAATTAAGCGTTTTGAAATGATTGATCGTTAAAATAATTGTTTCGTATGTATGGTGTATCTGAATACCTTCACTTTGAAGCTAAAATGAACTAGGTACTTCAAAGAGTATATCATAGGAATTGGTAAAAAAAAAAAATCTTTGAGATTAGATTCGTCAATGGTACTTAAGTTTTCTGAGCAGAATCTCTGACTTTCTCTGTGTGTGTGTGTGTGTGTGTGTGTGTGTGTGTGTGTGTGTGTGTGTGTGTGTGTCTCTCTCTCTCTCTCGCTAAAACTAAACTAAATGTACCGCTTCTGAGCAAAACGAAGCGACATAGGAATTTTCTCCATAATGTAGGACCACACTACCGCTATTTTTCAAATTGTACCGGTTTGGTACAATTGTAGCGGCGGTGGCAACACCGCGGGACAGTGATCCACCCATTGATTTGCCACTCCGCAAAAACTCCGACCTACTAACTCAACCAGAAGTGTGCAAGCCTAACCAACCCACCTAACATATTGAGTCCGATGCATGGAAAACGTAGATATATGCGAGCCGTTACTTATAATAATAGGTCGCATTTGTAACGTTGATCACCATAACTAAAAAAAAAAAAAGAACCGTGTTAACAGGCCTAACTTGGCCACGTTACATTGGCCCAGTTAGGGCCAATGTAGTCATTAAGGCACTCGTTAAGGTCATTACACCTTAAGGGTCACCACGTGGTGATTGACCCTGATCACCGGAGGGGACGGGGGGGGGCAGAAGACCCTGGTCGTACCCTGGAGTCGTAAGGTAGTTAAGGTAATCACCAGGAGACAGCCAGTGTCACCAGGTCACAATAAAATATAGTAATCACCTCTTACAAGGGATAATCCTCCGCCAGTGACGAGTTGCTTAATACGACCCTTGACCGCCAATCACCGCGGTAAGGGTGGGATGATTAGCCCGCGGAGCGAGGTAATTAACGCTCGGAGCGTGGATATGTCTGGCCTAACCAACCCCCCACACTTTATCATCAGTGTCTGATGATAAAGTGTCGTGCTGATGTGGTTATTCCACTCGTTACGCCTCTAATTACAGTCCGAATTAAACTCTTATATCCATTAACAGCAGATACAAGGGCTACGCTTGTTACAGTTATCTTGAGGTTATCTTGAGATGATTTCGGGGCTTTAGTGTCCCCGCGGCCCGGTCCTCGACCAGGCCTCCACCCCCAGGAAGCAGCCCGTGACAGCTGACTAACTCCCAGGTACCTATTTACTGCTAGGTAACAGGGGCATTCAGGGTGAAAGAAACTTTGCCCATTTGTTTCTGCCTCGTGCGGGAATCGAACCCGCGCCACAGAATTACGAGTCCTGCGCGCTATCCACCAGGCTACAGTAACTACAGCCTTAACTTGACTGTAATTTAGGACGTCATATATATACTCTCGCTAAACGATGGGCTTTAGAGTGTAACTTACTTAAAAGATTGCATGGAAACAGGTTTAATTTGAGTGATAAACGCAGGCTATCAGACCCGCTGATGTGGGGTGCAAGACCAGAGTGACTTCTGTATACACAGGAAGTGAAACAGTTGAGCCACAGGTAGTGGGACAGGAATGAGGGTGGGGAGGGGAAGAAGTAGTGAGACTGAGCCCATCACCCGTGCAGGGAGACTGAGCCCATCACCCAAGCAGGGAGACTGAGCCCATCACCCAAAGGGCTGCGACGTTCACAACAACTAAACAAACCCACAATATATAATAATATTAATTTACACTTCAGAAAAAAGGTGATGATACTGAATGGAAGATTCATCCTGTCAGTTGGTTGTCTGTTGAATAAGTAAGAAACTGCACTTAGCAAAGACTCAATATTTTACTTGTTGCTTGTGCTGGACGATGGGTCGGTGGGACAGGCAGTGTTATATTGTGGGATAGGCAGCGTAAACAAACACTGGGACAGAAGCCATAATTTAGGCGATTGTTGCAGGTGTTCATGGGGGTCCAGGGCCCCCATATTGTTGGTGGAGGTCCAGGGCCCCCATATTGTTGGTGGAGGTCCAGGGCCCCCATATTGTTGGTGGAGGTCCAGGGCCCCCATATTATTGATAGGGGGTCCAGGGGCCCCATATTGATGATGGGGCTCCAGGGCCCCTCATATTATTGATAGGGGTCCAGGGGCCCCCCATATTGTTGGTTGGTGTCCAATATTGACGCCATTTCTGACCATAAACACCGCATTAGTTATAGAAATGTGTACACAAGAAATGCTTTTGTCCTGTTCTGTGTATATAATTGTACAGAGATTGGACGCATGTGTGTGTTGCGTGTATCAAGTTGCAACATGATTTCTGAGCTTGCATGCTGCAGGCGACTCTTGGTGTTGACCTCTGCCGTTGTTGGGGGTGGCTGGCCGGGTCCCCCCTCCCTCGCGTGCCTAGGATCTCCTTGGTATTCACCACAGGAGCAGGTAACGCATCTTAAGATGACCTCTTGGCGTTACTGATGGATGCTTCACCACCTCTTGTTGTCGTCTTCAGGTCCCTGGGGTTGGTGGGGGGGGGGGGGTTGGTGGGGGTGGGGGTGTGTGTGTGGGTTGGGGGGGATTGGCGAAGGTGTGTAGGGGCTGGCGAGAACGGTGAGGTATGAAGCAGGCCTCGACTTCTACAGACCAGCGTATAGTGACCCCTGGGATGCACTGGCTTAGTAAACATAGCCTGGGATGAGGAGCCGAGCCCTGGGAGTGTGGCGGGGATGCGAACGAGGGCTGTCATGACAGTATAGGGAAGTGTGGAGTGACGCCAATGTTGCAACGGGTGTGGGGTTAGTTACAGTGTGACCACACCCGTGGACCCCACTCGGGGATCCCACCCGTGGACCCCATCCGTGGACCCCTCCCTGAGACCCCACCTGTGGACTCAACCCGGGCACCGTATATATAATAAAAATATATTTTTATTATATATATTTTTGTATATATTTGTTATATATTTGTATGTATTTTTATATATATTTTTACTATATTTTTTAAATGTTTTTTACTATATTTTACGATCTACCTTCAACCGATATTTTCCTTCTTGCAGTTGTACTTAAAAAAAAAAAAAGTGTTTCAAGAGCTATGCAACAGTGTAACAGATACACTACGCAGCTGTTGTTGTTGTTTTAGATTCAGCTACTTAAAACAAACGTTCCAAAGTAGCACGTGCTATGGTGAGCCCGTAGTGGACTTATCTGGCACAGGCATAGGCAAAGAATTATAGACCAGTTGCACTAACGTCCCACATAATGAAAGTATTTGAGAGAGTGATCAGGAGTCAGGTCATTAGTTTCATGGAGCCCAATTATCGCCACAAACCAGGTCAACATGGATTTCCAGCGAGAAGATCATGCTTCTTACAGCTACTTGACCACTACGACAAAATCACTGAGGTATTAGAAGAAAAACAGAATGATGTGGTATAATAAAGTTTTCGACTGGACAGCAGACAATAACATGATGTTCAACAGCGATGAATTCCAGGTACTCAGGTACGGTAAAAATGAGGACCTTAAACATAATACAGGGTACAAAACACAATCAAATTTGCCCATAGTAGGAAAGCAACATGTAAAGGATTTGGGAATAATGATGTCTGACGACCTAAATTTTAGGGAGCATAACCAAGCAAATATTGCGGCAGCCAGGAAAATGATAGGATGGATTACGAGAACTTTCAAATCCAGGGATCCCATCACAATGGTTGTACTCTTCAAATCACTTGTGTTGTCCCGTCTTGAGTACTACTCGCTTCCCCTTTCAGAGCAAGAGAGATTGTTGAAATAGAGGGAATACAGAGAACATATACGGGACGCATTGACGCGATAAAGCACCTAAATTATTGGGATCGTCTCAAAGCTCTCCAAATGTACTCACTAGAAAGGAGAAGAGAGAGAGATATCAAATAATATATTAATATATACGTGGAAAATACTGGAGGGCCAGGTCCCAAATCTACACAGTAAAATAACAACATGCTGGAGTGAGCAATATGAAAGAAAATGCAGAATAGAATCAGTGAAGAGCAGGTGCGCCATAGGCACAATCAGAGAACACTGTATAAACATCAGAGGTGCGCGGATGTTCAACGTCCTACCAGCGAGCAAAAGAAATATTACCGGAATAACCGTGGACATCTTCAACAGTAAACTAGACAGTTTTCTTCAAGGAGTGCCGGGCTGTTGTGGGTATGTGGGCCTGCGGGCCGCTCCAAGCAACAGCCTGGTGGACCAAACTCTCACAAGTTAAGCCTGGCCTCGGGCCGGGCTTGGGGAGTAGAAGAACTCCCAAAACCCCATCAACCAGGTAAGCCACACCAGCGACCAAGCCACAGTACAGACCCCGGGGTCCACACGGGGAAGACCTAAACAAACACACCCTCGGGTTGGCTGTGTGTTCAGGGAAATGTACAAATAGAAGAGTTGGTGAATTTCTGTGGTTACCCCTGGAAAATAAATATACCACTGTAGCCATATGACACGGACACCTGTGTGTGTGTGTGTGTGTGTGTGTGTGTGTGTGTGTGTGTGTGTGTGTGTGTGTGTGTGGCCTCATGACACTGACACCTGTCTGGACACAGACAGACATGGATGACGCTATGACGGGTTGTGACGGCAAATGTTTGAAAATCCTCACCCTAACATTAGGCTGGTTTTGCCCTTGGTGTATAAAAACTGTTCTTCACCAGCAAGTCATTTCCACATTGATAATCTTTGAATGGTAACCAGGAGGGTAAGACAGAACATTGTGCCACACTCATTGTTCGCCCTGTGGGTGCTTGGGTGGGGCTGGGGTATTGGTGGGGCTGGGACATTGGTGGGGCTGGGACATTGGTGGGGCTGGGACATTGGTGGGGCTGGGACATTGGTGGGGCTGGGACATTGGTGGGGCTGGGACATTGGTGGGGCTGGGACATTGGTGGGGCTGGGACATTGGTGGGGCTGGGGTATTGGTGGGCAACCCGTTCTCGCAAATTTAATAAGTCAATATTGACTTATTAAATATGTGCATAGGTGACATACTTAACATAATAGATACCCTTAAAAAGATTCATAGAAAACACCGACCTTACCTAACCTACTTAGTATGTTAAGATAAGCATCTTATTGCTTCGTAATTACAATTATTACCTAACCTATAATAGGTATAGGTTAAGTAATAATTGTAATTACGAAGCAATAAGATGCTTATCTTAAGATACTAACAAGGTTAGGTAAGGTTGGTGTTTTCTATGAATCTTTTTAAGGGTATCTATTATGTCAAGTATATCACCTATGCACGTAGTTAATAAGTCAATATTGACTTTACGAATTTGCGAGAACGGGTTGTGGTGGGGCTGGGGTATTGGTGGGGCTGGCTGGGGGTATGGGTTTAGGTGGGGCTGGGGTATAGGTGGGGCTGGGGTATTGGTGGGCCTGGGACATTGGTGGGCCTGGGACATTGATATTAAGTAACGACACCAAACGCTCATGTGGGCACACAGTAACCAGTGTTGCTCCTCTCAACTGACACCTAACCAGTGTTGCTCCTCTCAACTGACACCTAACCAGTGTTGCACCTCTCAACAGACACCTAACCAGTGTTGCACCTCTCAACTGACACCTAACCAGTGTTGCTCCTCTCAACAGACACCTAACCAGTGTTGCACCTCTCAACTGACACCTAACCAGTGTTGCTCCTCTCAAATGACACCTAACCAGTGTTGCACCTCTCAACAGACACCTAACCAATGTTGTGTTTCTCCCCCCTACAGAGTGCGACTGCCACCCGGTGGGGGCCTCGGGCAAGACCTGCAACCAGACGACGGGGCAGTGCCCATGCAAGGATGGCGTCACGGGCACCATGTGCAACCGCTGCGCCAAGGGCTACCAGCAGAGCCGCTCCCCAATTGCTCCCTGCATCAGTGAGTACCCCCTCCCCTCCCCCCCCCCTCTAGCTGCCTGTTGGGGAGGGTAAGGGGGGAAGGGAGAGGGACACTCTTCCCATTCTTTTGTGGGATAGTTTGCGCTAAATGAGTGTTTTAGGCGAGTGATTGATTTAGGGTGTGAGGTGGGGAAGGAGTCGGGTGTGAGGTGGGGAAGGAGTCGGGTGTGAGGTGGGGAAGGAGTCGGGTGTGAGGTGGGGAAGGAGCCAGATGTGAGGTGGGGAAGGAGCCAGGTGTGAGGTGGGGAAGGAGAGAGTGGTGTGGGTGGCGACCGTGGAGGTCCGCTCACATCATCACTCCTCCCACACCACAACCAGCCCCACACTGGATCCTGGGATGCGAACCGTCTCAGCCATCACTGCCTGCCGCGTCGAAACCCCGACTCTTACACAAACTATTATGGAAGCCAAGCCATTAGAGGTGGGCGTGCAGGCTAAAGGCAGGTTGAACTAGCAGTAGCAATGGCATTATGTGAACGCAATAAGGTTATGATCGCGTGTTAGTTCGGCCACTACTGGGGCTAGATTCACGAAGCACTTACGAACGTGTAATCTTTCCTCAATCTTTGACGACTTTTGTTACATTTATTAATCAGTTTACAAGCATGAAAATTTGCCAGTCAACTGTTGTTATTGTTATGAACAGCCTCCTGGTGCTTCAGAGTTTATTAACGTTTAGTAATTGTAAACAAAGCCGCCAAAGATCGAGAAAAGATGGATAGGTTCGTAAGTGCTTGCGTAACTGCTTCGTGAATCTGGCCGCTGATGTCAAGCTATCACACTGCCACCAGAAAATATCTGGTCCCTTACTGGGTTAAATTATTATACTCATTATCACCCTTCATGAACTTTGTTCGTAGAGTATATTGTATGTGTGAAGGCGCGTGTGTGTGTGTGTAAACTATCTGAAATATATATATTTGTATGTATAAACTCATTAGAGTAATTTATTCTCCTGATAATATGGAAATTAGATGAGAATCAAACTGGCATCACTAGCCAAAGAAAGCGAGATAGCCTTACTAAATGAGATAAGATATAACTAGCATATAAATACCTGTGACCAGATTATCTGCCACAAGATGTGTGACTGCTTGCAGGTGTTTATAAGGAGTTAAAGAGGTCTTAAATACTCCTGGAAATGTACTAATGGCCACACGGTTTCTCCTTTCAGAAGTGCCAGACCCGTCCACCACCCGGCCGGCGGCTCACAGTAAGTTACCTATAGGGAGTCTCGAGAGTCCCCATCCCCTCCCCCCTCTCTCTTCCTGTACGTATTGCACCTCTGCTTTAGCCTTAATATGAACTATGAGTTACCTTAAGGCTTTATCTAATACCATTAGTTCTTATGAATATATTTATTCTTGGTTTGGAATTTTTGGTATTTTAAGTTTTGAATTTATTGTTTATCTTGCAACACATCATAGTTATTCTCTGAACGCCGACGTCATCTTCGTAGACGCCAAGAAATAAACGTTTAGACGTACGTCTTGAGAATATGAAGCCTGATCTTATGACGTAAGTAAGGCTTAAAATATTGACGTGATCTTAACATGTTGACCCACTATGATAGGTCAACACAAGACGTGGTGACCCGCTATGATAGGTCAACACAAGACGTGGTGACCCGCTATGATAGGTCAACACAAGACGTGGTGACCCGCTATGATAGGTCAACACAGAACGTGGTGACCCACTATGATCGGTCAACGCAAGATGTAGTGACCCACTATGATAGGTCAACAAGACATAGTGACCCGCTATGATAGGTCAACACAAGATGTAGTGACCCACTATGATAGGTCAACACAAGATGTAGTGACCCACTATGATAGGTCAACACAAGACAAAGTGACCCGCTATGATACGTCAATACAAAATGTGTTAACCCGCTATGATAGGTCAATACAAGACGTGGTGACCCACTATGATAGGTCAGCACAAAACGTAGTGACCCAATAGGTCAACACAAGACCCACCCACAACCCACCACACGATGGGTCAATACCTTCATGTATACCTAGCATCACTATATTTAACCTCTTGTATACTATTGAAGGTATACTCCTATGGGTGTTCCTCTTAATACAGCTACTTGGGCTGGACGGTAGAGCAACGGTTTCGCTTCATGCAGGTCGGCGTTCAATCCCCGACCGTCCACAAGTGGTGCGGCACCATTCCTTTCCTCCCTGTCCTATCTCAAATCCTTATCCTGATCCCTTCCCAGTGCTATGTAATCGTAATGGCTTGGTGCTTTTCCCTGATAATTCGCTCCTCAGGCTTTAGAGTGTTCGAATTCCATCTCTTGAGTATATCGTGTTGCTGGTGTTTCGAACACATGTATACTGGGGCTACATCTTGTAACATCCACAGTGACATTGCATTGATCAAGATCAAGGCATACCTGGGGGAGGGTTATCTTGAGATTATCTTGAGATGATTTCGGGGCTTTAGTGTCCCCGCGGCCCGGTCCTCGACCAGGCCTCCACCCCCAGGAAGCAGCCCGTGACAGCTGACTAACTCCCAGGTACCTATTTACTGCTAGGTAACAGGGGCATTCAGGGTGAAAGAAACTTTGCCCATTTGTTTCTGCCTCGTGCGGGAATCGAACCCGCGCCACAGAATTACGAGTCCTGCGCGCTATCCACCAGGCTACGAGGCCCCCTGTGAAGGGTCGCGGGAGTTCTACTTCCCGAGCCCGGCCTGAGGCCAGGCTCGACTTGCGATAACTTGGTCCAACAGGCTGTTGGTTGGAGCGGCCCGCGGGTCCACATATCCACTACAATCTAATTGGTCCGGTCCTTCCGGCAAGATTTTATCGTTTACATTTTTTACAATTATGAAACAGTTTACGAACTTCAAAACTTCGTAATCCAGCGTTATTATTGTTATAAACGACCACCTGTGCTTTGGAACAGTGTTTGAGCTCAGCTCCTGTGCCAGGTAAGTACACTACGGGCTCGCCATAGACCGTGCTACTTGCTCCGCTCCTGTGCCAGGCAAGTACACTACGGGCTCACCATAGACCGTGCTACTTGCTCCGCTCCTGTGCCAGGTAAGTCCACTACGGGCTCGCCATAGACCGTGCTACTTGCTCCGCTCCTGTGCCAGGTAAGTACACTACGGGCTCGCCATAGACCGTGCTACTTGCTCCGCTCCTGTGCCAGGTAAGTACACTACGGGCTCACCATAGACCGTGCTACTTGCTCCGCTCCTGTGCCAGGTAAGTCCACTACGGGCTCGCCATAGACCGTGCTACTTGCTCCGCTCCTGTGCCAGGTAAGTACACTACGGGCTCACCATAGACCGTGCTACTTGCTCCGCTCCTGTGCCAGCTAAGTCCACTACGGGCTCACCATAGCCCATGCTACTTGCCCCGCTCCTGTGCCAGATAATTACACTACGGGCTCACCATAGCTCGTGTTACTTGCAACTTTTTGTTCCCAGTAGCTGAATCTAAAACAACAACAACATGATGTAGGCCTACTGATTCACCAATTTATACACTGAGCCGATAACTATTCCGAGCCTATATCTACACTGAACCGATATCAACCCGGAACCGGCATTTAGCTGATCAGCGATATCTACAGTACACTGGGCTGACATCTACACTGATCCGATATCTACCCTGAGAAAGGGAGGTAGACTGAGGGTGGTGGGACTGCCAGGAGTGGAAAAGGGTGGGGCAGATGGAATAGGGGAAGTGGGACATGAGGGAGGAGGAGGAGAGCCAATGGCAGAGGAGGAAGATAGGGAAATCGCTAAGAAAGTTTGGTGGAAGAGGTACATTTAGGTATGCAGGAGGCGGTGGAGCTGTCAGGGTGGAGTGTGTACAGGTCGCCCGGGGGCCAGCTCCTGCCACTAGGCTAGGGCCTCGACAGCCACTAACGCCGGGTGACCAGGGGCGCGAGACGTATATATACGGCCTCGCCCTATAGGTCTCTTCTTGATGGGCTCACCATAGCACGTGCTACATGGACATTTCGTTCTGAGTAGCTAAATCTAAAACAATAACATATAGGTCTCTTGCTTCATAAAACCAGGGGGGAAGTAAACCAGGGCTTACAATACTGCTTCTGGAGCGGGATTAAGATTAGTGCTGTAAGGGACAGATGCTCCAAGCAAAGGACGTGGCTAACTAATGTATTTATGCACAATTGGGTAATTCACAGCATTGGTGATCAGTGAGTTATCATCCTGAGTGTGTTTATACCGTCCGTTATATTATAAGTATGCGTAATGGCACAGCATGGAATATATTTCGGTGGTCTATGCTGTATGGAATTAGCATAAATAAATACGAATGTCTTCGATATGCATTAGAACATAGTTCAGCGGAATTAATCCAAGCTTTTTACGGGTTTTCCATTTGCTCCAAGAAAGGTCATGGTTGTAGGAAGTTTCTGCTTTTTGAGTCTGTTAACTATCATTATTTGTCTATAACAAGACCTACAACGTTTTTGAGTCTCTCAATACACAATCAACATGTTCTGTTTACATAACAGAAAACTTATTCCAAAGCCCAGAGGTTCTACAGAAACTAAACATCGGTTCCACAGGAGGACTCACAAAATTTAAGAATTTCGGGTTCTGATGGGACACCGTGGACCCAGAAGCGTTCAGCATAGTAGTGAGGATGGTAATGTAATGGACAGTGTGTGTGAAGAAAGGACATGAACTGAATAATGTGACGTTTGTAGCGAGGATTTACGCTGTTGGTAACGACCTAAGTGTAGTTACAGGATAACAGTTATGCTCGTGGTGTCCCGTCTTCCCAGTACTGTTTGCCGTATAACGCTTTGAAACTACTGGAGGCCGTGTGTGTATGTGTGTGTCCCTGGCGTCGACCTGCCAGTTGGGGAGAGTCGCCTAGCCTCCCACACAACAGCAGCAGCAGACTGCAGCGTCATCCTCCGGGATAGGTAAGTCATCTCTCCATTAATCACAACATTAACGCGGTCTCCACCAGAGGAAGAGTTGGACAAGTGTAGTGGATACACCTAGAAAAATGTACCATCAAATGATAGCTCATGAGAGGTGAGTGGAGTAGAATTTCAGTGGCGAGGAAGTAGGGGGGGGTGCAGGTGGGTAGTGGGGGAGTGCAAGACTTTGGCGGCGGTGTTAACACAGGTGGGGGTTAATTGACGGTAGGCACGATGCCTCACACCTCAGGCTCCTACACCCACCACACCCTCGTTTTGTTTATCATTCACCACCACCATCACCACTACCACCACACCCCACTACCAGGTCTTCACAAAAGAACCAGTTTTGGAGGCCCAGAGCGGGGGGATGAAAGGTGCCCAGAAGAAACACAGGTTCACAGGTCCAACCACTGTAAACGAGGCAAAACAGAGCCTGGAGGATCGAGGTGCAACCACGATCATACAACCAGCCTTAATATTCCTGTGGCTCCTGAAGGAACCTGCACATGTACTTATCACCACACTAACTAAACATTTTATATTTCCAAGACAGAATGGGAAAGTTTTGTTTAAATATGATTAGAGTTCAATGACAAAGTTGCAAAAATACGACAAAAGATAGCTGGGTGGGCTGTAATCTTTCTGGACTGTCAAGTAGCATTTGACACTGTTACTCCTCAAAGACTGCTGTCCAAGATGGAGAAACAAGCTTGGGTAACTAGGAAAACACTGGGAACTAGGAAAAGGTATCGATGGATGTCCTACAAGGCTCGTTCCTGGGTCCGCTGTTGTTCCTAATTTATGTGAATGACCTACTAGAGGGAGTGAGACGGAATTATCAGGGGAAAGCGCCGTTGTTGTTTTAGATTTAGCTACTCATAACGAAATGTCCATGTAGCACGGGCTATGGTGAGCCCCTAAGGGAAAGCGCCAAGCCATTGACTATATAGCACCGGGAAAGTGGGTGTGGGTGTACATCCTCGACCAGATTAGTGTGGGTGTACATCCTCGACCAGATTAGTGGGGGTGTACGGAAGAAGAGTTATAACCAAGAGGCCGTGGTGGGCCTCGAGTGGAAGAAGGATTTAGGGGTCCTGCCCCCACGTGCAAGAAACTCTGGTTGTCGAATGTCATAAATTAACACAAGGAAATAACCCAATTAAGACGTCATCTGTGTGTAAAAGACGGAGAGTCTGAGCTGTACGAACCGGCGCTCCCGTTGGCCTCTCGTGTCGCTGTATGGTGTCAGCCCTGCCCCCATCACTGCTGGGGTCAGCTCTGCCCCCATCACCGCTGGTGTCAGCTCTGCCCCCATCACCGCTGGTGTTAGCCCTAGTGGCCCCATCACCGCTGGTGTCAGCCCTAGTGGCCCCATCACCGCTGGTGTCAGCCCTAGTGGCCCCATCACCGCTGGTATCAGCCCTAGTGGCCCCATCACCGCTGGTGTCAGCCCTAGTGGCCCCATCACCGCTGGTGTCAGCCCTAGTGGCCCCATCACCGCTGGTGTCAGCCCTAGTAGCCCCATCACCGCTGGTGTCAGCCCTAGTGGCCCCATCACCGCTGGTGTCAGCCCTAGTGGCCCCATCACCGCTGGTGTCAGCCCTAGTGGCCCCATCACCGCTGGTGTCAGCCCTAGTGGCCCCATCACCGCTGGTGTCAGCCCTAGTGGCCCCATCACCGCTGGTGTCAGCCCTAGTGGCCCCATCACCGCTGGTGTCAGCCCTAGTGGCCCCATCACCGCTGGTGTCTATTGCAGATCAGACGGCGGATAAAGCCAAGAGCTAGGGGTTGGGGGGGGGGGAGGGAGGAGCGGAGGAAGGGATGGGTGTTCACCGTGAGGCAGTTTGAGAGGAATGCTTTTGTCCGGTGGGTTCTTAAGGGCGGGTGTTACTCTCTCTCTCTTGGCCGTAGTGGTCTTTGTGGCCTGCCTTACACACACCTCTGTGGCCCTGGGCCTTCCCACGTCTTGTGTGTGTGTGTGTGTACTCGCCTAGTTGTACTTGTGGGTTCTGAGCTTTTTTTTTTAGTTCCGTCTCTCAACTGTCAGTCCACTCTTGTACAGGTTCGTGAGCCTACTCGGCTCTATCATATCTACATTTGAAACTGTATAGAGTCAGCCTCCACCACATCTCTGCCTAATGCATTCCATTTGTTAACTACTCTGACACTGAAAAAGTTCTTTCTAATGTCTCTGTGGTTAATTTGGGTACTAAGCTTCCACCTGTGTCCCCTTATTCGAGCACCACCCGTGTTGAATTGTGTCTTTAGCTACCTTAGCCATTCCCCAGATAATTTTGTATGTGGTATTCATGTCTCCCCCATAATTCATGTCTTCCAGCGACGTGAGGTCCAGTTCACGTAGCCTTTCCACGTAACTCATACCTCGTAGTTCTGAAACTAGTCTGGTGGCATTCTTTTGAACGTTCTCCAACTTGCCTTGTGCTTGACTAGATATGGACTCCATGCTGGAGCCGCGTACTCAAGTATTGGTCTGACATATGTGGTATACAAGGCTCTAAATGATTCCTCACACATATATCTAAAAGCCATTCTGATGTTACCCAGGCTTACATATGCCGCTGATGATATTCTATATGTGGGCTTCAGGAGACAGGTTCAATGCAAAACCAACCTCTTCATCTCTTTGCCAGTTTGATGGAGGATTACATCCCCCAGTACAGAGACAACTAGACTACCAGGGCTTAACACCAGCCGTTACAAACTGCGACTAAGCTGCCCATGTGCTTGAGAGATCAACATCACACAACGAGAAAGTGCAAATATTTTGGACATCCAAATGATTATTTTCTCAATCACTATATAATCAATACCAGCAGCTGCTGCATTGTTCTCAAAACGACAACACAGAACATTCTTATCTGGCAGTTTGGGCCCAATTCCAGCTTCACAAAGATTGGCCAACTCCAACACCACTAATTTCAATTTAATAAATTATCAAATAAAGAGTTATGAACCTGACAGTTTTTTGTATACTTTTGAAGAACAGGAATTAGGAGAAAAAGTAGCCATGCAGGTGGCAGTCAACGCCCGACGCATATTGATGGTGGCAGTCAACGCCCGACGCATATTGGTGCTTGCAGGTCACGGTGTGTATCGAGGGCCACCAACCATTGGGACTTGGGAACCTATTTTCAAAGCATATAAGTATGTCGTTTGATGCTCTGTAAGTCCATTGTTGACACTATTTCTGGAAATTAGGTGTGACCCTCAATATTTACTGCCTATCTCTGTGGCTTGTTCTTAAACAACCCCGTGGTGAAGTGAGATTAATGATGGTTAGTGATCTCAGACTTTGTGCGCTGCTCAGGTCACTGATCTCAGACTGTGTGCGCTGCTCAGGTCACTGATCTCAGACTCTGTGCGCTGCTCAGATGCATAAAGTCTGGCCAGATGTTCGAATAATCCTCTGATGACCTCTGTTCGAATCCCAACTCCCTGTAAATGCTCCACTCGTGTACTACATGCCAATACTTGCCAACAGAACCGAAATGCCTAACCTAGTCTAGCCCTAACTATACACCAAATTCTAATATTCTTTTATATACCAGAAAATACAGACTTTGAATACGTAGTTGTTAAAATTAACGAATGCGGCTTGGGGTGTCAACTGCCATTTAGACGAGCACCCGAGAAAGGGATGGTTTAGCGGCTGCCTTAACGAGCATTTGGCTATTGTTTGAGTGAATCTTTTCGGTTGTGTAGGTTTGTAGTGCTCAAGCGTCTGCCCGCGCATGCACGTATCTGGGATTGGACCAAAGAGCCAGAACTCATTCCCCGCAAACACAACTAGGTGAGTTCACACATATATATATGTGTGTGTGTGTGTGTGTATTATATATACATATATATATACACACATACACGTGTTTCCATAAGTAGCAAAGAGATGACGAAGAAAATTTAGGCCAGTAGTCGCTATCATTTTTCCCGCCAAAATGGCTGCCTGGAGTGAAGGGTGTTGGGAGGCAAAATTTAAGAGACAGATAATGAGAACAAGTGAATAGTGTACGGACGAGAGAGAAGTACGTAGGAGGGCTTAGTTTTGCGGGGCACGGGGAACCCCCCTTAAGTGGGGTATGCACACACACACACTCGGTCCTATGTTTTTTCTGATATATATAAATGATCTCCCGGAGGATATAGACTCATTCCTTTCAATGTTTGCTAACGATGCCAAAATTATGAGAAGGATTAAGACAGAGGAGGACTGCTTGAGGCTTCAAGAAGACCTAGACAAACTAAAGGAATGGTTGAACAAATGGTTGTTAGAGTTTAACCCAGGCAAATGTAATGTAATGAAGATAGGTGTAGGGAGCAGGAAGCCAGTTGCAAAGTATCATTTAGGAGATGAAATTCTTCAAGAGTCAGAGAGAGAGAGAAAGACCTGGGGGTTGATATCACGCCAGACCTGTCCCCTGAAGCCCATATCAAGAGGATAACATCAGCAGCATATGCCAGGTTGGCTAACATAAGAACGCCATTTAGACGAGTCGGGGAGCCGAGCGGACAGCACGCGGAACTTGTGATCCTGTGGTCCTGGGTTCGATCCCAGGCGCCGGCGAGAGACAATGGGCAGAGTTTCTTTCACCCTATGCCCCTGTTACCTAGCAGTAAATTAGGTACCTAGGTGTTAGTCAGCTGTCGCGGGCTGCTTCCTGGGGGTGGAGGCCTGGTCGAGGACCGGGCCGCGGGGACACTAAAAAGCCCCGAAATCATCTCAAGATAACACTTGTGCAAGGAATCATTCAGAACTTTGTATACCACCTATATCAGACCAATCCTGGAGTATGCAGCCCCAGCATGGAGTCCATATCTAGTCAAGCATAAGACTAAACTGGAAAAAGTTCAAAGGTTTGCCACCAGACTAGTACCCGGGCTGAGAGGTATGAGCTACGAGGAGAGACTACTGGAATTAAACCTCACATCGCTAAAAGACAGAAGAGTTAGGGGATATGATCAGCACGTACAAGATTCTCAGAGAAATTGACAGGGTAGATAAAGACAGGCTATTTAACACGAGGGGCACACGCATTAGGGGACACAGATGGAAACTGAGTGCCCAAATGAGTCACAGAGATATTAGAAAGAATTTTTTTAGTGTCAGAGTGGTTGACAAATGGAATGCATTAGGAAGTGATGTGGGGAAGGCTGACTCCATACGCAGTTTCAAATGTAGATATGATAGAGCCCAGTAGGCTCAGGAACCTGTACACCAGTTGAGAGGCGGGACCAAAGAGCCAACGCTCAACCCCCGCAAGCACAAATAGGTGAGTACACACACACACGCACGCAGGAGGGAAGGGGGAAAGGGAACTATCAGGGGCAAGGGTGAACAGTAAAGGAACAGTACTCAGGGAGAAAGCTCAAAGCCATTGCGACTATATAGCACTGGGAAGGGGTCAGGATAAGGATTTGGGATGGGACGGAGGAAAGGAATGGTGGCTCAAGCACTTGTGGACAGTCGGGGATTGAACGCCGACCCTTCAAAAAGCGAGACCATCGCTCTACCGTCCAGACCAACTCCGAAATAGATGCAACAGAGCTAATAACGAATACATAAAAATAAGAAGAATATTTGAAAGGACACTACGTAAAAGGTAGATATGATAGTGAAATAGATCAGTCATTGTGCTAGACAACCGGCTGCTAGAGGTGGGGTCCAAAAGCTAAAGCTCGATACTGCAGGTACAAATAGACGAGTAGAAATAGGCGAGTACACATAAGTTATGAGAAACGGGGGAGGAGCTTCCAGGTCTCTGGCATTTATGAGTGGCAGGTAATAATATGGGGAGTGGCCAGGGAGGGTGAGGTGACGGCTCGTGTACTCACCTATTTGTGCCTGCAGGATCGAGGATTGCCTCTTGGATCCCGCCTTTCGAGCCATCAGTTGTTTACAGCAATGACTCCGGTCCCATTTCCCTATCATATCTAGTTTAAAATTATGAACATAATTTGCTTCCACAATCTGCTTCAGTGCATTCCATTTTCCCACTACTCTCACGCTAAAAGAAAACTTCCTAACATCTCTTTGACTCATCTCAGTTTCCAGCTTCCACCCATGTTCCCTTGTTCTGTTACTATTCCGTGTGAACATTTCATCTATTTCCACTCTGTCAATTCCCCTGAGTATTTTGTACGTTCCTATCATATCCCCCCCTCTCCCTTCGTTTTTCTAGTTTCGTAAGGTTCAGTTCCTTCAGGCGCTCTTCATACTCCATCCCTCGTAACGCTAGGACGAGTCTTGTTGCAAACTTCTGAACCTTTTCCAGTTTCCTTATGTGTTTCTTCAGGTGGGGACTCCATGATGGGCGGCATACTCTAAGACTGGTCTCACGTAGGCAGTGTAAAGCGCCCTAAATGCCTTCTTACTTAGGTTTCTGAATGATGTTCTAACTTTTGCCAGTGTAGAGTACGCTGCTGTCGTTATCCTCTTTATATGTGCTTCAGGAGTTAGATTAGGTGTTACGTCTACGCCCAGGTCTCTTTCTCGCGTCGTCACAGGTAGGCAGTCCCCCCTTCATTGTGTACTATCCCTTTGGTCTCCTGTCACCTAATCCCATTTCCATAACTTTACATTTGCTTGTGTTGAGCTCCAGGAGCCATTTCTCTGACCATCTCTGCAACCTGTTCAAGTCCTCTTGGAGGATCCTACAATCCTCATCTGTCACAACTCTTCACATCAACTTTGCATGATCCGCGAACATCGACATGTAGGACTCTACTCCTGTAAACATGTCTTTAACATATATTAGAAATAGAATTGATCGCAGCATCAATTCTTGAGGTTCAATCCCCGGCCCGAGTGTGTGTGTGTACTCACCTAGTTGTGCTTGCAGGGGTTGAGCTCTTGCTCTTTGGTCCCGCCTCTCAACCGTCAATCAACTGATGTACAGATTCCTGAGCCTACTGGGCTCTATCATATTTACATTTGAAACTGTGCATGAAGTCTGCTTCCACCACATCACTGTCTAATGCATTCCATTTGTCAACTACTCTGATACTGAAAAAGTTCTTTCTCACGTCCCTGTGGCTCATTTGGGTGCTCAGTTTCCACCTGTGTCCCCTTGTTCACGTACTACCCGTGTTAAAAAGTTTATCCTTATCTACCCCTGTCAATTCCTCTGAGAATTTTGTAGGTAGTGATCATGTCTCCCCTTACTCATTTGTCTTCCAGTGTCGTGAGGTGCATCTCACGCAGCCTTTCTTCGCAACTCATGCCTCTTACTTCTGGGACTAGCCTAATAGCATACCTCTGAACGTTTTCCAGCTTTGTCTTGTGCTTGACAAGGTACGGGCTCCATGCTGCAGCCGCATGGAGAGTGTGTGTGTGTGTGTGTGTGTGTGCTTACGAATGATTGAGTGGTGAGCGTAGGCAGACTCACACTCCCTATGATAACAAATAGGTAGAACTAACAAACAGGAGAGAGACGGCAGCAAGGGGTGACTATGCAGTGTTTACAAAGACAAAACACCTTATTCTTTAAGCAAGTTTAAACACCTTCCAGCGAGACAATATGAGAAAGAAAGGGATCTATCCGAGAGAACGCCCCCAAACCATTACGACTACATAGCACTGGGAAGGGATCAGAATAAGTATTTGGGATGTGATGGGGGGGGGAGGAGGGGGGGACAAGGAATGGTGGCCCAGCCACTTGGATGGTCGAGGATTGAACGCCGACCTGCATGAAGCGTGGTATTAATGAGGAGGGCGGGAAGTATGGGGACATCCCTCACAGCCTGCACCACACACGCCTACACACTCCCCCCTGGCCCAGGAAGCCTCCACCCCTTTCATGACCTCACGTCCGCTGTTGACCCCCGACAGCACAACAAATCAGAATAGAACAGTACTAAATCGAAGGGTATTGAAGCCTCCACGACTCTCGCGAGGGCGTTACAGCGCCCAGTGTTAATGATAGAGATGAAGAGTGGTGGTGAAGGGGGAGGTAACTGGACATTGATGGGTAGTGCCCCCATCCTGACCCGCTTGTATAAAACACTGCTTCGACCCACATGATGTTCCCTGGCAGCCAGCGGGCACTGCTGCACCCCGGACACTGGGAGCCGTGTCTACATACCTCCACTCTGGACTCTGGTGAGAACTGTGAGACGGAATTCGAGGCAGTATTACGTTAAAGCTTGCTGCACATAGATGCTAGTGGACTTGTGTGACCCTTCTGTTGCTCTACCAGCCTCAGACGTGTTCTAAAGTGTGTCGGGAAGAGTGCAGGTTGGAAGGTGGTGTCAAGAAGAGTGCAGGTTGGAAGGTGGTGTCAAGAAGAGTGCAGGTTGGAAGGTGGTGTCAAGAACAGTGCAGGTTGGAAGGTAAAGTCGACGCAGAGAGCCTGCTAGTAGGAAGGACCAGGACGGGTTGACCGGATCACTACTCACATGCACGTTGAAGTCACCCTACAGCCAGTCATCTGAGATCGTGACCCTGTTGAATGCGTCTCTATTAATTCACTTTTAATGGCACGAAAAGTTCGTGTTCTTTCAGCCATATTCCTGGGTCGTCTGTTCTTAGGGGTGACATTACAATTATATTGATTTATCTAAATATTTGGTAATTAAACAAAACCTGTTCTATAATTGAGGACTAACGTATAATTACAGCTGTTTATGGCTCATACGAGTATTGAATATTCCATCATTCAATAATGGAATATTTAATGGTATTGAATTTACAGTATTGAACGCTTGTGAGAGGATGGGATGTTCTGGGTATGGCTGAAGAACAGGCTAAGGGCATTATATAGTTTAACTTGCACATACATATAACAGTAAATAGGTACCTGGGAGTTAGACAGCTGCTACTGTGTAACAAAAAGGAGGCGACCGGGCCGCGGGGACGCTAAGCCCCGAAATCATCTCAAGATATACTCTGAAGATTGCTATCTACACAATATAGACAATAAATTCGTAGATGCCTCTGCTATCTTACGAGATATCCTTAGCAGAAAAAAGCTAATTATCTCAACTTCGCCATCTTGATAAGTTCTGTACAGCACAGCCTTCTTGACTACGTTTCTTGGCCTTCTTGCACAGCTACACCAAGACGCGCGCATGCCTACCCTAAAACACCAGTTTTGGTGTCCTTGAGGGTGTAAATGTTATCCTGGTGACCTTTCAACCTGTGGCACCGAGGCCAAAGGTGACGAAAATAAATATATAACCCGCCAAACACACACCGAAACTACGACGTTGGTACAACGTTCGAACAAGTTTTAACACCTCCTAACCAGTTATAACAACCAATATAGAAAGTTGTAACAACATTCCAATACGTCATAAATACGTTAAACCAAGATGTAACAACTTTATTACAAGTTGTAATAAGCGGAAAATAGAGACAGTTTCGGTTTGTGTTTGCAGGGAACCCCGTGGAGGCCAAACTGCAAGGGAAGGGAAGGGAATTGTCGGGAAAGCGCCAAGCCATGACGACTATATAGCACTGGGAAGGGATAAGGATATGGGATGGGACGGGGAGGAAAGGAATGATGTCAACCACTTGGACGGTCGGGTATTGAACGCCGACCGTCATAATCTTGCGGTGGTGACGAGACAATGTCCAGGCATCTAGTGCAAATGTTTCTTCCTTGCAAAGATGAATCTTTACCTCTTTATAAATTATTTATTCCGGTGTTTAGCACTAGGCCTACATTTAATCACGTGCATATTGTATTATTCAAATAAATTAGGAACGGGAACATTCATAAAAATATAGAAAATCTATATTGCGTTATTTTAATGTAATCATAAAATGTTGCCACCGCTCTCTGTGACAGAGAACGCTGTCACCGCTCTCTGTGACAGAGAACGCACCTTGGCAGAGAACTCTTCGTCAGGAAAGGTTACCTCAAGAGGCAAAGGACTAACCTAAACGTCTCCTCCAGCAGGTTACTCGCCACCGTCGTGCGGGAAGTGCAAAGTCACCAAACGCCGCCTCAAACTACGGAAATACTGCCGCCGAGACTATGGTAAGAGGCGCTTCAGTAGAGACGCGAGAGGCTCTAGACCCGTGCTCTATGTTGCTGGGGGAAGGAGTGGATGGTGGTGGTGGTTGGTGGTGGTGGTGGTTGGTGGTGGTGGTGGTGGTGGTGGTTGATGGAGGTGGTGATGGATGTTGGTGGGGATCGCGTAAGATTAATGTGTTGTGGTGAAGATGTTCTCTGATAGGTATGGGGGATTGTTTTTGGAGGGTTACAGTATAGGGAATAAGGGTGCTAAAGTGATCGCGGAGGAGTGATGGGTTTAGGGTGAGTGTGGAGGTGTAGTGTGAGTGTGCAGGTGTGAGGATGAGTGTGGAGGTGTGAGGGTGAGTGTAGAAGTTTGAGGGTGTATGGTGAGTGTGGAGGTGTGAGGGTGAGTGTGGAGGTGTGAGGGTGAGTGTGGAGGTTTGAGGGTGAGGGTGTGTGGTGAGCGGAGGTGTGAGTGTGGAGGTATGAGGGTGAGTGCGGAGGTGTGAGTGTGGAGGGGTGAGAGCGGAGGTGTGAGGGTGAGAGCGGAGGTGTGAGGTGAGTGCGGAGGTGTGAGTATGGAGGTGTGAGGGGTGAGTATGGAGGTTGTGAGGGGTGAGTATGGAGGTTGTGAGGGTGAGTGTGCAGGTGTGAGGGTGAGTGTGGAGGTTGTGAGGGTGAGTGAGGAGGTGTGAGGGTGAGTGTGGAGGTTGTGAGGGTGAGTATGGAGGTTGTGAGGGTGAGTGTGGAGGTGTGAGGGTGAGTATGGAGGTTGTGAGGGTGAGTATGGAGGTTGTGAGGGTGAGTATGGAGGTTGTGAGGGTGAGTATGGAGGTTGTGAGGGTGAGTATGGAGGTTGTGAGGGTGAGTGTGGAGGTTGTGAGGGTGAGTGTGGAGGTTGTGAGGGTGAGTATGGAGGTTGTGAGGGTGAGTGTGGAGGTGTGAGGGTGAGTGTGGAGGTGTGAGGGTGAGTATGGAGGTTGTGAGGGTGAGTATGGAGGTTGTGAGGGTGAGTGTGGAGGTGTGAGGGTGAGTGTGGAGGTGTGAGGATGAGTGTGGAGGTGTGAGGGTGAGTGTGGAGGTTGTGAGGGTGAGTGTGGAGGTTGTGAGGGTGAGAGCGGAGGTGTGAGGGTGAGAGCGGAGGTGTGAGGGTGAGTGTGGAGGTTGTGAGGGTGAGTGTGGAGGTGTGAGGTGAGAGCGGAGGTGTGAGGGTGAGTGTGGGGGTGTGAGGGTGAGTGTGGGGGTGTGAGGGTGAGTGTGGGGGTGTGAGGGTGAGTGCAGAGGTGTGAGGTGAGTGCGGAGGTGTGAGTATGGAGGTTGTGAGGTTGAGTGTGGAGGTTGTGAGGGTGAGTGTGGAGGTGTGAGGGTGAGTGTGGAGGTGTGAGGGCGAGTGGAGGTGTGAGGGCGAGTGTGAGTGTGGAGGTGTGAGGGTGAGTGTGTAGTGTGAGGGTGAAGGAGTGTGACCAGAGACCAACACTCGGGTTATCTCTTCAGCACTGGTGGCGCGGGTGTTCAACAAGGAGGTACTGGGCGAGTACACCCGGTTCGACATCCAGGTGACCAACGTGTTCAAGAGGACCCGGTCTGATCGGGTGAGGCGAGGCGGAGACCAGCTCTGGGTGAGGAACGAAGACCTCACTTGCAAGTGTCCAGACATCAAGATGGGCTAGTGAGTATCCCAGCCCCTCGCTGGACCTCTACACCCACCTGCAGTACTCTATAGGTCATCCAACCACTTGGGCTGGACGGTAGAGCGACGGTCTCGCTTCATGCAGGGACGGCGTTCAATCCCTGACCATCCAAGTGGTTGGGCCACTATTCCTTTCTTCCCCGTCCCATCCCGAATCCTATATTCGTATATATATCTACGTAGTCTCAGCTCGAATAAGGTGTCTATCAGTATCTATCGCAGTTGGATTTGAATAGGGATCTTTATGAAGTAAAGTGTGTGGGCAAAGACACGGACACACACACACACACACACACACTAGAGCATTATATCTTACTCAGATAAAAAACTGAACCATTTAGAGATAAATCTAAATTTATTAAGATTTCCATTTACTGCAGCTATTTTCCTCAAGCTGCAGGAAATGTCATAACATGTTATTACTAAGGATAAAATCTCTGAAATCCTTGTACTATGCCCAAGTCTCACTTCCAGTAGATAAACGACATATGAAATTAAGAAGCAAGTAGCGTATTGTGAAGACTAACAGTGACAAACAGCAGCTCCCCAGTGACTCTGTAAAACCTCCATAGCTAAAACAGTTATGTATTAGCGAAAAGGCCTACCACTAATTATGATTAACTTTAAATACATTCCTTTTGAAATGGAAGATTCTCTCTAACTAGCTGACATTATAAAGTATGCAGGATAAGTAAGTAAGTAATTATCAAAAGAAGGCACCAAACCGGGAAGGCTATGTAGCACCATCAAATACGCAAAATAATCAGAGGGCGCTAAATATCACCAAGGATGCCAATACGAGAACAAAAACGCATAAGGCGAACGATATCAAAAGTATCCGTCACCAAGAATTCTATCGAGGGACAGGTGACCGCGAGGGGCGGTCGGAAAGCAAGACACACGCTCGTCCTGGAAGCCAGGACATTCAAGAAGGACATGCACGACCGTAAGAGGGACAATGCAACTAGGACAATAAGGAGCAGGGCGGCGCTCCATCAAGTGACCATGGGTTAAGTGAGTATGGCCAATACGCAACCTCGCCAGAGCTGTTTCCCACCTCCGGTTACGGTGGAAGGAGGACGGCCACGAGGAAACACAACATTTAAGAGTACGTAGCTTGTTACCAGTAACAGACAACCAAGAAGCCTGCCAACGGGTAAGGACTGAGGAATGGATAACCGGGTAAAAGTCGGAATATGGAATGCCTTTACGAGAGATGGGACAAGAGCGGACAGCTTCCTTGGCGGCAGCATCCGCACGCTCATTTAAAGACACACCAATATGGCTGGGAACCCAACAAAACTCAACCGACTTAAATTTACTGTGAACGAGAAACAGCCAATGCTGGATCTCGACAACTACTGGATGAACCGGATTAAAAGACCCGAGAGCCATGAGGGCACTACGAGAGTCAACAACAACTACAAAGGAAGACTGACAACGAGAAAGCAGGAGACGAAGAGCATAGAGAATAGCATAAAGTTCCGCTGTAAAGATGCTAGTCTCCGGAGGCAAGCGACACATATAAGTGCGATCAGGAAAAACAACAGAGTAGCCAACACCGTCCGCTGACTTAGATCCATCAGTGAAGACAGAAACGGAGCAGGAGTGAGAAGAAAAGTGCTCGAGGAAAAGGCGTTTTAGAACCGTAGGAGGGGTAAAAGCTTTAGTGATACGGGTCAAGGATGTACAAAACCGCGGAAGAGGGACCCTCCACGGGGGCAAAGAAGGAACAACGCGAGGAGAAACATCAGAAATACGAACGGAAAGAGAATCCTGTAGGCGAGATAACCGGACAGAAAGAGGGAGGTGGTGAAGAGGAACAGGAACCGCAGGAGGGGTAAAAATTAAAGCACGACAGAGGCAAGAGGAAGGATGTTGCAAGGACCGCGCAAGATAGCGAAGACAGTAGCGATCACGGCGGTCCTGGAGAGACAGGAAGCCAGTGTCAACATACAAGCTAAGGATGGGAGTCGAACGAAAGGCACCAGAACTGAGGTGCAACCCAGTATGGTGCAAAGCATCAAGACGGCGAAGAGTAGAAGGAGAAGCAGACGAGTAAACAGGGCAACCATAATCGAGCTTAGACAGGACGAGAGAGGAATGTAAAGCAAGGAGAGTGCGCCTATCTGCCCCCCAAGAAGTATGGGACAAGACCCGAAGGAGGGTAAGGGCCTTAGAGCACTCAACACGGAGGTAAGAGATATGGGGAGACCAAGTCAAACGAATGTCAAGGAATAACCCCAAAAGCTTCGCGGAATCTTTGTATTCAAGGGGATAACCATAAAGTGACAAAGAGGGACTAAGAACAACCCGTTTCCGCGTAAAAGTCATGGCACAAGTCTTAGAAGTAGAGAACTTGAAGCTATGATCTGTGGCCCAAGACGACACGGCATCAATTGCAAGTTGAAGCCGGCGTTGAAGGAGAGGCGAATCATCACCCTGATAACAAAGGGTAAGATCATCGACATAGAGAGCGGAGAAGACACCAGAAGGAAGAGAGGAAAGAAGACCATTGAGGGCAACCAGAAAAAGAGTAGTGCTCAGAACACTACCCTGGGGCACACCTTCGTATTGCTGAAAAGAGGGAGAGAGAGCGGTACCAAGGCGCACCCGAAAGGAACGATGAGAGAGGAAGCTGCGGAGAAAGAGAGGGAGATGACCACGAAGGCCAAAAGAATGAAGTTGAGATAGGATATGATAACGCCAAGTGGTGTCGTAAGCCTTTTCCAGGTCAAAAAGGACGGCAACAACGGAGGTCTTCGCAGCAAAAGCAGTACGAATATAGACCTCCAAGTTCACCAGGACATCTGTCGTGCTGCGGCACTTGCGGAAACCAAATTGAGAAGGGGAGAGGAGGTGATGGTGTTCCAGGAACCACATCAGACGAACGTTAACCATACGTTCAAAGAGTTTGCAGACACAACTGGTGAGAGCAATAGGGCCAAAGTCCTTAGGGGAAGTACCCAGAGACCCCGGTTTGCGAACAGGGAGGACAACGGCATCGAGCCAGTCCTCAGGGACTGACGACGACTCCCAGATCCGATTATACAGACTCAGTAAATACCGAGACGTGCTCGGAGGGAGATGGCGAAGCATCTCAATGAATACCATCGGAGCCCGCCGCCGTAGAACCGCAGAGGGCCAGGGCAGAACGAAGTTCAGAGAGAGAGAAGGGATCATTATAGGGAAGCTGAAGATGAGTGCAGAAATCTAAAGGACGAGACTCAAGGACAGGTTTACGAAGAAGGAAAGATTGGGGAAGATGAAGACCAGAGCTAACAGAAGAAAAGTGGGAACCCAGTTCGGAAGCGACCTGCAACGGGTCCGCCACAAGAGTATCATGGAGGTGAAGGACCGGTGAAACATCGGGAACGAACTTACCCGCTATCTTGCGGATACGCTTCCAGATCTGGGCCAGAGGGGTTTCGAACGTAATTGTTGAGACATAAGATGCCCAACATTCACGTTTAGCCGTACGGATGGCCCTACGGGCCACCGCACTCACTTTCCGAAAGAAAAGAAAAGAATCGGTCGTCTGCCTACGGCGGTGCCTCTTCCAGGCTGCACGCTTACAGCGGACAGCCCGAGCACAGTCCGCATTCCACCAGGGAACAAACTTCCGCGGACCCTGAGAGGAAGAGCGAGGAATAGAGCGGAGGGCAGCGTTGAAGACAGTTTCATGAAAAAGGAGGAGAGCGCGAGAGAGAGGCAGAAGGGAGAGGTCAGAGAGAGCAGCACTGAGGGTAAATAGGGTCCAGTCTGCCTTAGCAAACTGCCACCGAGGGAAAGAGAGGGAAGGGCGAAAAGAGAAAAAGGAAACAAGGATGGGGAAATGATCACTTCCATGGAGGTCATCAAGAACCTGCCACGTGAAATCTAAGTAAAGAGAAGAAGAGCAGAGAGAAAGATCAAGATAAGAAAGGGTGCGAGTCCGAGAGTCCAAATGAGTGGGCTCACCAGAATTCAGAAGAGACAGGGAAGAAGAGAGGAGAAACGGCTCAAGGAGGCGACCCCGGGTATTCGTCAGAACGTCACCCCAAAGAGAATGACGACAATTAAAGTCACCCAGCAGAAGCACAGGCCCCGGCAAGGAGTCTAGGAGGTGTTTCAAATCAGGAAGAGAGAGCGGGACACTCGGGGGGGGGAGATAAATGGAACAAACTGTGTACCATTTCCCCACAAAGATACGAGCAGCAGAACAATGGAGAGGCGAAGGAAAAAGTATAGGAACAAAGGGAACATCAGCACGAATCAAGAGAGCAGAAGAATTAGAAGCCCCAGCAATGGCTGGGGGGGGGGGGAGAAAGGAATAGCCACGAAAACGACCAGGACGAGCACCAAGCATTGGCTCCTGGAGAAAGACACAAAGGGGCGAAAACCGCGAAATCAGAAATTGGCGTAAAAACCTCGAACGTTCCATTGAAGAATGGACAACGACGAGAAGAGAAAGGACAAAAACAGAGAACAAGGAAGAAACCAAGGCGAAAGAGCAACAGAGCACGTTAAAGAATATCAGGGTCAGCAAAGTCAGGGTTAGGGGGCATGGGTAAACTGAGCAAAGACGGAGGGAAGGAAACGGGAGAACAGATCAGAGGTGGGCGGGCGGGGTCCGGAGGAGGAGGAAGAGGAGGAGACAACGGAGAGGAGCAGTCAAGGACAGCAGCAGGAAGAGGGGGAGTAGAAAGAGGGGAGCGCACCCCAGCA
Source organism: Procambarus clarkii (assembly GCF_040958095.1). Lineage (NCBI taxonomy): Eukaryota > Metazoa > Arthropoda > Malacostraca > Decapoda > Cambaridae > Procambarus > Procambarus clarkii. The sequence continues at coordinate 20,181,789 of NC_091220.1, forward strand.
AGAGCAGCAACCGAAAGGGAAGCAGGGGCCAAAGAAACCTCCATAGCAGGAACAGGGGGCGCAAGCACTGAAACGGGAGGGGAAGGAGCAACAGAACCAGAAGTAGGAGCTGAGGAAGTAAGCGAAGCCTTCTTACCCGCCGGGGAAGAGGAAGGAGAGGAGCCAGGCTTACGCTTCTGACTTAAAGAGACCGGTGTCCCAGCAACTACGTACCGGGCAACAGATTCCAGTATCTCAACAGGAGAAGCCGAACGAGAGCACACACGACGGCCGCTAGGAGAGCGATGGACATCCGCCCGCACCGACAGGCGGTGGGGAGAGCCGATAGATGGAGGAAGAGGATGGGAAGGAGGATCGGAGGGGGACGAGGAAGAAGACACAGGAGACACGACAGACCGGGTAGAAGGAAGGGGAACCCCAGACAGAGGACCAGGAGGAGGATCCTTCGGGAGAGAACCCAAAGGAACAGAGGAGGGGGCAGTGGGCGCATCAGGGTCCAAGGCCCGGAAACGGTCGTGAGTTTGAGGAAGGCGGGAAGGACGAGGAGAGGAAGAGCGCAACACGCGAGCATAAGAGATATTAGCATAAGGCGGGAGCCGGCAAACCTGGCGTCTCGCCTCAGGAAAAGATAAACGCTCCCGGTGCTTCAAGTTGAGGACGGCTGCCTCAAGCTTGTAATGGACACACGCATGGGAGAAGGTAGGATGGGCCTCACCGCAGTTGAGGCAACGAGCCTGGGGAGAAGTGCACTCCGACTTAGAGTGACCTTCGCCACCACACAAAGGACAGAGAGAGACAGTCCCGGAGCAGCGGAGGGCACAATGCCCAAACCTCCAGCACTTGTTGCAGAGCCGAGGAGAAGGAATGTACTCCTGGACAGAGCACGTGGCACTAGCAAGAATGACAGAGGGCGGAAGGGTCCTACCATCAAAGGTAATCTTCACAACCCGGAGGGGTTGACGGCGACTACCACGAGGGGGACGAGTAAACGTGTCCACCTGGAGAATAGAATGGCCCTGGGCAGCAAGGATATGTCGAATATCGTCGTGGCAGTCGCGCAGGTCCCGAACACCGGTCGCAACATGGGGCGGGAGCAAAATAGTGCCAACACTGGCATTCAACTGAGCGTTCTTCGAGACCCGAACAGGGGTCTTGCCAAGGCAGGATAAGGCAGCCAAGCGGGAAGCAGCATCCTGAGAAGGAGCAGCAACGACACGTGTACCGAGAGGAGTGGGGTTGAAAGTAATGGAGGCATCCACGGAATCAACGAGATGTCGATGGAGGGAGAAATCGTCAGGAGGCGCAGAATCAAGAGGGAGGAGATCAAAATATTTGGCCCACGAAGCGGGACCAAACAAGGCTTGATAGGTAGCAGAGCTGGAAGGAATCGAGCAAGGGCGGCCGTGACGAGGGCGGCGGTGAGAACCCCCAGAGAGAGAGGGGTTAAAAGGCGCAGTAGTTACAACTAGAGAAGGAGCCGCGCCAGGGGACGAGGTAGTCACCACTGGGGGCCTGGGGCTCGACCCAACCACAGAGGAGGGAGGGGAGCCAGGGGAAGGAGTCAGAGAGACCAAAGGAGGAGCAAGGTCGGGGCCCAATGCAGCGGAGGCTACAGAGCCTGGTCTTCCAATACGGACCGACTCGGGGGCTTGGTCGCCCACCCCACGAGCCTGAGAAGGTACACCAGAAGCAGCCGAAACAGGTGTTATCATCATTACGAAAAGAAGAATTCATTCACGAATGTGCCCCCACACCCACCATGGAGCCACAATTAGAGGCAGGACACCCAACAAGAAGCTATCGCCGATCTTGCCGGGGCCTCCTAGGGGTGCGTCGTGAGTATACGCCCCACAAACGTCACCTTAAGAAACCGACAGTCCGTCGAGATCGGGTTCAGTGACGAAAGGGGGATTGACAATAAAAGGTTCCCCTCGCTCTCGACGTCGGGTACTACAGTTCCACGGGTGCAAGAGTATGCCACCTCAGGCACCCGGGCGTCAAAATAGAAGTAGTCCAAGGGAAGAACCAGAACGAGCAAAAGGTCGGCAGGAAACGGCAAGCAGATAGGAGAAGAGGGGGGAGAAAAACGAAACAGAAGGAAAAGGAAAAGATGCCCAGCAGAATTGGAGAGGACGGCAGCAGGAGCACAAGGCTAGAAAAGGACAGAGGACTGTCCCAAGGAGCATCACACTCCGGCAGCCGCCCACTAAGCCCCCACACGGCGACAACGAGCTGAGCGGGGAGGGGGAGTATGCAGGATAGATGTAAATGTTAATACAATAATATCCGTTGAGGTCTGATAAAGATCTTTTGTGCCCTCTGTAATCCTTTTTTGCGCTACTGCTCACAGGATGAGTATGGGGTGCACTACACTCAATCATTTGTCCAAATGGATTTAAATATTGAAGCATCATCAGCCTTCTTGTATTAAAGAATTTATATTATTTTGACTAATGTGGTGTTATATGTTCCGTAGCGAGTACTTGATCCTCGGGAGGAAGGAGCGGAAGCAGCGACCAGGTCTAGTCATCAATCGCCAGTCAATCATCATCCGCTGGCGCAATAACAAGCAACTGCGCATGCGCCGCTTCCTGAAGAAGGCCGCGAAGAAGTGTCGGCCGTCGAGGTACTGAGCAACTCGCCGTCGGCCACACCACCGTGCAGGCGACGCTGCTCGGGGCCCAAGTTCCTCCTCCTGAGGAGGAGGACCGCGGGAGTTGTGATCAGAACTGTTGCTTATTATGCAAGTACATAATAGGAACAAGTGCAATGGTTCGACGCGAGGATGAGGAACGGCGTCGAGTTACGCGGGTGAGGGGAGGTGGGGTCGCGAATGAAGGGAGGTGGGGTCACGAATTAGGGGTACACAGGGAATATCAATGTAGCCATAGTCTCTTTGGAAGGGGGGGGGAGAAGGGGGATTATTGTCATGTCCGTACTTTATGGTGGGGGGGGGGGGGAAGGGGGGAATGTAATTTTTAAAAAGCTGTAAAAGCCGAGCCCAAGAGAGTGAATATTAGCAGCAAGTCGTACTGTTCATCACCACTCTCTAAGCTTAACACGTAGAGTAGCGCAGCGCCGGAGCTGCCCCAAGAACTGACTGGGTTGTGTCGATGTTCACTTGTGTCACTAATATTTGTTCCAATTCTTAACGGCAAGGTAGTCATTATTATTATATATACTGCTTCATGCTCTCTTACTGTGTATTTTTTTTTCCTCAATAGTGTACATAACAGATCACATTTATGTGTGTTCATTAAATGAATCTTGTTCATATTAACAGAAAAAGTATATATATCCTGTTAGATTTAGTAGAGTCGATGCGTGCCCTCACTAAACACACCTACAAGAGCCACAACTAGACCCCGAGGGAGACGACCATCACCTGCTGGCCTCAACGCTACCAACAGACCTAAAAATCTGTTGCCGTTTGAATTCTATTGAAATCTTTTGTAAACAAATTAATGTTATGGGCCAGCAATGAGGCGTGATGTTGATGGCGCGGAGTGTTTCTTAAGGGGGCGTGCGTTTGACAGTGGGGGATTCGAACACAGGGTCGTTTAGTTGACACCTTGACGGGAACCAACTCACCTGTCAAGGAGTTGACAGCGGTGACCCGAACACGGAGTCGTTTAGTTGACACCTTGACGGGAACCAACTCACCTGTCAAGGAGTTGACAGCGGTGACCCGAACACGGGGTCGTTTAGTTGATACCTTGACGGGAACCAACTCGCCTGTCAAGGAGTTGACAGCGGTGACCTGAACATGGGGTCGTTTGGTTATTACCTTGACGGGAATCAACCTTACCCGTCACACAAGTTCCTAATTTGACTAGAGCCGTTTGCGAATGATTGTTTTGAGTGGGATCTAAGTACAGACTTCATATTCAATAAGAGTCTTTGATCCCACTCAATTGATATTGCGAGCGGCAGTACTACCACTTACGTTCCGCTTGGTGAGTCTTGGACAGAACAGGGCAGACGGGGTCATATATTTGAGAGAATTAAAGGTTCCCTTAAATTTCGCAAAATAAATTTCAAATAATGTGCGTCTTTAAACAGGCGAGATAGTTTTTTTTTTTTACAATTACATTACCGAGATTAAAATTGAATCGTTACCTTGTTGTTCTAACTGAAAAAAAGTTACCAAAAAGATCTGAACCTGTTCTACCTAGTGCTGGCAGAGGTGTCCAGGACTGACGGTGGAATATTGTAGAATGTTAGAGTAACGCTGTACATGTTGGCGTCTGTGTGGGTACTTAACACACACACCTCTCCTGCTGCTTCACGGGCACAATAGCTCTACTCTGTACTAGAGACATGCACCTCGGTCCACCCTCCACCAGCACCGCCCCTCTCACCGGCTGGCGCAGCTCTGGTCAACGCCTTCTCTTCCCTGATACTAGTTTTCTGCATAAACTTTTTATCAAGGTGAGGCATGTTTTTGTATGCAGTTATTACCTGTTTTAACAACTGCGAGGCTTCATGGGGCTCGGTACTGTGAGTGACGGTGCTGGAGGAACCCCACACCGTTGGTGCACCTCCTCACTCTCATCTTCATAGTTGACTTTATGTACAAATTGTTCCGTGTAATTAATTTTTTTTTATTTAAACTTGAATATTTTGCCCATTAGTGTGTATGCCGATAGTGAGTGAGGTAATGATCTGTGCTGAACTTAGATCCTCGGAGACAAGTATTGTTGTTCTTGTGATATTTTAGGAATTGTGTGTCTTCAACGCTTTTTTTGCTGTCTTAATAAGGCAATAACATCTACGTGAAAAACACGCTGGTTAACGGAACGAAGACTGTTGGCTGCGTGTGGTCCTATGATGACTCCTACAGGGATCCATTCAATGGTCCTGTGATAAATCATACAGGCATTCGTCCTATTGTCCTCTGATGATTTCTGGGGCGGTTCTGTGGGCTTGTGATGAATGAATGTTACTATGATTCATCCTGTGATGAATCATTGGGTCCTGTGATAAATCTAAAGTGATTATATGGTCCCGTGAGGAATCCAACACGCCGATTCATTCTATCGCAGTCTTTGATACCGTAGGACCCTCTGCTCTATCAAACTATTTCAATAACTTATCAGCTACGCACAATTTCAAACGTTTTTTGTAGCAAGAGAATTACTGTGAGCAACGGAGGCGCTGAGAGCTTCACTAAGAACACACTAAGTCATATCTATTGTTTCGTATTGATGTTTCAGGTGTTTACCTGTCTCTCCTGAGCAGTCTGCATCTCTCGCTTGTTTTCAGATAAATTTTGTGGAAGTTTATTGCAGGAATGAGATTAAAAGATACATTATTTGTAAATATTGTACGATGTCGGCTATTGCTTGAATAACGCGAGGTCCCAGCATGGGAACTCTGCTTAAGTTATTTGCTATTAATGTTGACATTTTTGAGTAAATATTAATTGTTCGTTTAAGAACGTGTGCGAGAAAATTTAAATGATCAACCATTATGTGTAATGTTAAATACATTGACGTTAAAGATCACGAAAAACACTTCTGTAGCCACGTCAAACCATCACAAGGATGTTGGTATCCTGGGCTGTGGGTGAAGCGGGGTCGGGCAGCTAGAGTCCAACCGTCGCTCAAGCCTTGTGAACTAAATGTTCACGCAAGCATTTCAGGGAGAGTTGTCATGTACGAGATTCCACCTTGGTTACCAGATATGAACTTTTCCGTAACATAGCTAATGACATGGAATTCCGGATTTTGTAGCATTACAAAATTCCGGTGCATTATCCCCGAGGTGGATAATGCGGCGTGCGTGACATCAGAGGCTTAAGAATCGGCTCTCACTAAACTTTATCCTCATAGTGCAAAACACAACAGAAGTTTAAGAATTGCCCACGAATCCCAGGAATTATTTATCTTTCAATTTGTCAATGGAAAACCTACAAAGTTGTATCACAGAGGGAGGTCCAAAGCCAGTCTCACAGTTGTCACGACTCATCATCATCATTATCGCAAACGTTGCGAATTGTAAAGTAATTAAGATTTTAACATACATAAGAGGGAAGAGGTGATGCTGATCTGCTTGGGTAGGTTGTCTGTAAACTTGTGAGTAGCAGCTGTTGACTGCTTTATAAATTTTGAACACATCAGATTTTGCTGGTGTGTCCTTGACTTACACAAGTTGAACATCAAACGATTGTGTTAACCACTCTTCGCGAGCCCTCGCGCTAAACAGTCATAAGTATTAACCGAGAGAGTTTAATGTTACATTTAACATTTCATTCTGGCATAAGTGACCAAAAGAAAAGTATTGCCCTGACAGATTACGATTAAAATAAAACAGCAATAATTTCGCAGTAATGGTTGTGTTGAGGGTCATCACTCTGTGACCTGTGGGTCACTAAAGTGATCCCAGGGACATTATTCGCTGACCTATAAACTGTACATGTTATCCTCAAGAAAAAAAATTTGATCAAGGTCGTGGACTTCACTAGCATAATTTAATTTATACCTCAGATGAAATACAATCAAGTAGAGTGTATGGATTTTTGCACTGTAGATGAATTCAGTAAGTTGTAACTTGCGTTTGTATTTAAAATTTTATGTAATTGATGTTCAAATTAGAAATTACTTAAGATGTTAACAGGCGTGCGTATTGGTTTCGAGGGTGAGCTCTGGCGATCGTATAGGCACTGAGACCCCGAGTGCTGGTCTCGTCACTGGCACCTGGCACTGGCGCCTGGCACCGGCGCCAGCTTGTCTATTTCTACATTTGCCCTCATTGACTAACTCGACACTTACGGACAATAACCATTTCTGCATTGACATTCATTGACTCGAGATATGTAGCCAGTTTTATATGATTAAAACTGTTCTTTAAATTTGGGGGCGAGTTTACTGGGTCTAATATCTTATCTTCGGCTGGGATTTGGAAACTGTAGATGTTAGAATGAGGCAAATGCAGGAATATGAATTAATGGGCAAAATGCTGTATGCTGGTTGGGAGACCAAGCTCCCGGGTCCCGCCTCAAAGATGGTTGGGGCTCCTAACTATTTGTCCATGAGACTCCTATTTTTTTATTTTTGCCACTGTACAGTTTATTTCTAAGACTGATGTATATTTGCATATTTCTGTATGTGTAAAAATCACTTCTGCATAATATGGTTTTTATGTTGTGCCAAACAATTTCTTGACAGTAAACTAGGGATTTGGGTGCTGTGTTCAGAGTAAGGTCGGTCTCTCACAATAAATGTTGTCACTACCTCGCGGGCTCATTCCTCGCTGCTTATTCCTCGTTACTTACTCTTCAGTGTCCACTCCATATCGATTGCTTTTAAGATCAATGTCCGCTACTACGATCCGATGTGACCGCGTTCACTATCGTGTTTGCTGGTGGATGAGACCAATAGGATGGTTGAAGTGGGTGCCGAGGTCAGTGACGAGGACCGTAGCGAGGACGACCAGTGAATAGGTGTCTAGGGAGGGAGTGACTGACCTTCCTCAGAATACTAACTCAACTGTTTCCAGGTGTTTGTGTTGTGACTATTCTCGGCGACAGCAGCAACCCAACGCTAATTTAGATTCACTTTGTTAAAGACTTTAATGACATTTCTAAATGAATATTGAATGATAGCAGAGCTCCGTTCTGCTGTTCGCCTCGGGCAGCGACGTCTTATCCAAATGAGACTTAAGTGGAGGCTAATGTGAAATGTTTTATTTCTCTTGCACTGAGGCTACTGTAACCAGGGTGGTCGTTGGCCCGCGGTCACAGCACAAACTATAGCGGCGGGTTCCTCACTCTACACTTCACTACATCATGCTCTTATATACATGGAAATTACATTATTTAAAGCGCTTTAACTCACGAGTTGGTGTGGAGGGAGGACGGAAGACTAGCAAGGGTTCCCGCCGCGTGTGGCAGTACTGCATATCAGGAGGAGCGCGGGCGGCCTCCGCCGTCGCCGCCACCACCAGGAGGGGTACGCCTCCACTCTCATATACCAACACAACACTTGCGATTGATACGTATATCAATACTAATTTATTGTGTGTGTACTGGTGATTTTATAAGGGAACCCAGCTTGTAATATTTATTCTCAGTATAACATTATGTCAAAGGAATGGGGGTTTATATACATCAGAATTATTACAATTAAGTGATTGGGCTAAGGCTGAAAAAGCCAGAAATATCCTCAATGTTGATCTTGGGATCAACATTGGCGGAGTATGATATATAATGCTGGAATTAAACTAGAGATATAATGGCAGTTTTATGTCATATTGTGAGAAGGGGGTCGGGAGGGGGGATGTGAGGCGTGCTCCTTCAAGGGGGGTGGAGGGTGTGGTGGAGATCCGCCGGCCCCCCTCGAGCACCAGTCGTGGTGTGGTGGTGTCGCCTCGGCTCTGTACATATTTGCTGACGTCTATTTCTATTTTATATTTTACATGTGCCGCGTGTAACACAGATGATTCATTATATCAAATAAATGTATTCGTAATAGGAGAATGTTGTCTTACTGTCCTTCTGCAGCCCGGATGTTATCCCCAGCTTACTCCCAACACACCTCCAACCACTTGGGCTGGACGGTAGAGCGACGTCTCGCTTCATGCAGGTCGGCGTTCAATCCCCGACCGTCCAAGTGGCTGGGCACCATTCCTTCCTCCCATTACCATCTCGAATCCTTATCCCGACCCCTTCCAAGTGCTATATAGTCGTAATGGCTTGGCGCTTTCCCCCTGACAATTCCCTTCCCCTTTCCCAAGAAAAGTCTCTTACTGGAGAAAACCTTGCCCGCCCGCCCCCCCCCCCCTACTCCCGTAGGTCAGGATTTTGTCTTAATTTTATTTGCATCTATTATTACTGTAGTATAATTATTAAATATTGTAAATTACAATGTGCAATATTTTGAGACGATACTGGTCATTGCTCTATTATTATTTTTATTTTTTTTTATTTATATATATACAAGAAGGTACATTGGGATTGTGAGGATACATAGCATAGTAATTACATTCTTGTAAAGCCACTAGTACGCGCAGCGTTTCGGGCAGGAAAGTGTGATAGTAAAGGAGTCTAGTGTGAGTCGTTAAGACCATTAGCTTGGCACGTGTAGATTTGAATATTTGACATTGTACAGCCTCGTGAACCATGTAAATAACACACAACAAATGACACATATTGACACGAGAGAAAATTGCAAATTAAAACCTTATCCCAAATAAAACCGTATCACTAAAATGTTAAGCAAGCAAAACCTTCAAAAAAAATTTTGGGGGTAAAATTATGAAACATTTAAGACTTGACACCTCCCTGAAATATCCGAGGATTAATTTAGATAATACATTTAAAAGTTGCTTAACAAAGGATAAACATTGTGTACTGGATGACTTAACAAATGCACACGACATTTTTCACTCTAACCAGAGGGGGGCTTGACAGCACAGTGGACAGCACTTCGGATTCGTAGTCCTAAGGTTCCGGGTTCGTTCCCCGGTGGAGGCGGAAACAAATGGGCAGAGTTTCTTTCTCCCTAATGCACCTGTTCACCTAGAAGCAAATAAGTACCTGGGAGTTAGACAGCTGCTACGGGCTGCTTCCTGGGGATGTGTAACAAAAAGGTGGCCTGGTCCAGACCCTGGCCGCGGGGACGCTAAGCCCCGAAATCATCTCAAGATAAGATTCAGCGGCCCCATCATCAACCATGTTGATGTTACATAAACAAACAACTCAATATATTTTTAAATCGCTTACAACAGAGATGCGTCTCAACTATTATGAAGTGCAACGTTGTACTATCTTAACAGCACACGGAGCCAGCCGCCCCGCCGTGGCCGCTGAGCCACAATGGCAGCTCACACCACAGTGATGGCAGCACACACCACAGTGATGGCAGCTCACACCACAGTGATGGCAGCACACACCACAGTGATGGCAGCACACACCACAGTGATGGCAGCTCACACCACAGTGATGGCAGCTCACACCACAGTGATGGCAGCTCACACCACAGTGATGGCAGCTCACACCACAGTGATGGCAGCTCACACCACAGTGATGGCAGCTCACACCACAGTGATGGCAGCTCACACCACAGTGATGGCAGCTCACACCACAGTGATGGCAGCTCACACCACAGTGATGGCAGCACACACCACAGTGATGGCAGCACACACCACAGTGATGGCAGCTCACACCACAGTGATGGCAGCTCACACCAACGTCATGTAAAGCCGCGTCAACACAATTCATTCAAACATGGCGACTCGCTACATTCATAAACAAATAAACATCATTTGTTACACGCCTCGCGATAACAACAGATACACGATAAGAAAGAACAACTCAAGAGAACATGAACACAGAGGGAGCTCGGTGTGCCGTGCAAGAGGCGTCAACAGTTCTTAACAAGGTGTAACAAGGAACCAGCAGCTGACGGGACCCCTCCTTGATCTAATCAGGGCGATGGACAGCGTTCCGCTTCACTGACTTCCCACCAAGTTACAGGATTACTCAGTTCAAAGCCAGTTATAATCTGGGGGTGTGAACGCCTGAGGGCCGACACAAGGTTTGTGTATATAGTCAACTCTCTCACTGACAGCCAGGGCTGAGGCTTGAGCTGGGTGTATAAAGTCAACTCTCTCACTGACAGCCAGGGCTGAGGCTGGAGCTGGGTGTATAAAGTCAACTCTCACTGTCAGCCAGGGCTGAGGCTTGAGCTGGGTGTATGGAACAATCTTCCCGGCGAATTTCTCCCCGCCACTTGTCTTATGTAACGCATGCAAATGTCAATATGTTAAGTGATAACAGTTTGTATAACTTAACTCACACAGATGAGAACACACAGCTGCTTACCTGTAGCCGTCTAGAGTGTAGACCAAGACGAACAGGAAGGTTGTCTCTGACCACTTGATGGACGTGGGGGGTCGCTGGATTGCTTCAAGCATAGGCATACATACAGTACACGAATGACTGCGTATAAACATCGTGGACACAAGAGCCAAGAACGTCAATTCGACGTCTTTAACGTTGATTTACGTCGAACAAACGCCACTCTTCGATAATGTCATCACTGGTCTGAAGGATATTATCCTGAAGGAAGGATAATAACAGTTGATTAGGAAGTTTTCATGATTGTAAACTGTTTAATAAATGTAACCAAAGCTGCCAAATATTGAGGAAATATGTACACGCTCATAAGTACTTGCGCAACTGCTTCATGAATCTGGCCCCTTCTGGCAGGTCCCCGGGGATGATGTAAGCAACACTCACAATTAATACAAATCAAAACATTGAGCGATTGGGCTTGGCTAGCAGCCCGTCCTCCAAAGACCCAAAAGTGATTCCATCCACCCGCCAAACCCCAGCTGTTTATGAATGAAAAACGGTTTACACACGACTCAACTGCTGACGTCCGAACACTTCCGAAACAAACGAATTTTGTTCGAACCACAACGCTGTAAATGCTTCACCCACGTACTACAAATACAAATAATCGCCAACAGAACCTAAACACCTAACCTAACCTATATATGCACAATATGCTAATATATATATTATACTATTAATTTATATTTGAGAAAAATCCTATTTTGAATGAACAGCATGTTAACATTTATGAATGCGTATGTGGGGTCGACCGCTGGATGGAATGGACTCTAGTCGAGGACGGGAGGCTAGAGCGACGTTAATGACTGAAGGTGGGTGTGAGGAGCCGAGTTCTGACGTACACGTCTTGATGCACGACGTTATCTTGCGTCCTCAAGACGCTTCAGTACGTTATTCTATCAATGTTTTCTACAGCCTAAATTATCGCCTGATTGGCCCACTCGTGCACGGGGACACTGGCCCACTCGTGCACGGGGACACTGGCCCACTCGTGCACGGGGACACTGGCCCACTCGTGCACGGGGACACTGGCCCACTCGTGCACGGGGACACTGGCCCACTCGTGCACGGGGACACTGGCCCACTCGTGCACGGGGACACTGGCCCACTCGTGCACGGGGACACTGGCCCACTCGTGCACGGGGACACTGGCCCACTCGTGCACGGGGACACTGGCCCACTCGTGCACGGGGACACTGGCCCACTCGTGCACGGGGACACTGGCCCACTCGTGCACCGGGACACTGGCCCACTCGTGCACCGGGACACTGGCCCACTCGTGCACCGGGACACTGGCCCACTCGTGCACCGGGACACTGGCCCACTCGTGCACCGGGACACTGGCCCACTCGTGCACGGGTATTCTTTAAATCCCCATCTCACAGGAAGGTTCGTCATACAGGGACATGTGTTCAGTACCCAGCACGGCACAACTCTGGGTGCAGAATGTCAAGAGTTAGGTGACAGAGTCTTGGGAAATCTTGTGCCAGACTTCAATTTCAATGAGAGTATACACAGCAACACCCGTGACGGCTTGGTTTCCTTAACTCCTCAAAGCTCACTTTTAAGACCATTAAACGCAAGTGTCGTGGATTTTAAAACTACTCCCACAATACGTTCAAGATATAGTAATACATAAAATTAATACAAATCAATACAAATATTATAATTACGACCCATAATTGCAATAACAGGAAAAAGACCACAGGTGCAGCTCTGTCCCATCTACCCCCACAATTGTGAAAGGGAGGAAGGGGGTTAGAGGTAGTAAGGGAGGGAGGGAGGGGCGAGAGGTAGGAAGGGAGTAAGGGTGCCGGGTTCTTGGCCCTATCCTCCAAGTCCTGAATTAACTAACTTGCTCCCTACCGGTGCCTGGTTCCTCCAGAATAAGCCATATAAAATACAGCCAAGATTCTAGCGTACGCAGACTGTACAGTGTAAATACAACACCATTCTTCCGCATCTTTCCCTGCCCTGGCGCTAGTGGTGGAGGTGCGGGCGCCAGTGGTGGAGGTGCGGGCGCCAGTGGTGGAGGTGCGGGCGCCAGTGGTGGAGGTGCGGGCGCCAGTGGTGGAGGTGCGGGCGCCAGTGGTGGAGGTGCGGGCGCCAGTGGTGGAGGTGCGGGCGCCAGTGAACAATAACCTCTCATCTTGAACCACAGCACCAACCTTGCCACCCGGCTCACTAGAGACGTCCTCTCCAACCTGCCACAAAATTGGAACTGTGTCCAGTCAGAAGAAAACTAACTCTTCATATAACTTGAAACTTGGTGTGCTAGATTAGCAATGAGAGGAAATCAATGTAAGCACGGCACCTAATTAAGGCACTGGTAAATTAAGCACCTAATTATGCCGAGGTAAAGAAATTACTGAATAACATGTTCACATAGCTCCCTCCTTTATCACCAATTCGCCTCGTCTGTCTTGAGCAAGGCCTAAAAGTGAAGGAAGGACTTGGACGAAATTACACACACACACATATATATATTTTATATATATATTATATATGTCGTACCTAGTAGCCAGAACTCACTTCTCAGCCTACTATGCAAGGCCCAATTTGCCTAATAAGCCAAGTTTTCATGAATTAATGTTTTTTCGTCTACCTAACCTACCTAACCTAACCTAACCTAGCTTTTTTTGGCTACCTAACCTAACCTTACCTATATATATAGGTTAGGTTAGGTTAGGTAGGGTTGGTTAGGTTCGGTCATATATCTACGTTAATTTTAACTCCAATAAAAAAAATTGACCTCATACATAGTGAAATGGGTAGCTTTATCATTTCATAAGAAAAAAATTATAGTAAATAAATTAATTCAGGAAAACTTGGCTTATTAGGCAAATCGGGCCTTGAATAGTAGGCTGAGAAGTGAGTTCTGGCTACTAGGTACGACATATATATATATATTATATATATATATATATATATATATATATATATATATATATATATATATATATATATATATATTAAACAATCCACATACAGACTCCAATATTCTCTCCACATTGGTACACGAGAAACAAAGGAGTAAAGACATTGTGCTGCCTGGAATGACTGGGGTCCTGGATGTAAATTTATTAAACGGCTCGTGTTCTAGGTAAAACATGGCGCTCAATAACCTAACCGGTTCCTGTACCAAGGTCAAATCTCCCAACATTAAAACTAAACAACGCGAAAAGACTCTAGGGGGATGCTGGGTATATAGAGCGGGAAGCCATGGGGCTCTACGACTCTTGCGTCCACCTCACCAAATTCAGATTTCTTGTCTAAATGCAAATAGCAGGAGGAAGCGGATGTGGCTTCTGTCCTGAAGGGTAACACGAGCACTGCCACACCATGCCATACACCACCCCCATACACCACCCCCATACACCACCCCATACACCACCCCATACACCACCACTGCACCAAGCCTCCACCACTACCCAGGCCAACCTCTCACCACCACCCCCTCCCCCATAATAACATCTCATAGAGGGACGGGAATTGGAAAACAGTTTTGTCCCGACCGAATTGTGTCATTAAATAGATTATTTCCACTGTCAATGATCTTTACCAATATACAGGAGAGTGGCCGGACCAGAGGAAGAGGGGGAAGGGGATAGGAGGAGATGAGGGCAGAGGAAGAGGGGGGATAGGGGGAGATGAGGGCAGAGGAAGAGGGGAGAAATAGGGGAAGAGGAGAGGGGGGAAGAATTGACACAAGTGGTTAACGAAAAGTACCCTTAAACAAACATCAAAACATTGTACACAAGCATCCGAATGTGTATATATGAATGTTAAACAGTATGTATTCGTATATCGACATTCATATATATTGAAATACACGTGAAGAACCTCTCGCGCACACACAGCTCCCTGACAAAATAGAGCAAGCTTAGCTTAGCTGCCAACACCCACACATGGTGTCAGCAAGGCGAACAGTCCGCCTCCTGTCGTAACTCTCACTATATTTCCCTATTTGTAAATCTTCCCTCACCTGTACCTCTCCATCTTCTATAAAAAAATAGGAAGCTACAGTGTATGGAACAGTGTGTATGGGGCTGGCGGTGTGTGTATGGGGCTGGCGGTGTGTGTACGGGGCTGGCGGTGTGTGTACGGGGCTGGCGGTGTGTGTACGGGGCTGGCGGTGTGTGTACGGGGCTGGCGGTGTGTGTACGGGGCTGGCGGTGTGTGTACGGGGCTGGCGGTGTGTGTACGGGGCTGGCGGTGTGTGTACGGGGCTGGCGGTGTGTGTACGGGGCTGGCGGTGTGTGTACGGGGCTGGCGGTGTGTGTACGGGGCTGGCGGTGTGTGTATGGGGCTGGCAGTGTGACTGCGACAGGATAACCCTACACGGGGGCCCGGGAGAGAAACACAGCCTGGGTTACCGCTAAAAAGTCACGTTCCTTAAATCTAAATTTGGCGAGGTGTGGCCCGGGTAAATAATGATACGAAGCAGGAGAGTGTGTGTGTGTGTGTGTGTGTGTGTGTGTGTGTGTGTGTACACTCATCTAATTGTGCTTCCGGGGGTTAAGCTTTGGCTCTTTGGTCCCGCCTTTCAACTGTCAATCAACTGTACAGATTCCTGAGCCTACTGGGCTCTATCATATCTACATTTGAAACTGTGTATGGAGTCAGCCTCCACCACATCACTTCCTAGTGCATTCCATTTACTAACTACTCTGACACTGAAAAAGTTCTTTCTAACGCACGTGTGTGTGTGTGTGTGTGTGTGTGTGTGTGTGTGTGTGTGTGTGTGTGTGTGTGTGTGTGTGTGTGTGTGTGTGTGTGTGCGCGCGCGTGCGTGCGTGCGTGCGTGCTCAGATACCCATGTCCGCGACTGGGCTAGTCAGATGTTTGTATTGGAAACCTAGTGTTGACCTGGCTCCAGGTGCTGCCCACACCTGGTATTGAGACAGGTGTGATGGGGGCGGGGTCTCCTGCGCTACTTAAGTATCATTCCGGGAATTTTCAGTAGCTACGTCGCCCACACCGGCTGTACCACTACTCAAAGCATTCACTTCGCTATGTACAGCTGGTCCGCCCCCTGCTCCCTATCTTCACAACTATATTGTCGGATTTACTGCATGTAAACTGTTTACCGTGTCGATGTAAACAAAATGTGAAAAATACCAAGACCATGAGATTAACTTTTATGTATCCAAGAATGCCAGACTCCTTAATACGCACCTCTATTTCTCTCTCTTTCTCTGTCTCTCCCTCCTATAACCTCAATATATCTGAGGAGCTGGACTGGTTCCTAGAGCACCTCCAAGGCTGAAGATGATCTAGAAAGGTCTTCTAGGATCTTTATAAGCGTAAAGATCAGATTTAATATTTGGTGCAATACTTATGAAATCCCAAGACAAATGACATTAATTTCCTGTAAACTGTTCTTTCCTGTGGGTTAAGGGCAACCAATAGCTATGGTTCCATGCATATCTAAATCGACTCAGGATCGAGGCGTCAGAACGACCACACTGCCACGACCTCACAGCCACGACCACACAGCCACGACCACACACACGAAATTACAAACACTTGCTTCGTGTACCTTAGAGCTCAAAACATTGACTTAACTAAAATTTCAAGTATAAATTTCCGCCAAGAAAAAATTACTTCCCATTTTCTACATAAAATTGCAATTTAAAAATAACCAGATGATAGCACCTTGTGTGAAAATATAACAAATGAAGCCGATTAGCATATATATAAAGATATCAACAAAATTCTACACTAAAATCAACCACACTGACAGTAAATTAACACAAAGAGAGGAACACGATGATAGAACAAACTTTCTAAAGTCAACAGGACCAACTGGGAGCGACGGTGACCCGGCTGACGCAGACTACAACAGCAGCAATAGCAGCAGCAGGAGGAGGGGCTGCTACGGCCCCGTCAGGAGATTTCAGAGGCCGCCGCCGCCGTCGTCCGGACACTGCCCCCACAGGATATTGGTCGTGGTCGATCTCACTGTCTTCGCCAATCACTGCTTGATCCTATTCCTCTCCAAGAAAAGCGCCTCACTCCTTCCTCGTCCTCACCTTTGCTCTCCCTTACCCCTTCCTCCGCTCTCCGTCCATGCCCTCTAACCTGACATGTTTCTTTCTGCATCTCTCTCTTTCCTGCTCCTCCTCCTCGCATCATACCCTTCCCTCCCTGTGTGCAAGTTTCCTCATTACCATAGTGTCTGAGAGGACCGGCGAGCAGGACAGTGGGGCGAGACGCCGTAATTAAGATAAGCACAAAGGGGAGGTTGTAGGATCGCGGCCAGAAGCAGCACTCTAGGGGAGTTGGCAGCAGATTGGGGGACCTAGCGACGATGATTAGACTCAGGGAGAGGGAAAAGTGGATTTCATTTCCCGATTGGGATTCGCGTGTATAAAAAGGCGAGGACAGGAGGGAGGGGATGGATGAAAGGGAGGCAAACACCACGGTAATTTTGTCTGGCACTTCACAACTACACTAACTCTGTATCCCACCCCACTGTGGACAAGAGACAAAAAGAGTTTCATAAATGTATCTTGTGATTAGCTTTCATCAATTCTAATTTGCTGTTGGTATTAGCTTTTTTTCATTTCTTAATTAAGCACCCCATACCCATCCCGTGGGCGGTGGTGGAAAGGGTTACAGAGGCACATAATGGGTTCAGGAACTGAACCCCCATAGTTCGTTTAGCTAAACAAGTGACAATCTTGTGAAGCTAGTTACACAGGTGTTAATAATACATGTACATGTATATACAGACATGTACACCGTGTACATGCACACAAATCAATATTTTTATATCACAATTGATTCACAAAGAGGCTCACAACAGAGTCTATACAAGGCAACCAGCTAATCCTGCTCCACACCCACACAGGTGGGCGGCAACTTTACAGTCATGTGCATGCTGCACCTACAGTAAGCAAACTTTGGATACTTGTCTAAGCTCGTCCATAGAGGTATAATATCTCCTAGCTAATACTTCTTAGCGAGGCATTAGCTAGTGATATTATGTCTCCATGGACCGGACGAACTCCAGCACCCCCCGGACCGGACGAACTCCAGCACCCCCCGGACCGGACGAACTCCAGCACCCCCCGGACCGGACGAACTCCAGCACCCCCCGGACCGGACGAACTCCAGCACCCCCCGGACCGGACGAACTCCAGCACCCCCCGGACCGGACGAACTCCAGCACCCCCCGGACCGGACGAACTCCAGCACCCCCCGGACCGGACGAACTCCAGCACCCCCCGGACCGGACGAACTCCAGCACCCCCCGGACCGGACGAACTCCAGCACCCCCCGGACCGGACGAACTCCAGCACCCCCCGGACCGGACGAACTCCAGCACCCCCCGGACCGGACGAACTCCAGCACCCCCCGGACCGGACGAACTCCAGCACCCCCCGGACCGGACGAACTCCAGCACCCCCCGGACCGGACGAACTCCAGCACCCCCCGGACCGGACGAACTCCAGCACCCCCCGGACCGGACGAACTCCAGCACCCCCCGGACCGGACGAACTCCAGCACCCCCCGGACCGGACGAACTCCAGCACCCTCCGGACCGGACGAACTCCAGCACCCCCCGGACCGGACGAACTCCAGCACCCCCCGGACCGGACGAACTCCAGCACCCCCCATCAATGGTAGCACACCACGCACCGTTATAACAGCCCTTCAAGCACGCTCTACGGCAACTAATAACTCATTCATACTGGGGAAACCTGTCATACATTCTCGGTGGTATACAGGAATACAGCCGATTAGCCACAATCATTCACCAGCGACTTTCAAAAGAGCTCCCATGAACCAGGATGGGAACACATCATCTATGACAAAGTTTAACCCGATGATTTTTATGTAAATAGGTTATGCTTTTTGCCATGTTCCAGAAACCAGACTACTGAAATCTGGAGTTAGTGAGGCATCAGATGAGTAGAAGCCTCAGTGAGCGCAGTGTGAGGCGAGTGAGCCTGTGAGTGGGCATTTAAGGAATTACGGCCTCCACAAATGGGGTTTCCATGTAAGTGGGATCCTAAATGAAGGAGGTCTTCAGTAAGCGCAGTTTCCTAACGTGATATTGGGCCCAAATCCTATCAACTTCCAGAGGGTCATTAAGGTCACCACCAGAGGACTTACCGACCAGCAAGTATAAGCACCGTGAAGGTGTGCATCACTGAACAAAAGCGTTGACTCACACATCACACCATCCTCACAAACACTGCTCCACTGCTCGCTCATCTGGTAACTGCTACCCTCCCACCTCCCCAACGTTCAAAAACCTGTCCTCAGGCTCTTCCATGCAGCGGCCGATCCCATCAGTTGCATTCATCAGTTTAACATTTTGTATGTTCAAATTCAGTATTTTGTATATGAATTAACGTTATTATATATTACAATTAGTCCTTGTATAAATTAGGTTAGGTAAATAGGTTCTATTGACAATTATGTGTAGTATTAGTACGTGGGTGAAGCATTTATAGAGATACGATTCGAACGGAGGACATCAGCGAAGCAATATTCGTGAAATGTTCGAACGTCAGTCAGTCAGTCGAGAATTGTATATAGCAATTCGTCCTCATTAACAAAAGCCAAAAACTCGTTAATTCAGCCACCAAACAATCTGTTCATGAATGAAAAACGGTTTACACACGACTTAACTGTTGACGTTCGGACACTTCCGGAACAAGTGCGTCACAGACGACTTTTGTTCGAACCACAACGCTGTAAATGCTTAACCCACGTACTACAAATAATCGCCAAGAGAATCTAAACACCTAACCTAACCTATGCCTATATATGCTCAATATGCTAATATATCATAATATTAATTTATATTTGAGAAAATCCCCGTTTTGAATGAACAGCATGTAAACATTTATGAATGCGTCTGTGGGGTCGACCGCTGGATGGAATGGACACGAGTCGAGGACAGGTTAGGATTTTCCCATTGATACATCACATAAATATTATGATCTTCTGGTAGCCAACAAGCGTCCTCAAGACTAGCTAACCGATGGTCATTGTACAAGACTCACTACTGTAGCTTTCAACGGTAACCCCTGGCCAATATATCCGCTGACAGCTATCACCACAGCTGCTGCGTCGACACCTTAAACTATCAAGTCATAATGAGCACCAGCACAACTACTCTCCATCACTGACGGCACTACGACACCCATGACCAAAGATATCACCATAACTTCCCTCCCCCGGCAATAAAAAAACAAGAATCTCGCTCCCCCATTCAATTACAGCCGTCCTTTGTTCCCTGGCGGTGATGGGTGCTAGGGGGAGGCCGGCGTCCCGCCCCCGTTCCCCTGGCGGTGATGGGTGTTAAGGGGAGGCCGGCCGGCCTCCCTTCTCTGGCGGTGATGGGTGTTAGGGGGAGGCCGGCCTCCCGCCCCTGTGCCCCTGGTCAGATCACAGCCAAGCCGGCAGTTCGCCCCAACCTCTGCAACCTTACAAATGTTTTGACTAAATTGGTGCTGCTTAACAGCATTGCGGGTTTATACAATTTTAGTTCTTGGGAGGAGACGCTTTGGCTCCTCCTGTCATTACCTAGCGAGTACAGTATACACACTGAGCACAGTATACACCCAGTAAGCACAGTATACAATAGTGATGTTTATTCCACGGTGAAGAAACTTTATCAACGTTCAATTGACCTACTCTTACTGTGCCAACTCGGTCCACACTACTAATTACATTTATTTGTGTTAATTTGGAAGTTTTTTTTTGCGTGGTATTAAATAGTTATACTCTAATAACCAGTATGGCAGCATTATGATATTCGATATCATTTATCCCTTATATATTGTCAGTCGTCAGTAATATTGTATACTAGTGGCCACAAGACCTTCAACACCACCACAGCCACACCACCAATGCTCAGTCTCACAATAACCCCCCCAAGACGCGTGTTTGCAGCCTATCTCTCAGACACAGTGTGTCTTCAGCCAATTCATCTTCATTTCAAATATTTGAACTGACTCCAAAATAGACAAATCATCTTAAGTCTCAGACACTAGAATTAGAACTTCAATATTCTCTTTCCAAGCTCGTGCTGTGTACAGCGCCAGTTTTCAGCAAAGATCTCGTACACCTGGATAATCTTTGACCTCGAGTATCACACACTGGGGCTCGAAGCCTATAACACCCGACTATTTTCATCCGAGTTAGAAACCAGCAAATATGCCGTCAGACCGTCAATATGGCGACTAGGAAATGAGGGGGAAGGGAGGACGAAATGGGGGAAGGGAGGACGAAATGGGGGAAGGGGAGCGGAAGGACGGATGCCGGAGGGACATCAGTAAATGAACTTCAAGGTGGGGGGATAGAGGGGGAGGGAGAATCAGTCATTAAACGCCATTATTGCTGAAGAAGAACGGCTCTCTGCGGCCCCCTCGTCTGCCCGAGGAAATTAATCCATGCCTGTTTGAAAGGCGCTTGAGGAAAAACGTCGCTCTTAATGGAAAAGTTGGTCATTTAAATGGAAATGGACCTAAAAATGGATTAGGCTGGTTTATCTTCCGGGTGGAAGGTTATGTTTTTGTTAAGTGCCGCGAGAAATGGATAGGATAAGAGGAGAGGCGGCTGGAAAAAATCTTTTAAGTAGAAGAATATATAGAGTAACCATTTTATAGTTACAAGTTATAGTTTATTGATCAACCAGGCTCGTACGTCAACCAACCAACTCGTACGTCAGGCTGCGAGCAGCCGCGTCCAACAGCCTGGTTGATCAGTCCGGCAACCAGGAGGCCTGGTCGACGACCGGGCCGCGGGGACGCTAAGCCCCGGAAGCACCTCAAGGTAACCTCAAGGTAAGGTAGTTATGAACGGGAAAATGTTAGTTTTATCTCTCATTCACACACTTAAACACTCACACAGCCGGGGTCCTATAGCTAAAGCTCGATCCTGCAGGCACAAATAGGTGAGTACGTACACACACACAGGGGGGCCGGTGGCTGAGCGTACAGCACGCTGGACGTGTGATCCTGTGGTCCCTGGTTAGATTCCGGGCGCCGGCGAGAAACAATGGGCAGAGTTTCTTTCACCCTAATGCCCCTGTTACCTAGCAGTAAATAGGTACCCGGGAGTCAGCTGTCACGGGCTGCTTCCTGGGGTGTATGTGCGTAGAGTGAGTGAGTGAGTGAGTGAGTGAGTGAGTGAGTGAGTGAGTGAGTGAGTGAGTGAGTGAGTGAGTGAGTGAGTGAGTGAGTGAGTGAGTGAGTGAGTGAGTGAGTGAGTGAGTGAGTGAGTGAGTGAGTGAGTGAGTGAGTGAGTGAGTGAGTGAGTGAGTGAGTGAGTGAGTGAGTGAGTGAGTGAGTGAGTGAGTGAGTGAGTGAGTGAGTGAGTGAGTGAGTGAGTGAGTGAGTGAGTGAGTGAGTGAGTGAGTGAGTGAGTGAGTGAGTGAGTGAGTGAGTGAGTGAGTGAGTGAGTGAGTGAGTGAGTGAGTGAGTGAGTGAGTGAGTGAGTGAGTGAGTGAGTGAGTGAGTGAGTGAGTGAGTGAGTGAGTGAGTGAGTGAGTGAGTGAGTGAGTGAGTGAGTGAGTGAGTGAGTGAGTGAGTGAGTGAGTGAGTGAGTGAGTGAGTGAGTGAGTGAGTGAGTGAGTGAGTGAGTGAGTGAGTGAGTGAGTGAGTGAGTGAGTGAGTGAGTGAGTGAGTGAGTGAGTGAGTGAGTGAGTGAGTGAGTGAGTGAGTGAGTGAGTGAGTGAGTGAGTGAGTGAGTGAGTGAGTGAGTGAGTGAGTGAGTGAGTGAGTGAGTGAGTGAGTGAGTGAGTGAGTGAGTGAGTGAGTGAGTGAGTGAGTGAGTGAGTGAGTGAGTGAGTGAGTGAGTGAGTGAGTGAGTGTGTGTGTGTGTGTGTGTGTGTGTGTGTGTGTGTGTGTGTGTGTGTGTGTGTGTGTGTGTGTGTGTGTGTGTGTGTGTGTGTGTGTGTGTGTGTGTGTGTGTGTGTGTGTGTGTGTGTGTGTGTGTGTGTGTGTGTGTGTGTGTGTGTGTGTGTGTGTGTGTGTGTGTGTGTGTGTGTGTGTGTGTGTGTGTGTGTGTGTGTGTGTGTGTGTCGGGGGGGGGGGGGGGAATAGTAACAGTTGAGAGGCGGGCCAAAAGAGCAGAGCTCAACCCCTGCAAGCACAACTAGGTGAATAAAAGCAAGTAATTATCAATAGAAGGCACCAAACCGGGAAGGCTATGTAGCACCATCAAATGTGCGGGATAATCAGAGGGCGCTAAATATTACCAAGGATGCCAATATGAGAAACGCATAAGGTGAACGATATCAAAAGTATCCGAGTCGCCAAGAATTCTATCAAGGGACAAGCGACTGCGGGGGACGGTCGGAAAACAAGACACGCTCGTCCTGGAAGTCAGGACATTCAACAAGGATATGCACGACCGTAAGAGGGACAATGTAATGTGGACAATAAGGAGCAGGGCGGCGCTCCATTAAGTGACCACGAGTTAAACAGGAATGGCCAATACGTAACCTAGCCAGAGCCGTTTCCCACCGCCAGTTACGGTGGCAGGAGGAAGCCCACTGGGACACGACTCTTTAAGAGTACGCAGTTTGTTACCAATAGCAGAAGACCAACAACTCTGCCAGCGGGCAAGGATGGAGGCATGAATAACTGGGTAAAAGTCGGAATAAGGAATACTTTTACGAGAGATGGGACAAGCGCGGATAGCTTCCTTAGCGGCAGCATCCGCACGCTCATTTGAAGACACCAACATGGCTGGGAATCCAGCAAAATGCAACCGACTTAAATTTACTGGAGATAAGAAACAGCCAATGTTGAATCTCTACAACCACCGGGTGGACCGGATTAAAGGACCCTAACGCCATGAGGGCACTACGAGAGTCAACTACCACCACAAAGGAGGATGGACTGGGAAAGCAGGAGACGAAGAGCATAGAGAATAGCATAAAGTTCTGCTGTGAAGATGCTAGTCTCCGGAGGAAGGCGACACAAGTGTGGTCAGGAAAAACAGTAGCCCACACCGTCAGCAGACTTAGACCCATCGGTGAAGATGGGAACGGAGTGGGAGCGAGAGGAAAAGTGCTCAAGGAAGAGGCGTTTCAGAACTGTAGAAGGGGTAAAAGCTTTAGTGATACGGGTCAGAGAAGTACAAAATTTGGGAAGGGGGACCCTCCACGGGGGCACGGATGGAACAATACGAGGAGAAACATTAGTAATATGAACCGAAAGAGAATCTTGTAAGCGAGACAAACTGACAAAGAGGGAGGCAGTGAAGAGGAACAGGAACCGCAGGAGGGGTAAAAGTCAAAGCACGATAGAGGCGAGAGTGAGGATGCTGTAAGAATCACTCAAGATAGCGAAGACTGTAGCGATCACGGCGGACCTGGAGAGACAAAGCCAGTGTCAGCGTACAAGCTAAGGGTAGGAGTTGAACGAAAAGCACCAGAGCCGAGGCGCAACCCAGTATGGTGCAAAGGATCAAGACTGCGAAGAGTAGGAGAAGCAGAAGAGTATGCAGGGCAACCATAATCGAGTTTAGACAGAACGAGAGAGGTATGCAAATAGAGAAGCGTGTGTGTATCCGCTCCCCAAGAAGTATGGGACAAAACCTTAAGTAGGTTAAGGGCCTTAGAGCATTCAACACGGAGGTAAGAGACATGGGGCGACCAAGACAAACGAGTGTCAAAAGAATAACCCCAAAAGCTTCGTGGAATCTTTGTATTCAAGGGGATGACCATAAAGTGACAGAGGGACGAAGAACGACCCGCTTCCAAATAAAAGTCAGGCTACAAGGGGCTACAGGGCCTGGTCTTCCAACACAGTCCGACTCGGGGGGGCTTAGTCGCCCACCCCACGAGCCTGAGAAGGAACAAGGGAAACATTATCAGCCATGAAAACGAGGAAAAACTTTCATTCACGAATGTGCCCCCACACCCACCATGGAGCCACAATTAGAGGCAGGACACCCAACAAGAAGCTATCGCCGATCATGCCAGGGCCCCCTAGGGGTGCGTCAATACGCCCCACAATCGCCACCTAAAGAACCGTCTGTCTGTCGAGATCGGGTTCAATGACGAAAGGAGGATTGACAATAAAAGGTTCCCCTCGCTTGCGACGTTGGGTACTACAGTTCTACGGGTGTAAGAGTATGCCTCCTATTTTGACGCCCGGGTGTTTGAGAAGTCCAAGAGAATAATCAAAACGGGCAAAAGGTCGGCAGGAAATGACAATTAGAAAGGAGAAGGAGAGGGGGGGGGGGGGGAGAGAAAAACGAAACGAGGAAAAGGAAAAGAGTTCTGGCCAAAATTGGTAAAGACAGCAGCCGGAGAATAAGGCCTCTAAAAGACAGGACTGACCCATGGAGCATCACACTCCGGCAGCCGCCCACCAAGCCCCTCACGGCGACAACGGGCCAGAAAGGGAGGGGGATCCAGGCACCAAGCCTCCCCCCCTCACCCCCCCAATCACGGAGACTACGGGCTAGACACTGATGAGGATGTACAGTCAGTCAAAAATACCAGTTCAGTACTTAGTCTAGGTATTACCCATTTAATGGAAACGGTTAACATCTTGGATAATAACATTAAAATATAGTTTTTTATTGTGTAAAATACATATTAAAAGTGAGCTACCTCATGGTAGCCATAAATGTTAATAGCGACTTAAAATGTTTATTGCTCGGTATGGTCACTTGCCCGTTTGTGGGACCCGCCTGACAGGTGATTGTTAGGGGCGACAATGGCGAGGGATTCAAAGGCAGGAATGAATTTAAGGACATACAAGAACAGCTGTAAAGCAGATGCGATGGTGATGTGTGACCAACAGCTGATAATTAACGATGACGTCACTGAAGGTGACATCGGCTATGGTGTAAAAAAAAAGGTGTGGTGGTGCTAAGTAAAGGCTGGTGATAATGCGTTAATAGTGATAAAGGAGATGACAGTGCTTTAAGTGCTGTTGCCACACGCTTATCCATAAGCTAATGCTATTAGCTTATTAACACTTTCCTAAATAAATATAGTTATAATAAACTAATATGGATGCAATAGAACTAACCCAGACACATGAAAGTAAGTATCACAATTTGGAACTTCCTGCAGGAGTTTGAATATTTGATCGACAGTACCTAACAGCTGTAAGGAAAGGGTGTTGGAAAGGGTGTTCCCAGAGCCTTCGAGCTGTGCTACATAGGCGTATATTACATTGCAGGCCTATACACTGTACTAAATCACCGTTTTATTTTAATTATACAAATCCACTTGCTACGTCATTCCAGTGTGTAAACTAGAATGAAACTATTACATTTGTGAAATCCCCAACAATTAAATTACAGACAAAAGGATGAAGCATTGTGGTGACAATGCTGGTAAGTGGGATAGCAGTGTAGACCTAAAATGGCAGCACAATACCACAGTCGAGCTCTACCGACTCGATGACGTCAGTGGCCTGAGCACCCGCCTTCAACGCACCCTGATCTCCCACCGCCCCACCAGGCACATCTGAAGAATTGTCAGACGACATGCAGCAATCAAGCATGATCCCGAACTGCACCCAATTTCCAGTGTCCGGCCGCACCCATGCGTTGACATCCCAATCCATGGCTGGCTTCTCATACTGCCCTTCCACGGTGGGTCGTGGATCATGAGTGTCTTTATTAGACAACTTGTCGTATTCCCCAACTACCACATACACTCCGTGTTCTTCAGAGTCCCCAGCTTGATGAACCTCACCAGTATGAAGCGATACGAACTGTTTGCTCAGTGCAGTGTCAGGACTGGTGCATATTTCTACTTGTTCCACAGTAGCTGTGTCGCATTCAATGAAGTCATATGCCACGGTGGCGCAGTGGTCCAGCAACTGCAACATGGCTCTGTCCTGAATATAATAGTAAAAATAAAAATTTTTAAAATTTTTACAAAAATAGACCTAAATTTTTTTTATTCAATATTAAAAGAGACCCTTGCCCTGGCATGCCACTTAAGGATAGTGGCAGAGATTAACCTGTTAAGTAATCTTGCTGGACCGTCTTTACTTCCTAACTACCGAGAGCCAAGACCGGAAATATATATAATTTTCACACAAGGGCTTGGAATGCCTGGTAAGTAAACAAGTAATTATCAAAAGAAGTCACCAAACCGGGAAGGCTATGTAGTACCATCAAATGAGCGGATATAATCAAAGGGCGCTAAATATCAAGGATGCCAATACGAGAACAGGAACGCACAAGGCGAATGATATCAAAACTATCCGATTCACCAAAAATTCTATCGAGGGACAAGCGACTGAGGGTCTGAAAACAAGATGTGCTTGTCCTGGAAGTCAGGACAGTCAACATGGATATGCAAGACTAAGAGGGACAGTGCAATTTGGACAATAAGGAGCAGGGCGGCGCTCCATTAAGCGAGCGAGTTAAGCATGTATGGCCAATACGCAACCTCGCCAGAGCCGTTTCCCATCGCCAGTTATGGCTGTAGGAGGACAGCCATGAGGACACTGCTCTTAAGAGTACGCAGTTTGTTACTGGTAACAGAAGACCGACAATCCTGCCAACGGGTAAGGGTGAAGGAATGAATAACTGGGTAAAACTCTGAACAAGGAATATCTTTACGGGATATGGACAAGAGGACAGCTTCCCTAGAAGCACCATCCGCATGCTCTTTTAAAGACACCCCAATATGGCTGGAAACCCAGCAAAGCAAATTTACTGGAAATTTAAAACAGCCAATACCGAATCTCGACAACCACTGGATGGCCCGGATTAAAGGACCCAAGAGCGGGACTACGAGAGTTTACGACAACTACAAAGGAAGACTGACAACGAGAAAGCAGGAGACGAAGAACAGAGAGAATAGCATAAAGTTCCGCTGTGAAGATGCTAGTCTCCGTGGCTAGGCGACAAGTGCTGTCAGGAAATCGGTAGCCTAGCCGTCCGCAGACTAGACCCATCGGTGAAGATGGAAACAGAGCGGGAGTGCAAAGAAAAGTGCTCAAGGAAAAGGCGTTCAGAATCATAAGAGGGGTAAAAGCTTTAGTGATGCGAGTTAAGGATGTACAATACTTCGGAAGGGGGACTCTCCACAGAGGCAAGGAAGAAACACTATAAATATTAGAAAAATGAACCGAAATAATCCTGTAAGCGAAATAACCAGACAGAGGGAGGTGGTGAAAAGGAACAGGAACTACAGGAGGAGTAAATTTTAAAACGCGACGGAGGTGAGAGGAAGGACGTTGCAAGGGCTGCACAAGATAGCGAAGACAGTAGCGATCACAGTGGTTCTGGAGAGATAGGAAGCCAGTGCCAACATACAAGCAGAGGGCGGGAGTCAAACGAAAGGCATCAGAGCTGAGGCGCAACCCAGTATGACGCAAAGCATCAAGACGGCGAAGAGTAGAAGAAGCGGACGAGTAAGCAGGGCAACAATAATCTAGTTTAGACAGGACGAGAAAGGAATATAAAGCAAGGAGTGTGCGTCTATCTGCTCACCAAAAAGTATGGGACAATACCTGAAGGAGGGTAAGGGCCTTAGAGCATTCAACTCTGCCATAAGAGATATGGGGAGGCCAAGACAAACGAGTGTCAAAGATTAACCCCAAAAGCTTAGCGGAATCCTTGTACACAAGTAGGTAACAAAGCGACAAAGAAGGACGAAGAACGACACTTCCGAGTAAAAGTCATAGTACACGTCTTAGACGTAGAGAACCTGAAGCCATGACCGGTGGTCTAAAAAGAGACTGCATCAATCGCAAGTTGAAGCCGTCATTGAAGGAGAGGTGAACGATCACCCTGACAGCAAAGAGTAAGATTGTCGACAGAGTGGAGAAGACGCCAGAAGGAAGAGAGGAAAGATGATCATTGAGGGCAACTAGAAAAAGTAGTGTTCAGAACACTACCCTGGGGGCACACCTTCGTATTGCTGTAAAGAGGCAGAGAGTGGTACAAAACCTCACTAAAGGAACGATGCGAGAGGAAGCTTTGGAGAAAGAGGGGAGATTACCACGAACACCAAAAGAATGAAGTTGGGACAGAATATGATATCGTCAAGCGTGTCTTAAGCCTTTTCCAGGTAAAAAAAGGACAGCAACAACGGAGGTCTTCGCAGCAAAAGCAGTACGAATATAGACCTCCAAATTTACTAGGACATCTGTTGTGCTGCAGCACTTGCGAAAGCCAAATTGAGAAGGGAGAGGTGGTGATAGTGCTCCAAGAACCACATCAGACGAACGTTAACCATACGTTCAAAGAGTTTGCAGACATCTCTTAAGGGCAATAGGGCGAAAGTCCTTAGGGGATGTCCCCCAGAGACTGGTTTCTGAACAGGGAGGACAACGGCATCGAGTCAGTCCCCAGACTGACGACGACTCCCAGACCCAGATTATACAGACTCGGTAAATGCCGAGACGTGCACGGAGGGAGATGGCAAAGCATCTCATAATGAATGGCATCGGAGCCCGCCGCCGTAGAACCTCAGAAGGCCAGGGCAGACTGAAGTTCAGAGAGAAGGGATCGTTATAGGGGAAGTCTGAGGTGAGTGCAGAAATCTAAAGAAAGAGATTCAAAGTTTACGAATAATGAAAGATTGAGGAAGACGAGACTGAGCTAACAGAAAAGTGGGAACTCAGTTCGGTCGCAACCTGCAACGGGTTCGCTACAAGAGTACCATGGAGGCGACTTGCCTGCGAGACATCGGGAACGAACTTGCCCGCTATCTTGAGAACACTTCCAGATCTGCGGCAGAGTAGTTTCGGCCGTAATTGTGGAAACATAAGACTTCCAACACTCACGCTTAGCTTTACGGATGGCCCTACAGGCCACTGCACTCATTCTGAAACAAAAGAATCGGCCATCTGCCGGTGGCAGTCTCTTCTGGGCTGCACGCTTACAACGGACAGCCCGAGCACACTCCACCTGGGAACGCACTTCCGTGGTCTCCCGAGAGGAATATAGCCGAGGGCAGTATCTAAGATGGTGTCATGGAAAAGGAGGGTGCGAGGGAGAGGCAGAAGGGAGAGGTCAGAGAGCAGCACGAAGGGTAAATAGGTTCCAGTCTACCTTGGCAAACTACCCCCTAGGGAAGGAGAGGGGAGGGTGAAAAAAAGAAAAAGGATGGGGAAATGGTCACTGCTATGGAGGTCAAGAACTCGCAACGTGAGTGGGCTCGCCAGAATTCAGAAGAGAGGGAAGAAGAGAGGATGAACGGTTCGAGAAGGCGACCCCGGGTTTTTGTCAGAACATCACCCCAGAGGATATGTTGACAATTAAAATCACCAAGCAGGAGCACAGGCTCCAACAAGGAGTCCAGTAGGTGTTTAAGATCGGGAAGATAAAGCGGGACATTTGGGGGGAGGTAAATATAAACCGTGTACCATTTACGTACAAAGACACGTACAGCAGAACACTGCAGAGGCTACGGTAAAAGTAGGGGGAAGGGAACATCGGAACGAATCTAGAGCAGAAGAGGAACGGGCCCCAGCAAAAGCCCTGGGGGGGGGGATGGGGGAAGAGATGAATAGCCACGGAAGCGACCAGGACGAGTACCAAGCATCGGCTCCTGGAGACAGACACAAAGGGGAGAAAACTGCAAAATCAGAAGTTGGAGTTCATTGAAATTGGCGTAATATTCGCTAATATTCCATTGAAAAAGGGATCGGCAAGAACAACGACAGCAACAGAGGACAATGAAGAAAAGGGGAAAGAGTTACAGCACGTAAAAGAATCGCAGATCTGGATCAGCTAGACGGGGTTAGGGGGCCATGGGTAAACTGCGTATGGATGGAGGGGAAAGGAGCGGGAGGACCTACCAGAGGTTGATGAGTAGGGATCCGGAGGGGAAGGAGGGCGAGGGGGGACCTGGTTGATGGGACAACCGAGGGTCAAGGACAGTAGCAGGAAGGGCAGAAATCAGGGGACGCACCTCAGCAAGGGCAGCAACCGAGAAGGAAGCGGAGGCCAAAGAGACCTCCATAACAGGAACAGGGGGCACTACCACCGAAACGGGAGGGGATGGAGCAAGAGTGTCAGAGGTAGCGAGCGAGGAAGGGGAAGGAGAGAAGCCAGGCTTTCGCTTCTGACAGAGGCGTCCAAACAACAATGTACTGGCTAACAGATTCAAGCATCTCAACAGGAGACGTAGAACGAGAGCAAACACGATGGCAGCTGGGAGAGTGACGGACATCAGCCCGCACTGACAGGCGGCGTGGAGAGGCAAGAGACTGATGACAAGGATGGGAAGGAAGATCGGAAGGAGACGAGGAAGACGACACAGGAGACAAGACAGACTGGGTAGAAAGAAGGGGAACCCCAGACAGAGGACCAGGAGGGGGGACCTTTCGGGACAGAACGCAAAGGAACAGAGGTGGCGGCGGTAAGCGTGTCTGGGTCTAAGGCCTGGAAACACAGTTGCGAGACTGAGGAAGGTGGGAAGGACGGGGAGAGGAAGTGCGCAACATGCGAGCACAAGACACCAGCCCCCCCCCCCCCCCCCCCAAAAAAAAGGGGGGGAACAGTGAACTTGGCACCTTGCCTTAGGAAAAGACGCACGTTCCCGGTGCTTCGAAGCGAAGACGGCTGCCTCAAGTTTGTTATGTACACATGCGCAGGAGAAGGTAGGGTGGGCCTCACTGCAATTGAGGCAACGAGCCTGGGGTGAAGTGCACTCAGACTTGTGGCGACCTTCGTCCCCACACAAGGGACAGAGAGAGTACTGGAGCACCAGAGGGCACTATGCACCAAATCTCCAGCACTTACCTGGTTGATACCTGGTTGATGGGGTTCTGAGAGTTCTTCTACTCCCCAAGCCCGGCCCGAGGCCAGGCTCGACTTGTGAGAGTTTGGTCCACCACTTATTACAGAGCCAAGGTAGAGGGACTGTACTCCTTGACATAGCACCTGGCACCAGCAAGAATGACAGGACGGAAGGGTCCACGAAGCGGGACAAACAAGGCCTGGTACGCATCAGCACTGGATGGGATCGAACGAGTGCAGCAGTGGTGTGGACGGCGTTGAGAAAAACACAGACAGACGGGAGGGGGGGGGGGAAGGGGGGTTAAAAGGTGCAGTAGTCAATGAGACACTGAGCCATGCCAGAGGACGAAGTGGTCTCCACTGGGGCTTGTGGCTCGACCCAACCAGAGGGAAGGAGGGGAGCCCAGGGGATTAGTCAGGCGGGCCAGGAGGAGGAGCAAGCTCTGGGCCCAATCCATCGGGGGCTAGAGCCCGGTCTTCCGACACTGTCCGACTCGGGGGCTTGGTCGCCCTCCCCACGAGCCCGAGAAGGTATAAGGAGAACAGCACGAGACAAAAACGAGGTAATACTTTCATTCACGAATGTAATTCCCACACCACGGAGCCACAATTAATGGCACGACACCCAACAAGAGACATGTTGCCTATCTTGCTGGGGGGCCCCCTAGGGGTGCGTCGTGAGTATATGCCCCACAAAGGCCACCTTAAGAATTTTAAGTCCGTCGAGATCGGGTTCAGTGAGGAAAGGAGGATTGACAACAAAAAGATCCCCTCGCTCGAAACGTTGGGTAATATAGAGTTCTACGGGTGCAAGAGTATGCCTCCTCAAACACCCGGGCGTCAATACGAAAAACCAAAAGAATTATCAAAACGGGCAAAAGCTCGGCGGAAAATGAGAAGTAGAAATTAGAAGAGGGGGGGGGGTTAGAAAAACTAAAGGAAACGTAGAAGTTGTCCAGCAAAATTCTTGAGGACAGCAGCAGGAGCACAAGGCCACAAAAGGACTGTCCCATGGAGCATCACTCTCTGGTAGCCGCCCACCAAGCCCCCTCACGGCAACAACGGGCCGGACAGGGAGGGGAAGCTGACAGCATCACCCAGAGCACCCTGTGGCACGCAAATAACAGAAAACTGTTTAAAATGGATAAATGAAGCACCCTCTGCCAACCAAGCTGTAACTAAAGGACTTTTTTGAACCCAGTCGCCCTATTTTGGGCCAAAAATGAAAGATACGGCGGCAAACTAAGAAGCCCTCTGGGACAAGTGAAAAATGGCTTCTGGACACTAACCCAATAACCAATACCGAGGCAAAAACTAAAATCTAAGACCGAATGGGGGAAGAAAAACACCTGCACGTTTGACACTTCGTCCACGTTAATGGTGAGGAGGGCTCAGAGGATCAAGAACCACCACCACCAGAGTCCAGCCCCTACAACCTTAAACCCCAGCAACCTCTCCCCCCCCCCCCCCCCCCCAACATTTCAGACAATGAACTGGAAAGTTGACAGCGAGTCAAACTACCAAGCCTGAAGTGAGCCGATCATCATGCAAAACCACGTGAACCATACTGCGAGCCCGACAGACCACCCAAAGGACCTGAGCCAATTCGAGTTTGCAAAACCTCGAGTCTGGAAATGAAGAGGAAGGCAGCATCACACGATTAAATTCTGAAAACCTCAAAATAGGACAAATGCAAGCATAAAGCTGCTCGAAGTCATCGAAAGCTTTGCAAGAATTGTGACTATTGATCACAATTTCAGTACATTTACATTCTGCAATAAAACCAAAACATAGTACACGGTTTATGCACTTAATATTCACTATAATGATATGCAAATTGCATAATATATGAAACTAAGCCAAACAAAAAGACAATACACCAACCTGTATGTATGAGAGTCACAGCCGATGACACGAAATTGAAATTCGTGCAACTCGTGTACTGGAAAGACGAGCGAGAAGCAAACAAACAACCCTCCGTACACAACCTCTACTAAAGAATATATCAGTCCGGGGAGGACAGTACAAGCCAGCCCCCACCAACAGTCCAGGGAGGACAGTACAAGCCAGCCCCCACCAACAGTCCGGGGAGGACAGTACAAGCCAGCCCCCACCAACAGTCCGGGGAGGACAGTACAAGCCAGCCCCCACCAACAGTCCGGGGAGGACAGTACAAGCCAGCCCCCACCAACAGTCCGGGGAGGACAGTACAAGCCAGCCCCCACCAACAGTCCGGGGAGGACAGTACAAGCCAGCCCCCACCAACAGTCCGGGGAGGACAGTACAAGTCAGCCCCCACCAACAGTCCGGGGAGGACAGTACAAGCCAGCCCCCACCAACAGTCCGGGGAGGACAGTACAAGTCAGCCCCCACCAACAGTCCGGGGAGGACAGTACAAGTCAGCCCCCACCAACAGTCCGGGGAGGACAGTACAAGCCAGCCCCCACCAACAGTCCGGGGAGGACAGTACAAGCCAGCCCCCACCAACAGCCCGGGGAGGACAGTACAAGCCAGCCCCCACCAACAGTCCGGGGAGGACAGTACAAGTCAGCCCCCACCAACAGTCCGGGGAGGACAGTACAAGTCAGCCCCCACCAACAGTCCGGGGAGGACAGTACAAGCCAGCCCCCACCAACAGTCCAGGGAGGACAGTACAAGTCAGCCCCCACCAACAGTCCGGGGAGGACAGTACAAGCCAGCCCCCACCAACAGTCCGGGGAGGACAGTACAAGTCAGCCCCCACCAACAGTCCAGGGAGGACAGTACAAGTCAGCCCCCACCAACAGTCCGGGGAGGACAGTACAAGTCAGCCCCCACCAACAGTCCAGGGAGGACAGTACAAGTCAGCCCCCACCAACAGTCCGGGGAGGACAGTACAAGCCAGCCCCCACCAACAGTCCGGGGAGGACAGTACAAGCCAGCCCCCACCAACAGTCCGGGGAGGACAGTACAAGTCAGCCCCCACCAACAGTCCGGGGAGGACAGTACAAGTCAGCCCCCACCAACAGTCCGGGGAGGACAGTACAAGTCAGCCCCCACCAACAGTCCGGGGAGGACAGTACAAGTCAGCCCCCACCAACAGTCCGGGGAGGACAGTACAAGTCAGCCCCCACCAACAGTCCGGGGAGGACAGTACAAGTCAGCCCCCACCAACAGTCCGGGGAGGACAGTACAAGTCAGCCCCCACCAACAGTCCGGGGAGGACAGTACAAGCCAACCCCCACCAACAGTCCGGGGAGGACAGTACAAGTCAGCCCCCACCAACAGTCCGGGGAGGACAGTACAAGTCAGCCCCCACCAACAGTCCGGGGAGGACAGTACAAGTCAGCCCCCACCAACAGTCCGGGGAGGACAGTACAAGTCAGCCCCCACCAACAGTCCGGGGAGGACAGTACAAGTCAGCCCCCACCAACAGTCCGGGGAGGACAGTACAAGTCAGCCCCCACCAACAGTCCGGGAGGACAGTACAAGTCAGCCCCCACCAACAGTCCGGGGAGGACAGTACAAGTCAGCCCCCACCAACAGTCCGGGGAGGACAGTACAAGTCAGCCCCCACCAACAGCCCGGGGAGGACAGTACAAGTCAGCCCCCACCAACAGCCCGGGGAGGACAGTACAAGTCAGCCCCCACCAACAGTCCGGGGAGGACAGTACAAGCCAGCCCCCACCAACAGTCCGGGGAGGACAGTACAAGTCAGCCCCCACCAACAGTCCAGGGAGGACAGTACAAGCCAGCCCCCACCAACAGTCCGGGGAGGACAGTACAAGCCAGCCCCCACCAACAGTCCGGGGAGGACAGTACAAGTCAGCCCCCACCAACAGTCCGGGAGGACAGTACAAGTCAGCCCCCACCAACAGTCCGGGGAGGACAGTACAAGTCAGCCCCCACCAACAGTCCGGGGAGGACAGTACAAGTCAGCCCCCACCAACAGCCCGGGGAGGACAGTACAAGTCAGCCCCCACCAACAGCCCGGGGAGGACAGTACAAGTCAGCCCCCACCAACAGTCCGGGGAGGACAGTACAAGTCAGCCCCCACCAACAGCCCGGGGAGGACAGTACAAGTCAGCCCCCACCAACAGTCCGGGGAGGACAGTACAAGCCAGCCCCCACCAACAGTCCGGGGAGGACAGTACAAGTCAGCCCCCACCAACAGCCCGGGGAGGACAGTACAAGTCAGCCCCCACCAACAGCCCGGGGAGGACAGTACAAGTCAACCCCCACCAACAGTCCGGGGAGGACAGTACAAGTCAGCCCCCACCAACAGCCCGGGGAGGACAGTACAAGCCAGCCCCCACCAACAGTCCGGGGAGGACAGTACAAGCCAGCCCCCACCAACAGCCCGGGGAGGACAGTACAAGCCAGCCCCCACCAACAGTCCGGGGAGGACAGTACAAGCCAGCCCCCACCAACAGTCCGGGGAGGACAGTACAAGCCAGCCCCCACCAACAGTCCGGGGAGGACAGTACAAGCCAGCCCCCACCAACAGTCCGGGGAGGACAGTACAAGCCAGCCCCCACCAACAGTCCGGGGAGGACAGTACAAGCCAGCCCCCACCAACAGTCCGGGGAGGACAGTACAAGCCAGCCCCCACCAACAGTCCGGGGAGGACAGTACAAGCCAACCCCCACCAACAGTCCGGGGAGGACAGTACAAGCCAGCCCCCACCAACAGTCCGGGGAGGACAGTACAAGCCAACCCCCACCAACAGTCCGGGGAGGACAGTACAAGTCAGCCCCCACCAACAGTCCGGGGAGGACAGTACAAGCCAACCCCCACCAACAGTCCGGGGAGGACAGTACAAGCCAGCCCCCACCAACAGTCCGGGGAGGACAGTACAAGCCAACCCCCACCAACAGTCCGGGGAGGACAGTACAAGTCAGCCCCCACCAACAGTCCGGGGAGGACAGTACAAGCCAACCCCCACCAACAGTCCGGGGAGGACAGTACAAGTCAGCCCCCACCAACAGTCCGGGGAGGACAGTACAAGCCAGCCCCCACCAACAGTCCGGGGAGGACAGTACAAGCCAACCCCCACCAACAGTCCGGGGAGGACAGTACAAGCCAGCCCCCACCAACAGTCCGGGGAGGACAGTACAAGCCAACCCCCACCAACAGTCCGGGGAGGACAGTACAAGTCAGCCCCCACCAACAGTCCGGGGAGGACAGTACAAGCCAACCCCCACCAACAGTCCGGGGAGGACAGTACAAGCCAGCCCCCACCAACAGTCCGGGGAGGACAGTACAAGCCAACCCCCACCAACAGTCCGGGGAGGACAGTACAAGTCAGCCCCCACCAACAGTCCGGGGAGGACAGTACAAGTCAGCCCCCACCAACAGTCCGGGGAGGACAGTACAAGCCAGCCCCCACCAACAGTCCGGGGAGGACAGTACAAGTCAACCCCCACCAACAGTCCGGGGAGGACAGTACAAGTCAACCCCCACCAATAATAATTCCAGGTAATCTAAACCAAACTTGCCAAAACTGAGACCACGTGCGGATGCTGCCCAAAACGCCACATTGCACAAGTGAAGACCAATATTAACCAAACCCAGTGAGCGGGATCTTGGCTCCCGGCAGATCCGGGTAGTCTCAGACCTGGTGTGATTTCCCAAGATACTGTAATCACTGTTCAAGCTTGAACGCATCCCATAAAATATTCCATCTTGCTCGAGATGTAATGTATAATACAAGTTACCTTGATTGTATCAGGACAAGCGTTGGGAGGCCGCTTCTCCAATGCATGAAAGTAAACTGCTTCTCCTCGTAATGTTATCCTTGCCGAGTAAAACCCGCCATGAAATTCCTTGACAGAGAAGACCCGGCCACTCAAGAACAAGCTCTGGAGAGGCCGGCTGATTTTACGAAGATATTCGATCTGTGGATAATCAGCTGCATTATTACCCGTGAACATTAAGTCATTTGCAGACGGCATCAAGCCAATTGTCACAAGGATAGTGCCTAAAACACGTGTAGTTATGTCATTCCTGATTTATCCTTTAACCGCAATTTGTCCTGTGTATTGTCAACATCATCATTAGGGTGATGTGTCAACAATGTTGGCGTCACAGTGGGTTAAAGACTGGGGTGGCTAGGGTCGCCAGGGCTCCCATCTGGTGGCGAGCTAGTGGTGCTAACTACCATTTGGACCTAAACAACGCTCTTGTACATTATTTTTAAAAACTATACGTTGTCCACTTAATATTTTTGCCGTTATGTTTTCCCTTCGGTACTGTGGTGTTCATGAATTTTACTTCGCTTTGTTTATTGAGAAGACCAGATTGATTTGGTCTTATAGGTGTTCCTGAATCTTTAGAGCATACTGTGGTAACAAAGGTGCTATGGAGGATGGCTCAGGGAGCCTCTTAAAGAAGCTCTACCAGAGAAAATAAACCACTCACTTATTGCCCAACAATTCCACAATATTTACACAATTTACCAGCAAAGTCAACGGCGACAGTGAACAAATAAAAATTAAGAAAACTGAAAGTTGCGAGACTGAAAATTAATTATAACTCACACTAAATGTTAACATCGTGCCAAAGAAGTCTTCATCAGCCGACTGATCTTCAGATTCATTGCTGGAGGAAGAGTCATCCAGGTTGACGGGGGCTACTGTAGTCTCTTCCTGGTTGACGGGGGCTACTGCGGCCTGCTTCTCAGAGGTTGCCTTCAGGGAAGCCTTCGCTTTCTCCAGCCTCTGTCAATACCAATGTCGAGTAGTGCAAAGTTATGCATATCGGCAATGCAATATAAATACCTAATATCTGGAAAATCCACAAGGTAAACTAGGATATAAATTGGTAATAACCAATCACGATTTAAACTTTCATGTTAGGTTACAGTTTTAAGTCGAGACAAACGTTTTTGATAGACCTAGGAAACATTTCGGGAAACATGCTTTGCTTCTATAATGCTGTTTAAAATCACATTAATTCATTGTAATTCAGGTCAAAACTAGGAACATTTCCCCCCCCCCCTCCTTTCCTCCTGAGAGCTGGTGGTCACGAGAAGGGGCCTAGGGTGTGAGAACTGGTAGGACGACATCCTGGACTGGGCCCAGGCACCGTAACTAGCGCCTGTAGCCCTCGATTATATTAAAATCACATTATATATATACATATGTATTATAAATGTCACTACTAACCCTCCACAGAACCTTGCCAAGAGTTGCCTAACTTATTTACTGGTAGGTGAAGAGAGGCAATAGAAAATGGGAAACACGCCAAACCATTTGTACCTCCAGGGTTTCAAACCCAGGATTTCAGATTGCTAGTCCAGAACGATACTGTATACACACAGATCACAATAGCGTGATATATCAAATTAATAAATACACAATGGCCGTGACGAGGGGTAAGGCTGTCTATTAAGGAGAGTCTTTGATCATCCGGGACGTAAGTTCGAACCCTTATCACGGCCTTGTGGATTTATTCATAAAAACTACTAACTTAAATACCCCTTAAGAATGTAAACCATAACTAATGAAGTCTAATCTTTATATTGGTAATACTATAACTGAATTTATTGACTTTGGAGACTTAAAATATTTAGAATATTGATCCATCACTCAAGATCTATGAAGCACAGGGATCCAGAGTGATGGCAGACATGAAAATTAAAACTACCGAATTTTACCGATATTCTAAAAGCATAACACTTTATAAAGAAAACTTCAGCAAGGACCGCGTTAGCAGTCCTTACTTCAGTAAGGCAGGTCAGCAGCAGGACTGATAAGCAACATACCTTAATTGAGAAGAAGATAGCACGGGAGTTCCAGCATAGCTCCTGGCACTTCCTCCCCCATTTCTTTAAACTCCTCTTATATTTATCAATGCCATCCATGATCACGTATACCTCTCTTGCATTGTTTACAGTGTCTACCGTGTTGAGGCGCACCATCAACTCTTGTAGCTGCCGCCTTATTTCCTGGCCTACTGTTGCCATGTCTGCCACTCTTTTAAGCTCTAGCTCCAGCAGTCTTATCGCCGCGTTGTTCTGTTCCAACAGACTAGAGAGTCCCGCCTCAAGTCGGTAGTGTTTAATCCTCGAGTCCCTCAGCAGGACGTGGTGTTTGCCCAAATTTGAGAGTGGTCTGTTACAACGAATTATACACGTGTTCAATCTGAGCTTTTGCTGCTCCACCATCGACTGTAAAATTTTATCGTCTCTTCTTGGACTGTCTTTTGGTTCAACAGATTCTGGTGCCACCGACGTCGGCCTAATATCAGTTTGTTTCGTGATAATGGCCTCGGCACTTTTAACTGGCAACTGAGCATCAGCTGCTACACTGCGCTCAGGATGACAGCTTGGGCAAAAGAACAGACCCTTCAGTGCAATAGCTCTAGTACACACTGAGCAGATTATATGGCCACAAGGCAGATTTCGCGGCCTCCGTAGAAGTTCATCGAATTTGTCTTTACAAATTGCGCAATTCTCAGGCATGTCGCTGTCCAATAGAAAATAAATTGGTTAATTACTGTCCTAAAGCATCAGTATCTATCAATACAGAATACCTCTAAGTATTGCTCTTTTTATTCAGGCTCAGAGCAGAGGAAAAAAAAAGAACGGTGCCAATACTGAACTTTGGCTAGAAACCTCAAGGCGTAAATTATTGTTATAGAAAATTAACAAAGGCCCAAGTGGCTGGGGTAATGTGTGACAAGTTGTACCACTAGATACCAGAATTGGGTTTCTTTAAAATGTTTAAACACTACTGAAATTCACAAGGATGAGTAAGTTTTGTAAACATTGTAAGAAGTAATTATAAGGAGTCATGCTGGGGAGAATATGTACCACCATCAGTGGTGTTGGATAGTCAAAAGGCGCCAAGCATCACCGAGAATATCAATACGAGAAAGGAACAAGGTGAGCTATATTAAAAGGCATCAGATTCCCCCAGGAGGCTAGAGTGAAATGACCTTAAGGGACATTATAAAAGCAAAACATGCTTTAGTCTCTAAAGTCTGAACATTTCACAAGGAGGTGCATGGCTATGAATGGAACAACACAGTTCGGACAATAAGGAGCAAAGCTGCGTTAACGGACATAATAAAGGCCACAAATAAAGGTCTTTAAGTGACCTTTATTATTTTTCCACCGCCTATTACAGCAACGAGTGCCAAAGGAAAAGATTACCTTTAAGAAGGCAGAGTTTGTTACCTGTCACGTCATGCTTATGATCCTGCCAATGGTCGTGGACCGAGGAATAAATAATTGGGGAAGAAATTTGAATTAGGACATGCAGTTTTAGGAAATTGGGAAAAGTGTGGATTGCCTCCTTAGCGGCCACGTCCGCGCGTTCGTTTAAGGCAACGTCGATGCGACCTGGAACCCAGCAAAGTAATTATCAAATAAAGGTATCAAGCCGGGAAGGCTGTGTAGCACCATTAAATGTGTGGAATAGCCCTAAATATCACTCAGGATGCCAATACAAGAACAGAAACGTATAAAGGGGAGGATATCAAAAGTACCCCATTCACTAAGAATTCTATCGAGTGAAAAGTGACCGCAAAGGACGGTCAGGAAGTAAGACACGCTCGTCCTGGAAGTCGGGACATTCAACAAGGATATACACTACTGTAAGAGGGAAAATACAGTTTGGACAATAAGGAGCAGGGCGGTGCTCCATTAATCGTCAGCGAGTTTAGCGTGTATGGCCAATATACAACCTCACCAGAGCCGTTTCCCACCGCCAGTTACGGTGGTAGGAAGGAAGGCCACAGAGACACTAATCTTAAGAACACGCAGATTGTTACTAGTAACAGAAGACTAACAACTCTGCCAACGGGCAAGGATGGTGGAATGAATAACTGGGTAAAAGTCTGAATAAGGAATACCTGTATGGAGATAGGACATGTGCTGATAGCTGCTTTAGCGGCAGCGTCCACACGCTTCATTTAATGAGACGCCAATATGGCTGGAAACCCAGCAAAACGCTAGTGTCTTAAATCTAAGAGATAAACATCCAATGTTGAAACTACATCACCGGATGGACTGGATTAAAGAACGCCAGATCCTAGAGGGCACTACAAGAGTCAACTACAACTATAAAGGAGGATTGACAGCAAGAAAGCAGTAGATGAAGAGCATAGATAATATAAAGTTCTGCCGCGAAGATGCTATTCTCTTGAGGCAGGCGACACAGGTGTGGTCAGGAAAAACAGCAAAGTAGCCCACACCGTCTGCAGACTTAGACCCATCGGTGAAGACGGAAATTGAGCAGGAGTGTGAAGAAAAGTGTTTCAAGGAAAAGGTGGTTCAGAACTGAAGGAGGGGGGGTAAACGCTTCAGTCACGTGGGTCAGGGTTTTACAAAATTTAGGAAAAGGGACCCTCCACAGGGGCAAGGACGATACACGGTGAGAAATATTGGTAACACTAACCGAAAGAGAACGCTGCAAGCGAGACAACAGGACAGAAAGAGGGAGGTGGTGAAGGGGAACAGGAACTATAGGAGAGGTAAAAATTCAAAGCACGACATTAGCGAGAGTCAGGGTGTTTTAAGGACCACACAAGGTAGCGACGACAGTAGCAATCTCGGCAGTCCTGGAGAGAGAGGAAGCTAGTGTCAACATACAAGCCGAGGGTTGGAGTGGCACGAAAGGCACCAGAGCCGAGGGACAACCCAGCATGGGAGCAGAGCATCAAGACAAGGAGTAGAAGCAAAATATTGCTATTTGTGTGTGTAATGAAGTAAGGGCGAAGAGGTGGAACGGAATATTGACATAGCTCGAGTGCATGGGAGAGTTGCATAAAACCCTGGTTTTTTGTGTGTCAAGAGGCTGCAGGATCCAAGCAAGTTCAATCAAAGAAACTGGCACAAAGTTACTTCACAAGAAAAAGCAAGAGATTCACAGACCAAATGAATGTAGCTGGGAAAAAATATCGCATTTTCAGGTTATCAAGTCTTTCTAGATCAAAATGAAAGGAGGAATACACAGCAAAGGCAGTATGAATGTAGAGCTCCAAGTCCACCAAGATATCAGCTCTGGAACACTTGCCAAAGGCAAATTAAGGGAGGTGGAAAGGGGTGGTGGCGATGGTGTTCAAGGATTCGCAAGAGTAATTAACCGTGCCTTTCAAGAGGTTTTCAGACTAATCGGGGAAATGGACGAAACCCCCCTAATACAGAGTTCCCAAATAGGGAGGAAAAACGCCTCAAATCGGTTCTCTGGGAGTAATCCCTCTCAAATACGGTTGTAAATCTTCAGCAAATACTTAAAAGGAACACCGAGGGAAATGAAGCATTTCCTGATGTTGACAGTCCACCGCTGTAGAACTGCAGAGACAACAAGCTCTAGTTGCAAAACGGTTATAGAGCTGCTGTAGGCGAGAAACTCCAAGGGTTGACATTCAACTTTCTAGCAAGTAAGGTAGGAGGAAGACTAGTACCGAAGGGAGTGGCTGTCAAGTGTGAGCCCAGTTCGTTCACAACCACAGACGGCTGATATTAAATTTACCTAAAACTTAGGCATTTTCTTCCAGATTTTAGTGAGGATGTTTTCAAACTTTATGACTGACAATATTTCAAACTCTCCTGCTTAGCCGTATGGATCGCCCTACGGGTCACTGCACTCTCCTACCGAAACCATAACACAACATTAGCTCTTGTAAGCTGTTAGCGTATAGTCCAAGTAATCTGAATTTCACCGTCTACGCACTTCCACGTGTTACTGCAGGTAGAGCAAGGAACAGTGTTTACAAAGATAAGAGCAGCATTGGAATTTACGTACAGCTGAAAACTGGGGCACAGGGAATATTCAGGATCAAAAGAACAGTAGTTAAGGAATGGGGAGAACAGAAAGGAGAATGGAAAATAAGACTTCGTAAAGATTGGTATAAAAACCATGTACTGTATATTCCATTTGAAGAACAGGCATAGTAGAGAAAGGTAATTAAGAAAAACAGGTAAAGAAACATGGGCTAATAGGAAAGATCAAGAGCAGGTGCAGTCATGTCAGAGGAAGGGGGGGGGAGGGGGAGTTGTCGCCGTAGTAACGATCGTTATACGCACGAGGCTCTAACA
Organism: Procambarus clarkii; assembly: GCF_040958095.1. Classification (NCBI taxonomy): domain Eukaryota; kingdom Metazoa; phylum Arthropoda; class Malacostraca; order Decapoda; family Cambaridae; genus Procambarus; species Procambarus clarkii. The sequence continues at coordinate 20,225,375 of NC_091220.1, forward strand.
GGCCACAGGAATGTTTATTTTTAAATATACAAAAGTTCACATTCTTGTACAGCCACTAGCACGCATAGTGTTTTGGGCAAGTCCTTAATCCCATGTTCCCCGGAATACGACCCGCCAAATCGTTTAACAATTAAGTACCCATTTTACTGTTGGGTAAACAGGGGCTACAGTTAATGAATGACGTCCAGTAAATCCTCCCCGGCCAGGATACGAACCCAGGACAAAGGGTTCGCGAACCACCAGGCGAGTGTCTTACCAACTACAAATGTATCATTAACTGGCCTCGTAGTGGGAAGTTAACTTCGGTAGAAATTAAGAAAAAAACTGGAGAAAACTAGAATAGTTGATGGGGTTAGGAGAACTATGGAAGATTACCCTTACACACAGTTGGAGGGATTGTAAACAATGAACACCGAGGCAGGCGCCATAAAACACAAATGTGAAGTAAGAAATGGAACAAAAATCAATTATGTGCCCGCGGGAAACGAAACATTCACGTGAGAGCAGATACCACATTTCTGAGAGTGTGAAGAAGCAGACGGCGGGCAGCAGAGACGTGTGTCACAGGCAGAACCAGACAAGTGAATGAGCAGTCTGGCTGGCTGGCTGGTGGAGACCCTGGTGGGCTGGAGAGCCATCTGGTGGCGGTCAGGTGCATCACGGGGGGGGGGGGTTAACTGGCGACAATAATTGCCTTGTTTTCCCTCAAGGTTACTAATTTACTTCGAGTTGCTGGTTTGGTGCGCTTATACTTTCAATTCATTTATTTTGGTTCGAGTTTGGGTTTGTCCCCTTAGCTTGCTTTACCTTGCGTTATTTTACGTTATTTTGCGTTGATTCTGGTAGTCGAGGTCCCCGAAGCCCGGTTTCTAACCACTCCTGCCTAAATATATATACTCTTATGGGTTTCACCATTATAAATCTTTTTTAACAAAATCTTTGTCTCCTCAATTGATTTGCAAAAAAATAAAGAAATATTACTCTTTATTAACCCACCGAGAATGTAAATTATTAATAATAATAATAATTTTGATTTATAAAACAGTGATCTTCATGCACTCCGACTTAAGAGTGACCTTCGTCCCCACACAAGGGACAGACAGTACTGGAGCATGGGAGGGCACCATGCCCAAACCTCCAGCACTTATTACAGAGCCGAGGAGAGGGAATGTACTCCTGAACGGAGCACCTGGCACCAGCATGAATGATAGAGGGTGGAAGGGTTCGACCATCAAAGGTAATCTTCACAACCCGAAGGAGCTGACGGCGACGACCACAAGGGGGACGAGTAAACGTGTCCACCTGGAGGACAGAATGGCCCTGGGCTTCAAAGATATGCCGAATATCTTCGTGGCAGTCCTGTAGATTCCTAACACCGGTTGCAACATGAGATGGAAGGAGAACAGTGTCAACACCGGCATTTAAACGAGCGTTCTTGGAGACCCGAACAGGGGTTTCGCCAAGGCAGGATAAGGTAACCAATTGGGTGGCTGCGTCCTGAGAAGGAGCAGCAACGACACGTGTACCGAGACGGGTGAGGTTGAAGGTAACAGAGGCATCTTCTGCATCAACAAGGTGCCTATGGAGGTAGAATTCGTCAGGTGGTGTAGAATCCAGAAGATCAAAATATTCGTCCCACGAAGCGGGACCAAACAAGGCTTGGTACTCATTAGTACGGGAAGGGGTCGTGTGAGTGCCGTGCCGTTGACAGCGTTGAGAAACCCCAGAGAGGGGATAAATGGTGCAGTAGTCATAATGAGAGACGTAACCGTGCGAGGGGACGAGGTGGTCACCACTGGTGGCTTTTGGCTCGACCCAACCACAGAGGGAGGGTGGGTCAAAGGAGGAGCAAGGTCGGGGCCCAATGCAGCAGGGGCTAGGTCGGGCACCAGAGTTCTACAGTGGGAGAGTATGCCTCCTCAAACACCCGGGCGTCAAAATAAAAAGGCCGAAAGAATAATCAAAACAGACAAAAGATCGGCGAGAAATGACAATTAGAAAGAAGAGGGGGGAGAAAAACGAAACATAAGGAAAAGGTACTGTCGTCTGGCAGAATTTGAGAGGACGGCAGCAGGAGAATAAGGCCACAGGACAGAGGACTGTCCCATGGAGCATCACACCCCGGCAGCAGTTACCAGGAAACTTCATCCAGAAAGCAGAAGGGAAAGGAAAAGGGGGGGGGGGGATGGACTGCAGGGATAAGAAACAATTGGGGGGGGGGAACCATCTAGCAAAATTAGTAAAGAAGGCTGCAGAACACAAGGCTCTAAGAAGACTTGTGGAACATGTTCTTCGGCTCACATTAGGCACGGTGGTTTGACTACACTGACAAATTTCCAGTTCATTGCCTGAATCGTGGAAGGGGGTATGGTTGCTCTGGTTTCGAGTTTTAGGTGGTGGCTCTTGATACTCTGAGCCCTCCTCACCATTAACGTCGTAGGAGTGTCAAACATGCTAGTTTCTTCCCCCATTCGAGGATTCTAGTTTTTTGCCTCGGTATTGGTTATTGGGTTAGTGTCTTGAAGCGATGATTTTATTTTGTCCCAGAGGGTGGTTTCTTAGTTTGCAGCCGTATCCATTTTTGGCCTAAAATCAGATGGCTGGGTTCAAAGAGGCCCTTTAGTTATAGCTTGGTTGGCCGAGGTCGCTTCATTTATCCATTTGCAACATTTTCGGTTATTTGCGTGCCACAGTGTGCTCTGGGTGATGCTGTCCGTCGGGTGTGTCTTCCCTCGTTCCACGGCCAGGTTGTTCAAAAGTTGGCCGCATCATTGTTATGTCAGTGTTATGGGCTCATAGACAAGACCCCCACTTTAGTGTTATGAGAGAGAGTAACCTTCAGCATCACTGGAACACACAGCCTGGCCAAATATCAATGTTCTAGGGGAGTGAAAGGCAAGCAAAAAAATATTCCAATTTACTGGCATTAATATAAATCCACATAACATTAAAATATAACATTATTAACTCACACACAATTACTTTATCCAGCTTAACTGAGCATGATCATACAAAACGGTCTGGAAACTGCATCAATTAGTACTAGCTAACACCAAGCTCTAATCCTTGCACAACGGAACACTAGCGCCTATATGCTGCTAATACCAATACAGGATGGTGGCGTCTCAACGTATGAGGAAACAATATTACATACAGCACACTGGCATTACTTAAGTTCCTCAGAATATCACCTCACAAAGACAAAATCGCCTACCACCTGGTATACATGATGCACAACAGTGGAAATGATCCATGGTAATACATACTGTTACATGACAATTTAGCAGTCACAATACATAAACAAGGTCACAAATCTCTGACCGAGAACGCCATAGATGCGCTCGCCTGGAAGGTCAGGGAGTAATGACTGCCCTGAGCCAAGCTGGCCGGGAGCGACACTGTATCCAACTCTTGAGTTATCCGACTCCACTCTTTCAAATCTCGCTAGCTCATTTACAGACATAACGCAATCATGAACTAATTTAATATATAACAAAGTAAAGATTATAAGACAACTTTACATAATACATAAATTCTCTAATGTATTTAATTCTTATTATCAGGGTATAAAAATATGCACACAGAATTCGTATTGGTACGACATAGTAACACTGGCGCGAGTCGGTACATCAAAGGGAGGGAGATAGGGAGGATTCAAGACGTCGGCCAACCGCTAATACATATGTATACAAGAATACAAAATAAAGCAGATATATGCAACATGTGTATCAAAAGCTTGTCTAGGTGGAATAGATTTCACAGTGCCATAATCTCAGTAAATGTCATAACTAGATGACAGTGCAAGGAACAATGAAATGGAAATTACACTGTACTCGTGCGATTAATACATCTAAAACCTAAATGGATACAGGAACTGGAGAAGGTAGGATGGGCCTCACCGCAGTTGAGGCACCGAGCCTGGAGAGAAGTGTACTCCGGCTTAAAGCGACCTTCGCCCCCACACGAAAGACACAGATAGTCCCGGAGCAGCGGAGGGCACCATGCCCAAACCTCCTGCACTTGTTACAAAGCCTAGGAGAAGGAATGTACTCCTGGACAGAGCACCTGGCACCAGCAAGAATGACAGAGGGTGGAAGGGTCCTACCATCAAAGGTAATCTTCACAACCCGGAGGGGTTGACGACGACGACCACGAGGGGGACGAGTACACGTATCCACCTGGAGGACAGAATGGCCTTGGGCATCAAGGATATGCCGAATATCATCGTGGCAGTCCTGCAGATTCCGAACACCCGTCGCAACATGGGGCAGGAGGAGAAGAGTGCCAACACTGGCATTCAACCGAGCGTTCTTTGAGACCCGAACAGGGGTCTCGCCAAGGCAGGATAAGGCAGCCAAGCGGGAAGCTGCATCCTGAGGAGCTGCAGCAACGACACGTGTACCGAGACGAGTGGGGATTGAAGGTAACAGACGCATCCACGGAATCAACGAGATGCCGATGGAGGGAGAAATCATCAGGAGGCGCAGAATCAAGAGGGAGGAGATCAAAGTATTTGGCCCACGAAGCGGGACTAAACAAGGCCTCAAGGCAACTACAGGCTAGACTGAGGAGGATGTATAGTCAAAATACCAGTTTCAGTAATTAATCTAGGTATTACCCATTTAACGGAAACGGTTAACATTTTGGATATTAAAATTAATTTTTTTTTTACTGTGTAAAATACATTAAAATCTAGCCATAAATATCATTAGGGACTAAACATGTTTATTGCTCGGTATGGTCACTTGCCCAGTTGTGGGACCCGACTGACAGGCGAGTGTTAGGGGTGACAATGGCGAGGCACCAGTAATGGCGAGGGATTCAAAGGCAGGAATGAATTTAGGGACATACAAGAATAGCTGTAAAGCAGATGCGATGGTGATGTGTGACCAACAGCTAATAATTAACGATGACGTCACTGAAGGTGACATCGGCTATTGTGTAAAAAAAAAGGCGTGGTGGTGATAAGACAGTAAACACTGGTGATATTTTGTTAATAGTGTAAGAGATGGTGACAGGTAGCACTAAGTGCTGTTACCACACGCTTATCCCTAGGCTAATCCTATCGACTTGCTAACACTTTCCTAAATATAGTTACAATACACTAATATGGATGCAATAGAACTAACCCAGACCTATGGAAGAAAGAAGTATCACAATTTGGAGTTCCCTGCAGGAGTTTGAATATTTGACAGAATACAACATCTATGTTGATGTGTCACGACAGACTGTTTACGTCACAGTGGGTTAATAACTGTGGTGGCTTGGGTCGCCAGGGTTCCCATCTGGTGGCGAGCTAGTAATGCTAACTCCCATTTGGACCTAAACAACGCTCTTGTTCATAATTTTTTGTGACTAAACGTTGTCCAGTTACTTTTTTTTATATGATTTTCCGTTGGTACTGTTGTGCTCACGAATTTCACTTCGCTGTGTTTATTGGGGAGATCAGACTGGCTTTGGTCTTACAGGTGTTTGATCTTTAGAACCTAGTGTGGTAGCAAAGGTGCTATGGAGGATGGCTCGGAGCCTCTTAAAGAAGCTTACCAGAAAAAATACTCAATTACTGCCTAACAATTCCACAACATTTTAACAATATAGTCAACCGACTGAAAAACTAAAAATACAGAAAAATAGTTAAAGTTGCGTGGCTGAAGAGTAATTATAGCTCACACTTTAACAGCGCTTCAGAACTTTTCGATAATTTTCTGAACATTAGCACCATACTGGAGGCAGAGCCTTCCAGGTCGACGGGGGCCACCGCAGAGCCTTCCAGGTCGACGGGGGCCACCGCAGAGCCTTCCAGGTCGACGGGGGCCACCGCAGAGCCTTCCAGGTCGACGGGGGCCACCGCAGAGCCTTCCAGGTCGACGGGGGCCACCGCAGAGCCTTCCAGGTCGACGGGGGCCACCGCAGAGCCTTCCAGGTCGACGGGGGCCACCGCAGAGCCTTCCAGGTCGACGGGGGCCACCGCAGAGCCTTCCAGGTCGACGGGGGCCACCGCAGAGCCTTCCAGGTCGACGGGGGCCACCGCAGAGCCTTCCAGGTCGACGGGGGCCACCGCAGAGCCTTCCAGGTCGACGGGGGCCACCGCAGAGCCTTCCAGGTCGACGGGGGCCACCGCAGAGCCTTCCAGGTCGACGGGGGCCACCGCAGAGCCTTCCAGGTCGACGGGGGCCACCGCAGAGCCTTCCAGGTCGACGGGGGCCACCGCAGAGCCTTCCAGGTCGACGGGGGCCACCGCAGAGCCTTCCAGGTCGACGGGGGCCACCGCAGAGCCTTCCAGGTCGACGGGGGCCACCGCAGAGCCTTCCAGGTCGACGGGGGCCACCGCAGAGCCTTCCAGGTCGACGGGGGCCACCGCAGAGCCTTCCAGGTCGACGGGGGCCACCGCAGAGCCTTCCAGGTCGACGGGGGCCACCGCAGAGCCTTCCAGGTCGACGGGGGCCACCGCAGAGCCTTCCAGGTCGACGGGGGCCACCGCAGAGCCTTCCAGGTCGACGGGGGCCACCGCGGCGTTCTTCTCTGAGGTCATTTTCATGGAAGCCCTCATCATCTCCAGCATCTGTCAATACCAATGTCGAGTAGTGCAAAGTTATGCTTATCGGCAATGCAATATAAATACCTAATATCTGGAAAATCAACAAGGTAAACCAAGATATAAATTGGTATTTACCTGTTAAAATTTAACCCTTAAACTGCACACCACATCATATGATGTGTGGGAGTACCACGCAAGATTTATAAGTTCCGCGGCTACACGGGGTTAACAGCAGCTTCCTCATGGCTCTTGTAAACAATGCCATTTAAAAAAAATCGTTGGCAAAACTTCACACTTATCTAGAACCTTTCCCCTCCCCCCCCCCCCCCCCCCCCCCTCCCCCCCGAAATAAAAAAAATTGTCACTACCGACCCTCCCCAGAACCTTGCCTCAACAGTTGCCTAACTGTTTTTAACGTTAGGTGAAGGCAATAGAAAATAGACACTAGACTACTTGTCCCCTCTTGTGATTCAAACTGAATTTCATACTGGGAGTCTAGAACGGAACCTAACTATACTACTAACTTCATTACCCCTTAAAGATTTTAAACAGACTTTTCAACTATCCTATATATTGGCAACAAATAATTGAATTAATAGAATTTGAAAACTTGACAAATTTAATATTTATCCATCACTTAAGGTCCTCCTGAAGTACGGGGTACCAGAGTGATGGCAGACATTACAATTTTAAATAAGTACCGAATCTTACCGATATGCTATAAGCCTAACACTTTATAAAGAAAACTTTAGTAAGGACGGCGTTAGCAGTCCTCGCCTCAGTGAGGCGGGTCAGCCCCAGGACTGATAAGCAACATACCTTAAGTGCGGTGGGGCGAGTGTAACACTTTGGGAGTAGTACCTTGCACTGCCTCTCCCAATTGTCTAGCTTCCTACGACATACATCAACGTCGTTGATCACGTATACCTCTTGTGCAGCTTCTACCGCGTTGAGGCGCACCAACAACTCTTCTAGCTGCCGCTTTATTTCCTGGCCTACTGTTGCCAAGTCTGCCACACTCGCAAGTTCCAGCTCCAGCAGTCTGATCGCCGCGTTGTTCTCTTCCAACTGACTGGGGAGTCCGTCCTTAAGATCGTCGTGTTTATTCTTAGAGATCCTCAGCTGTACCCGATGGTCGTCCAAATATGAACAGAATCGGTCACAACGATATATGAGCCTGTTCAATCTGACCTTGGGCGGCTCTATCAGCGACGGTAAGTTAATGCCGAGTTTTATTGAGTAGTCTTGAGGTTTAATAGAGTCTGGTGCCACTGACGTCGGCCTAAAACCTTTGTGTTTCCTGATAAAGGCCTCCGTTCTGCATTTAACTGGCAATTGAGCATCAGCTAAGACACTGCCCTCAACACGACATCTCTGGCAAATGAACAGACCCTTCTGTACAGAATCTTTAGCACACTGTGAGCAGATTGTATGGCCACAAGGCAGATTACGCGGCCTCCGTAGAAGTTCATCGAATTTGTTTTTACAAATTGCGCAATTCTCAGGCATGTCGCTGTCCAATGGAAAATAAATTGGTTAGTTACTTCCCTAAAGCACCAGTATCAATAACATAATATCTCAGTATTGCTCTTATTCAGATCCAGGTCAGAAAAAAAAGATTTACTGAACTTGGACCAAAACCCTCAAGGCGTGAAACATTGTTATGAGGACTTTAACAAAGACCCAAATGGCTGGGGTAATATGTGACAGGTTGTACCACTGGATACCAGAATTAGGCTTCTTACAATGTTTACAAAAACATTTTAAAGTAATTATAAGGAGTCATGGTGGGGAAAATATATACCACCATCAGTGGTGTTGGATAGTCAAAAGGCGCCAAGCATCACCGAGAATATCAATACGAGAAAGGAACAAGGCGAGCTATATTAAAAGGCATCAGATTCCCCAGGAGGCTAGAGTGAAATGACCTTAAGGGACATTAGAAAAGCAAAACATGCTTTAGTCTCTAAAGTCTGAACATTTCACAAGGAGGTGCATGGCTAAGAATAGAACACAGTTCGGACAATAAGGAGCAAAGCTGCGTTAAAGGACATAATAAAGGTCACAAAGGTCATCGAGATGAGATATATATACAAGAGTTGTTACATTCTTGTACAGCCACTAGTACGCTTAGCGTTTCGGGCAGGTCCCTGGAATACGATCCCCGCCGCGAAGAATCGTTGTTACAACCAAGTACACATTTTACTGTCGAGTTAAACAGAGGCTACAGTTGAGGATTTGCACCCAGTAAATCCTCCCCGGCCAGGATACGAACCCATGACAAAGCGCTCACGGAACGCCGTTCCGCGTTATTAAGGTCATTAAGTGACCTTTATTATTTTTCCACCGCCTATTACAGCAACGAGTGCCAAAGGAAAAAGTTACCTTTAAGAAGGCAGAGTTTGTTACCTGTCACGTCATGCTTATGATCCTGCCAATGGTCGTGGACTGAGGAATGAATGATTGAGAAGAAATCTGAATTAGGACATGCAGTTTTAGGAAACTGGGAAAAGCGTGGATTGCTTCCTTAGTGGCCATATCCGAACGTTCGTTTAAGGTAATGCCAATGCGATTGGAAACCCAGCATTGTAATTAAGAAATGAAGGTATGAAGCCGGGAAGGCTGTGTAGCACCAAATGTGTGGAATAGCCCTAAATATCACTAAGGATGCTAATATAAGAACAGAAACGCATAAGCCGAACAATATCGAAAGTACCCCATTCACCAAGAATTCTATCGAGGGACAAGTAACCGCAAATTACTTGAAGCAAGACAAGAATTCAAAACGGGAATTTTCTCAAATATAAATTATAATACATTAGCATATTGTGTATATATAGGCATAGGTTGGGTGTTGAGGTTCTGTTGGCGATTATTTGTAGTACGTGGTCGAAGCATTTACAGCGTTGTGGTTCGAATTCTCTAGTGAAGCACTTGTTCCGTAAATGTTCGAACACCAGTTGGGAGTCGTGTGTAAACCGTTTTTCATTCATAAACAGGGGGTTTGGCGGGTGCATGGAATCACTTTTGGGTCTTAGGAGGACAGGCTGCACTGGAGGTGTGGGACTACTACGAGAAAGTGGGGAGAGATTATAGGAGATAACCGAAGATCAAGTTTGGTCAGAGCCCAATCTTCCATCCCTATCAAGACTCAGGGAGAGAGGGGGGGAATGGGTCCCTAATTGCCGGCCGCAGGAGCCTGGTTGGTTTTAGTCCCACAACGTAACTTTAGCCTGAAACGCACAAGAAGAAAGTTACCCGCCCAAACGCGCCACCTATTTATATTCACATCTAACCTACGCTTGAAACAATCTAGTGATCCACCGACTACCACGTTATCCAGTACTCTGTTCCACATATAAACAACAGTTTCCAAAAAAGTTTTTACCCAGATTTTTAACCAAATCTAAACTTATCGCCATCTCCATTTTACAAGTCAACTTGCCATAGCGCCGTCATACTATTCTACCATCAACTGCTGTACACAAGCTGTATTGAAAGTACATTAAGTTACTATACTGAAGTTGTCGCCGTAGTAACGATCGTTACACCCATGAGCCTAATTTTTTTTATGAAACATACAAAAGTTCTTACATTCTTGTACAGCCACTAGCACGCATAGCGTTTCGGGCAAGTCCTTAATCCAATGTTTCCCGGAATACGACCCGCTAAATCGTTTAACAACCAGGTACTCAATTTTTACTGTAGGTAAACACAGGCTACGTTAATTCACGTTCAAGTATGTTTATTGAGACAAGAAATGCATCTCAAAGGGATAGAGTAGCTTAGGCTATTTCTACCTCCCCTTCCCTAGCTACGCTAATGATTGACGCCCAGTAAATCCTCCCCGGCCAGGATATGAACCCAGGACAAAGGGTTCGCGAACCACCAGGCGAGTGTCTTACCAACTACAAATGTATCACTCATTAACTGGCCTCGTAGTGGGACGCGAACTTGGGTAGAAATTAAAGGAAAAACTGGGAGAAAACTAGAATAGTTGATGGGGTTAGGAGAACTATGGAAGATTACCCTTACACGCAGTTGGAGGGATTGTAAACAATGAACACCGAGGCAGGCGACATAAAACAAATGTGAAGAAAGAAATGGAACAAAAATCAATTATGTGCCCGCGGGAAACGAAACATTCACGTGAGAGCAGATACCACATTTCTGAGAGTGTGAAGAAGCAGACGGCGGGCAGCAGAGACGTGTGTCACAGGCAGAACCAGACAAGTGAATGAGCAGTCTGGCTGGCTGGCTGGTGGAGACCCTGGTGGGCTGGAGAGCCATCTGGTGGCGGTCAGGTGCATCACGGGGGGGGGGGGGGGGTTAACTGGCGACAATAATTGCCTTGTTTTCCCTCAAGGTTACTAATTTCCTTCAAGAGTTGCTGGTTTGGTGCGCTTATACTTTCTACTCATTTATTTTGGAAGGTTTTATCCCCTTACCTTGCGTTGATTCCGGGGGTCAAGGTCCCCTAGGCCCGGTCTCTGACCAGGCCTCCTCGATAAGCCTGGCTCCCTGTATGCTCGAGTGGGTTTTACCATTATTATAATTATTTTTATAACATAAAACTTTGTCTTCTCAATTGATTTGTCAAGACTTGCAAAAAATAAAAAAATATTACTCTTTTTTTTTAACCCACCAAGAATGTAAATAATATGATAAAAACAATAACAATTTTGATTTATAAAACATAGATTGATATGATAGAGAACTCATAGGTGAACAATATACCATATATAAAATCTCTAATACGAAGAGTATGGCTTCCCTAAGTCTGTGAGGCTCTCTTACCTCACAGACAACTAGCTCTCTTGCTCATCCATTCCTTTCTCCACCAGACACATTTTGTGCAATACAAAGGTGTCATTATTGTATGGCGTCCTCCCGAGCTATGAACATGTTGTAACAATCATCTACAACATAACATTGTCAGCCCAAATGATGTTGACTTCAAGACATGACATGAATTTGTTTGTCACTACCACACGAATATGTGTTAAAAACAATTACTTGTATGGGGCAAGTTAACTAAATACAGTAACTATGGTGCTAAATACAACCCCATATTCAATCCTAGTAAATGTGCTGTCGTTGATTTTAACTCGGGACTAAACATGTTTATTGCTCGGTATGGTCACTTGTCCAGTTGTGGGACCCGCCTGACAGGTGATTGTTAGGGGTGACAATGGCGAGGCACCAGTGATGGCGAGGGATTCAAAGGCAGGAATGAATTTAAGGACATACAAGAACAGCTGTAAAGCAGATGCGATGGTGATGTGTGACCAACAGCTGATAATTAACGATGACGTCACTGAAGGTGACATCGGCTATGGTGAAAAAAGGCGTGGTGGTGATAAGTAAAGGCTGGTGATATTGTGTTAACATAATGAATTAGTCATTGATTGTTGATCGTCCGAGGGACGAGGTGTTAACGTAAGAATTTAATTAAGGAGGGTTGCTGGAGTTACCAGTAACGCCATTAGTCATTGTAATGTCATTGTAGACTACTGGTTTGATTGCATTTACAACTGCTATTGCAGGGGAGGGCTGCAAGGAGCATAAAGTAACTGATAGGTGGTTACAGGAGACTCGTCTCCTAACCTATCTTGTTGTTGCATTAATAATTATAAACTTAGTATGTTTTAGTTGATTTCATCCTCTGTGAACACCGAGTACTGTTCAGGTTAGTTCATTTATCCTGCACAACGTGATTGCAGGAAGGATCCTGTTACTCCTGGCTGGTGTCCAGCTGTCGTAAAGGTGTCATAGGAAGGATTTCGAGTAACGTTAGTTATATTTTTGTTGTTGTAGTTAGTAGTTTGTTGAATAAACTATGTAAAGTTGAACACTGTCTTTTCGTACACTCCCACACTATTAATGATTTACATGTGTTCTGCCACGTTACTTGAAATTATTATTGCTAATAATCTGAGACTGCTTCTTAAACTTCGAGCTGAATTCATAGCACCACACAACAAACAAATATGTTGTGAGAACTCATGACCTACTTGTTAGATTCGCTCCAGCGATGTGCAAAAGTCGACGGCCTAGTGAAAGGGATTTCAAACTTTTGAGGTCTCGGCGTTTGCTCGATCCCAGTAATTTTTATGGTCTCTAGAGTGGAGTATTGAGTTGCTTACTACACTTAGCATGTTAGCCAAGCAGTTCCTTCCTCAAAAAGCCCATCTAGACTTTCAGTTTAAAGTTAATAGATGTACTAAAAAAAGAGAACATGATGAAAAATTTCACAACTTGGGAAAGCTAAATTGAGAAGGGGAGAGGTGGTGATAGCGTTCCAAGAACCACATCAGACAGACATTGACTACACGCTTAAAGAGCTTGCAGACGCAACTCATGAGAGAAATGGGGCAGAAGTCTTCAGGGGATGACCCCCTAGAGAACCAGGTTTCCTAGTAGGAAGAACCACGGCCTCAAGCCAGTCCTCCGGGATTGACAACGACTCCCAGACACGGCTATAAACACTCAGTAAATACTGGAACGTGCAGAGAGGGAGATGGCAAAGCATCTCAATGAATCACACAGATCACACTAACGTGATGCATCAAATGAACAAATCCACAAGGACCGTGACGAGGATTCGAACCTGCGTCCGGGTGCATCCCAGACACTGCCTTAATCGACTGAGCTACGACAGGGTAAAAGGGTTGAAACCGAAGTTCTACTGAACTTACTGGATCCCGTAGCCTCTCCGAGGCACAACCCAGGCTTTTACACAACCATTTTAGATCAAAGTATTTGGTCCACGAAGCGGGACCAAACAAAGCTTGATACGCATCAGTACGGGGAGGAATCGAGCAAGTGCAGCTGTGGCGCGGATAGCATCGAGAACTCCCAGAGAGGGGTTAAAAGGTACAGTAGTCACAACGAGACTGAGCCGTGCTAGGGGACGAGGTGGTCACCACTGGGGGGCTTATGGCTCGACCCAACCACAGAGGGAGGGAGGGGAGCCAAGGGGAGTAGTCAGGAGGGTCAAAGGAGGAGCAAGGTCGGGGCCCAATGCAGCGGGAGCTACAGGGCCTGGTCTTCCAATACAGGCCGACTCTCGGGCTTGTGGTCGCCCACCCCACGAGCCTGAGAGTACAAGAAGAACGATCACAAAGACGAGAAGTAACACTCATTCTCTAATGTGCCCGCACACCCACCATGGAGCCACAATTAGAGGCAGGACACCCAACAGGAAGCTATCGCCGATCATGCCGGGGCCCCCCAGGGGTGCGTTAATACGCCCCACAATCGCCACCTTAAGAACCGTCTGTCCGTCGAGATCGGGTTCAATGACGAAAGAGGGATTGATAATAAAAAGTTCCCCTCGCTCGGGACGTCGGGTACTACAGTTCTAAAGGTGCAAGAGTATGCCTCAAACACCCGGGCGTCAAAACAAAAGGACAAAATAATCCTCAAAATAGGCACAAGGTCAGCGGGAAATGACAACGAGAAAGGAGAAGAGGGGGGGGGGGGAAGAGAAAAACTAAAACGATAAAGGAAAAGGTGTCCAGCAGAGTTAGAGAGGAAAGCAGCAGGAGCACAAGGGTACAAAAGGACAGAGGTCTTAAGGAGCATCACACTCCGGCAGCCGTCCACCAAGCCCCTCACGGCAACAACGAGCTGGACAGGGAGGGGGTTTACCTTATACGTAGAGGCAGCTTATTTTATTTGAGGAATGCTCGGCTGTTTCCTCTACATTTATCATGGAACAAATTTGTGTCAAAGACCTCTTTCTGTGACAATTTGGCTGTGTAACAATCAGCAAGTAATTATAGTAATTATCAAAAGGCACCAAGCTGGGAAGGCTATGTAGCACCATTGTAATAAACCAATTTTTTTTTTTAACAAATAATGCACCTGTGAGAAAAATCCTGTCAGCTGTAAAAAATTGATGGTTGTATAAATAAAAAATATAATGAAAGAAATATTACTGGTTTTATTTTTATCCTATCTTTTTGTACTATACAGTATATTCAAAGAAGTGAAAAATTGAGAATTCACAATTTAATGAATGATTCAAAAGAAATAACTTGCATATCAACATGAGATCTTTATGATCCATGGTTAACATGATTTAATAAGGATAATATTGGTAATAATACAAACTATAATTTAAAATCATTATTACCGATATTTTTGAATTAAAAAGATTAGGTACACACAATGTGCTGTTACCCTATTCTATATGAAAGATTACACAGCGTAGATAAAAAAAAACTAGGTACAAGTAAGTAATTATCAAAAGAAGGCACCAAACCGGGAAGGCTATGTAGCACCATCAAATACGCAAAATAATCAGAGGGGAAACTAGGTACAAGTTCATCTAATACTCCCATCTCGTAGGATGGTTAGGCATACATGGAATCAAGGGAGAAAATAGCCTCAATACATAAAACAAATCAACTGACTAAACACGATTTTCACAAGAGGTAAGCACTGAATTATGAAAATATAATATAAACTATTATCAGTTTCTACAAGACTACTCAATGTATTTCTTAACAAGCTTAGGTATACACAACAATGTACTGCTTCCCTATTCTGTATGAAGGACCATATAGTCGATCATAAACCAGCTACACGATCATCCAACATCCCCACCTCACAGGACGGCCAGGCATACATGGAATAAGGAGAGAACAAGAAATGTAAGGCTGATCTATTTGCCCCCACTAGCAAGGGAGTAATTACCAATAGAAGGCACCAAACCGGGAAGGCTATGTAACACCATCAAATGTGCAGAATAATCAGAGGGCGCTAAATATTACCAAGGATGCCAATACGAGAACAAACGCACAAGGCGAACGATATCAAAAGTATCCGAGTCGCCAAGAATACTATCGAGGGACAAGCGACCGCGGGGGATGGTCGGAAAGCAAGACACGCTCGTTCCGGAAGTCTACGGTTGGTTTGGGAAGAGGATGGTTGGGAAGAACTCTACCATCCACTCAGGGCGGCCCCTCACGGACGACCCCCTCCAGCGGGGTGGTCCGATGACTCGCAAGGACCCTACATGGTGCCCTTTTGCACGTACAACACCCAAAGAGGGCCAGGAGAGGGGACAAAGGCAACCCTCACCGGTCCCAGGGGGTGTACGTGAGCCCCTCACCATGCCAAGGCTACACCACGGAGCGGTTTATTGTGTAAAATACATATTAAAATCTAGCCATAAATGTCATTAGGAACTTAAAATATTTATTGCTGGGTATGGTCACTTGCCCGGTTGTGGGACCCGCCTGACAGGCGAGTGTTAGGGGGCGACAATGGCGAGGGATTCAAAGGCAGGAATGAATTTAAGGACATACAAGAACAGCTGTAAAGCAGATGCGATGGTGATGTGTGACCAACAGCTGATAATTAACGATGACGTCACTGAAGGTGACATCGGCTATGGTGAAAAAAAGGCGTGGTGGTGATAAAACAGTTAAGGCTGATGATAGTGTTAATAATAGTGATAGAGAAGATTACACTAAATAGTTACATTACACTAATATGGATGCAATGGAACCAACCCAGACCAAGAAAGAAAAAGTATTACAATTTGGAATTTCCTGCAGGAGTTTTAATATGTCTGACAATACCTAACAGCTGTAAACAAAGGAGAGATGTTGAAAGCCTTCCTTTGAGCTGTGCTACATAAGCGTATATAAATTACATTGCAGGCCTATACAATGTACTAAATCACCGTTTTATTTTATACAAATCCACTCGCTACGTCATTCCATTGTGTAAACTGGAATAAAACTATTACATTTGCGAGTCCCAACAAAATTGAATTACAAATAAAAGGATGAAGCATTGTGGTGACATTGCTGGTAAGTAGGATAGCAGTGTAGACCTAAAATGGCAGCACAATACCACGGTCGAGCACCAACACCTCTGGGAGATCAGTGGCCCGAGCAGCCGTCTTCAACACATCCGGACCTCCCACCGCCCCATCAATTACATTCGCTGAAGATGTGTCAGGCATCGGGCAGTTATTAAGCGAGATCCCGAACTGCAACCAGTTTCCAGTGTCCGGCCGCACCCATGCGTACACAACCCAATCCATGGGTGGCTTCCCATGCTGCCCTTCCACGGCGGGTCGTGGATCATGTGTGTCATCATTAGGCAACCTGTCGTATTCCCCAACTACCACATACTCTCCGTGTTCTTCAGTCCCTCCAGCTTGATGAACCTCACCAGTATGAAGCGATATGAACCGTTTGCCCAGTGCAGTGTCAGGACTGGTGCATATTTCGACCTCTTCCATTGCAGCTCTGTCACGTCCAGTGAATTGACACGCCATGGTGGAGGAGTGGTCCAGCAACTGCGCAATGTCTCTGTCCTGAATACAATATTAAATTAGTAAGAAAAGAATTTTTTTTGTGTGTTTAATGTTGTTAGAAGCCCCTTTCCCTGGCGTGTCACTTAAGGATAGCAGCAAAGATTAACCTGTTAAGTAATCTCGCCAGACCGTCATTACTTCCTAACTACCGAGAGCCAAGATCAGAAAATATATATATATATATATATATATATATATATATAATTTTCACACTAAGACTTGGAAAGCCTGGGAAGTAGAGATCTTTCCCAAAACGAGGGAAAAGACGCCCGACTGACAGCCTCACCCAGAGCACCTTGTGGCACGCAAATAACAGAAAACTTTAAAATGGATAAATGAAGCACCCTCGGCCAACCAAACTATCTAAAGGGCCTCTTTGAACCCAGTCACCCTATTTTGGGCCAAAAATGAAAGATACGGCGGCAAACTAAGAAGCCCTCTGGGACAAGTGAAAAATGGCTTCTGGACACTAACCCAATAACCAATACCGAGGCAAAAACTAAAATCTTCGACCGAATGGGGGAAGAAAAACACCTGCACGTTTGACACTTCGTCCACGTTAATGGTGAGGAGGGCTCAGAGGATCAAGAACCACCAGAGTCCAGCCCCTTCAACCTTAAACCCCAGCAACCTCTCCCCCCCCCCCCCAACATTCCAGACAATGAACTGGAAAGTTGACAGCGAGTCAAACAACCAAGCCTGAAGTGAGCCGATCATCATGCAAAACCACGTGAACCATACTGCGAGCCCGACAGACCGCCCAAAGGACCTGAGCCAATTCGAGTTTGCAAAACCTCGAGTCTGGAAATGAAGAGGAAGGCAGCGTCACACGATTAAATTCTGAAAACCTCAAAAAAGTGCCAACCCCCACCAACAGTCCGGGGAGGACAGTACAAGCCAACCCCCACCAACAGTCCGGGGAGGACAGTACAAGTCAACCCCCACCAACAGTCCGGGGAGGACAGTACAAGCCAGCCCCCACCAACAGTCCGGGGAGGACAGTACAAGTCAGCCCCCACCAACAGTCCGGGGAGGACAGTACAAGTCAGCCCCCACCAACAGTCCGGGGAGGACAGTACAAGCCAGCCCCCACCAACAGTCCGGGGAGGACAGTACAAGCCAGCCCCCACCAACAGTCCGGGGAGGACAGTACAAGCCAGCCCCCACCAACAGTCCGGGGAGGACAGTACAAGCCAGCCCCCACCAACAGTCCGGGGAGGACAGTACAAGCCAGCCCCCACCAACAGTCCGGGGAGGACAGTACAAGCCAGCCCCCACCAACAGTCCGGGGAGGACAGTACAAGCCAGCCCCCACCAACAGTCCGGGGAGGACAGTACAAGCCAGCCCCCACCAACAGTCCGGGGAGGACAGTACAAGCCAGCCCCCACCAACAGTCCGGGGAGGACAGTACAAGCCAGCCCCCACCAACAGTCCGGGGAGGACAGTACAAGCCAGCCCCCACCAACAGTCCGGGGAGGACAGTACAAGCCAACCCCCACCAACAGTCCGGGGAGGACAGTACAAGTCAGCCCCCACCAACAGTCCGGGGAGGACAGTACAAGTCAGCCCCCACCAACAGTCCGGGGAGGACAGTACAAGTCAACCCCCACCAACAGTCCGGGGAGGACAGTACAAGTCAGCCCCCACCAACAGTCCGGGGAGGACAGTACAAGTCAGCCCCCACCAACAGTCCGGGGAGGACAGTACAAGCCAGCCCCCACCAACAGTCCGGGGAGGACAGTACAAGTCAGCCCCCACCAACAGTCCGGGGAGGACAGTACAAGTCAGCCCCCACCAACAGTCCGGGGAGGACAGTACAAGTCAACCCCCACCAACAGTCCGGGGAGGACAGTACAAGTCAGCCCCCACCAACAGTCCGGGGAGGACAGTACAAGTCAGCCCCCACCAACAGTCCGGGGAGGACAGTACAAGCCAGCCCCCACCAACAGTCCGGGGAGGACAGTACAAGTCAGCCCCCACCAACAGTCCGGGGAGGACAGTACAAGCCAGCCCCCACCAACAGTCCGGGGAGGACAGTACAAGTCAACCCCCACCAATAATAATTCCAGGGAATCTAAACCAAACTTGCCAAAACTGAGACCACGTGCGGATGCTGCCCAAAACGCCACATTGCACAAGTGAAGACCAATATTAACCAAACCCAGTGAGCGGGATCTTGGCTCCCGGCAGATCCGGGTAGCCTCAGACCTGGTGTGATTCCCCAAGATACTGTAATCACTGTTCAAGCTTGAACGCATCCCATAAAACATTCCATCTTGCTCGAGATAGAATGTATAATACAAGTTACCTTGAATGTAGCAGGAAAAGCGGTCAGAGGCTGCTTCTCGAATGCATGAAGATACATTTTTCCTCCTCGTGATGTTATCCTTGCCGAGTAAAACCCGCCATGAAATTCCTTGACAGAGAAGACCCGGCCAGCCACCACCAAGCTCTGGAGAGGCCGGCTGATATTACGAAGATGTTCGATCTGTGGATAATCGGCTGCATTATTACCCGAGAACATTGTGAAGTCATTTGCAGACGGCATCAAGCCAATTATCATCAAGACAAGGATAGTACCTAAAACACGTGTGGTTATGTCATTCCTGAATTATCCTTTAACCGCAATTTGTCCTGTGTATTGTCAACATCATTAGGTTGATGTGTCAACAATGTTGGCGTCACAGAGGGTTAAAGACTTGGGTGGCTAGGGTCGCCAGGGCTCCCATCTGGTGGCGGGCTAGTGGTGCTAACTTCAATTTGGACCTAAACGCTCTTTATTTTGTATTTTTACATGCAAGCATGCAATTAAATAGAATAAAACAGACAAAACTAAACATAGCAAACTACAAGTAAGTAATTATCAAAAGAAGGCACCAATCCGGGAAGGCTATGTAGCAAATTGCAAATACACCGGCCTGAAGGGCCGACAACAACAAACCAATAAGCACATCGCATGACAGACCATACAACAACAACAACAACATACAACCTAAAGCTCAAAACAAAAGTACAATGTAAAATGCTCAAACCCCAACCCAATAACGTAATTACAGGAATAGGACAAGGCAAAACAAGGCGTCGGCCTCGTTAATGACAAACTAAGAGGCACTAGCACAGAAGATCAAGAAAATACATGAAATACATTACATGCAACGAAAAACAAAAAATTAAATACATAAACATGGATAAAAAACAACAACAATACATAATTTGAACAAAAACGGGCAAGGACAAGCAAGCAGCCATAGGGGCACTTAACATCACACAAACAAACGCACAGATGGTACATCAACACACCTCCCAGAAATTTTTCTCTCGGGAACCTCACATTGAACTCCTTATAGTGCAACCACCCCACAGCGTCGTCTTTATCCACCGGGGAAACTCTTAGCATCCGGAACCTCTGAAACAGACCCACAAACTGGGGACCCATATGGTATCACATCCGCGCCCCCACACTAAGGGAAGCCTCGCAGCACGACATGCCGCCGCATTCTCAGACAACGGAAACTGGGCAGTCTGACGCCAGTGACCCGGTGGCATCCACAGACGCCGGCAACAGATCCCCCGAGACTCCTCCACAGATCCGCATGGGAGACGGAGTGGCAGAGGACAACACCACATGGGCACATGCGGCAACGTTCACACAACCAGACACCGACATGGTTCCCCTTCCAGCGAGCATCCTTCAATTTCACCACCAGGCCACGGCCTGCACCAGTATCCTCACCATCTATCCAGGTGAAGCCAGCACCCACCCCCCCTACTGCAGAGCCCCCCCCCCCCTGCTGGAGAAAAAACAGAAGGCACGTTAGAACCACAGGCACCGCCATCAGCAGGGACATGGACCTCCGCCACCACCAACTGCGTAGACCGCGACACATCCGGAACCACTCCATCGATACCCGAGGCTCAGGGAGCCTCTTAAAGAAGCTCTACCAGAGAAAATAAACAAGACTCACTTATTGCCCAACAATTCCACAATATTTACACAATTTACCAGCAAAGTCAACGGTGACAGTGAACAAATAAGAAAATTGTGAAATTTGCGAGACTGAATATTAATTATAACTCACACTAAATGTTAACAGCGCTCCAAATATATCATCAGCAATTGGCTGAACTTTAGACACACTGCTGGAGGCGGAGTCTTCCTGGTTGACGGGGGATACTGTAGTCTCTTCCTGGTTGACTGGGGATACTGTAGTCTCTTCCTGGTTGACGGGGGCTACTGGAGTGTCTTCCTGGTTGACGGGGGATACTGTAGTCTCTTCCTGGTTGACCGGGGCTACTGGAGTGTCTTCCTGGTTGACGGGGGCTACTGTAGTCTCTTCCTGGTTGACGGGGGCTACTGTAGTCTCTTCCTGGTTGACGGGGGCTACTGCGGCCTGCTTATCAGAGGTTGCCTTCAGGGAAGCCTTCGCATTCTCCAGCCTCTGTCAATACCAATGTCGAGTAGTGCAAAGTTATGCATATCGGCAATGCAATATAAATACCTAATATCTGGAAAATCCACAAGGTAAACTTGGATATAAATTGGTAATAACCAATCACGATTTAAACTTGCATGTTAGGGAAAACTTTTTTGATAGGCCTAGTAAACATTTCGGGAAACGTGCTTTGCTTCTACTCTACTGTTTAAAATCACAAGTAATTCATTGTAATTCTAGTCAAAACTGGGAACATTTCACCCCCCCCCCTCCTTCCCAGAGTTGGTGGTCAGGAGAAGGGGCCTAGGGTGTGAGAACTGGTAGTGAACATAGTACATCCTGGACTGGGTCCAGGCACCGTAACTGGCGCCTGAAGCCCACAAGGGGATAGCTTCGTGCTTTAAGATTCTATTAGTGCTCACAGAACCGAGAACCCGCAGAATTCTAAAAAAAAATCCAACATGGGACAAGAATTGCTACACAAGGGGTAAAAACCGAACTGAAGTACCAAGGCCAAATTGTTAACGGTTATCCCATTGGTAGAGGAAAGGGAGACTGATGAAGGGAAGACTTTACACCGCGGGAAACGGACGGACGGAGAGAGGGAGGGAGGGAAGGAAGGTGCCTAGACGACTGAGGTGCTGAAAGTATTTATCACCATGGGGACAGTACTATGGGACAAATATCCCAGATGGTATAATGGCAAAATATAAATTATGCACACACGAGGAAACAAGTGTGTGACGAACGGTATCGTCTCAAGATGGAACTGTCCGCTTTTATTCTGTCAATTTAGGTGGCTATCTAGGGGTCTAGGCGCCCGCCCCGGGGTAGTGACGATGGACAGCCTGCTGCAGGAACGAGGACTAATACTTCCCTAGACTTCATTTCGGCAGATAATCTGCTTGAAGCAGTCAAAGCGACGTCCACCAGGATCTTGCCCCACATCCCCAAGGCTGCCAGTCACCAAGCAGCAGCCAAACTCACCAGTCTGCTGACAAAGGTCAACAATGCTCCCAGAACCACTGGATCATGGCACGATCTCCTATTTGGGAATGCATGCCTAGCATTACCGCCCAGGAGAGAAGTTATTAGCAACCTCAGTAATCAGGGCTCTTGATGAATTCCCCAGAGCAGACAACCTGGTCCGCCTCCCCCCTCGTGCCAAGAACTCCAGCCGAAGGTCGACCAATAATAACTCGCCTGAGAACCACAAAATGAGAGCACAGATCACCAGGAAAAAAAAGAGGGCAATACCACAGGTGCCATCAGAATCATGACCAGCGATGACACTATTGCCCCCCCAGGAACGCCACGACAGCACAGGCTCTACTAGACAAAACACCCACCCAGAGCCCCCGACAGCAGCAGGGATCCCCAGGAAAACAATACCGGCATGGAACCCTTGACTGTTCGAGAATCTGAGGTGTACAAAGCAGCCATGTCTTTCCCAACAGGTTCAGCAGGGGGCTTTACAGGCCTAAGACCCCAGCACATCAAATAAATGCTGAACCCGGTGCTTAGAGATGCTGCAAAGGACCTTCTAGTGGAACTTACCAGATTCTCCAATATGTGTTTGGCAGGCGACATCCCTAAGGACATCAGGCCTGTCTTATGGAGCAGCACTCTGCTCTAAAGAAGAATAGGGGAATCGGGCCCATTGCCGTTGGCAACACCCTCCGACGCCTCGTAGCTAAAGCTGCAGTGAGAGCTATCAGCCAGAAAGCAGCCACCTTGCTGAAACCTCATCAACTCGGGATCCCCCTAGGCTGTGAAGCTGCAGCACATGCAGCACGGGCTTGCATTGCTGATCTCACCAGAAGGCACTAGTAAAGTTTGACTTTAAAAAAGGCCTTCAATCAAGTCAGAAGAGACGCTGTCCTCAGGGCTGTACACAACCAGTTCCATCCCCTTTACCCATTCATCCGATCGTGCTACACTATAAATTTATATTTTATAAAATAAGATGGGCAATAGAAAATGGGAAACACGCCAAACCATTTGTACCTCCATGGATTCAAACCCAGGATTTCAGATTGCGAGTCCAGAACGATACTGTACACACACAAATCCCAATAGCGTGATATATCAAATTAATAAATACACAATGGCCGTGACGAGGGGTAAGGCTGTCTAATAAGGCGAGTGTTTGATCATCCAAGATGTAAGTTCGAACCCTTATCACGGCCTTGTGGATTTATTCTTCGGAACTAACTGTACTACCAACAAATACCCCTCAAGAATTTAAACCATGACTAATAAAGTCTAACCTTTATATTGGCAATACTATAACTGAATTTATAGATTTCGAAAACTTAAAACTATAGAATATTGATCCATCACTCAAGGTCTATGAAGCACAGGGATCCAGAGTGATGGAAGACATGAAAATTAAAACTACCGAATCTTAGATATTCTAAAAGCATAGCAATTTATAAAGAAAACTTCAGCAAGGACCGCGTTAGCAGTCCTTACTTCAGCACTATAACTGAAGTTATAATATGTATAGTGTGTACAGTATGTAATTACTGAAGTAAGTACTTCAGTAAGGACCGCGTTAGTAGCGGTCTGATAAGCAACATACCTTAAGTGACATTAAGACAGTGCGGCCGTTCCTGAATAGTTCCTTGCCCTTCGCCGCCCATTGCTCTAAACGCACATTACATTTATCAATGTCCTTTATGATCACGTATACCTCTTGTGCAGCGTTTAGCGTGTCGAGGCGCACCATCAACTCTTGTAGCTGCCGCCTTGTTTCCTGGCCTACTCTTGCCAAGTTTGTCCCTCTTTTAATCTCTTGCTCCAGCAGTCTCATCGCCGCGTTGTTCTGTTCCAACAGGCTAGAGAGTCCCTCCTCAAGTCGGTAGTGTTTAATCCCCCAGTGCCTCAGCAGGGACCGGTACTCTCCCAAACTTGTGACTAGTTTGTCACAACGTTCTGTTAACTCGTTCAATCTGAGCTTTTGCTGCTCCACCTGCAACCGTAAACTTTCGCCGACTTTAATTGAATTGTCTTGCGGTTCAACAGATTCTGGTGCCACCGACGTCGGCCTAATATCAGTTTGTTTCGTGATAATGGCCTCCGCACTGTTAACTGGCAACTGAGCATCAGCTGCGACACTGCGCTCAGGATGACAGCTTGGGCAAAAGAACAGACCCTTCAGTAGAATAGCTCTAGCACATTGTGAGCAGATTGTATGGCCACAAGGCAGATTTCGCGGCCTCCGTAGAGGTTCATCGAATTTGTTTTTACAAATTGCGCAATTCTCAGGCTTGTCGCTGTCCAATGGAAAATAAATTGGTTAGTTACTTCCCTAAAGCATCAGTATCAATAACAGAATATCTCAGTATTGCTCTTATTCAGATCCAGGTCAGAAAAAAAATGATTTACTGAACTTTGACCAAAACCCTCAAGTCGTGAAACATTGTTATGGAGGACTTTAACAAAGGCCCAAGTGGCTGGGGTAATATATGACAGATTGTACCACTGGATACCAGAATTAGGCTTCTCTAAAATGTTTAAACACTACTGAAATTCACCAGGATGAGTAAGTTTTTGTAAACATGGTAAGAAGTAATAAGGAGTCGTGCTGGGGAGAATATGTACCACCATCAGTGTTGCTGGATAGTCAAAAGGCGCCAAGCATCACCGAGAATATCAATACGAGAACAAAGGAACAAGGTGAGCAATATTAAAGGCATCAGATTCACCCAGGAGGCTAGAGAAGTGACCTTAAGGGACATTAGAGCATGTTTTGTTTTTCTGAAGTCTGGACATTTCACAAGGAGGTGCATGGCTAGAAATGGAACAGTGCAGTTCGGAAAATAAGGAGCAAAGCTGCGATAAAGGACATAATAAAGGCCACAAATAAAGATTATTAAGCGACCTTTATTATTATTAAAGATTTCCCGGTTGCAATTCTTTTACCCTATCGTAGCTCAGTCGATTAAGGCAGCGTCTGGGATCCTCTCTGACGTAGGTTCGAATCCTCGTCACGGCCTTTAATGACACGAATGAGCCACAAAAGGCCACCGGAATGTTTATTTTTATACAAAAGTTTACATTCTTGTACAGCCACTAGCACGCATAGCTTTTTGGGCAAGTCCTTATTCCAATGTTCCCCGGAATACTACCCGCTAAATCGTTTAACAACCAGGTACCCATTTTACTGTTGGGTAAACAGAAGCTACAGTTAATAGACGCCCAGTAAATCCTCCCCGGCCAGGATATGAACCCAGGACAAAGGGCTCGCGAACCACCACTCTAGTGTCTTACCAACTACAAATGTATCACTCATTAACTGGCCTCGTAGTGGGACGCGAACTTGGGTAGAAATTAAAGGAAAAACTGGGAGAAAACTAGAATAGTTGATGGGGTCAGGAGAACTATGGAAGATTAACCTTACACACAGTTGGAGGGATTGTAAACAATGAACACCGAGGCAGGCGACATAAAACAAATGTGAAGAAAGAAATGGAACAAAAATCAAAATTATGTGCCCGCGGGAAACGAAACATTCACGTGAGAGCAGATACCACATTTCTGAGTGTGTGAAGAAGCAGACGGCGGGCAGCAGAGACGTGTGTCACAGGCAGAACCAGACAAGTGAATGAGCAGTCTGGCTGGCTGGCTGGTGGAGACCCTGGTGGGCTGGAGAGCCATCTGGTGGCGGTCAGGTGCATCACGGGGGGGGGGGGGGGTTAACTGGCGACAATAATTGCCTTGTTTTCCCTCAAGGTTACTAGTTTAATTCAAGAGTTGCTGGTTTGGTACTTTTTTGGGGTTCGGTTTTGGGCTTATCCCTTTACCTTGCTTTACCTTGCGTTATTTTGCGTTGATTCCGGCGTTACAACTAGCTCTCTTGCTCATCCATTCCTTTCTCCACCAGACACATTTTGTGCAGTACAAAGATGTCATTATTGTATGGCGTCCTCCCGAGCTATAAACATGTTGTAACAATCATCTACAACATAACATTGTCAGCCCAAATGATGTTGACTTCAAGACATGACATGAATTTATCTATCACTAGCACAAGGATATGTGTTAAATAAAATACTTGTATGGGACAAGTTAACTAAATACAGTAACTATGGTGCTAAATACAACCCCATATTCAATCCTGGTAAATGTGCCATCGTTACTTTTAACTCGCTGGACACATTTAATCCAAATCCCAAACTAAAATCATCTAGGCAGAGAGATTTCAGAAAAATATTTCTGGAAAATTCTTGGGAATATTATACCCTCAAAAGGCCCACTTGTAAATTTTTCTGATACCTGGTCGAAAGTAAAGTTATTTAAGGACATCAAAGTTTGTATAGATGTGTTCTATGGGAACTACAAAATGTTGGTAACCTAAATTGTGAATGAAGCCATAATTGTGAATACATCATAGTTATTTATAAAGTATTTCAGTAGCCTATCATCCCACCCACTGGAACCTAGCTCCTACCTGACCTGGGGCCAGATTCACGAAAGGACTTACGCAAACACTTAAGAACGTGTACATCTTTCCTCAATCATAGACGGCTTTGGTTACATTTATTAAAAAGTTTACAAGCATGAAAACTTGCCATTCAACTGTTTTTATTGTTGTAAACAGCATCCTAGTGTTTCGGAGCTCATTAACTGTTTAATAATTGTAAACGAAGCCGCCAAAGATTGAGAAAAGATGTACAGGTTCGTAAGTGCTTGCGTAAGTTCTTTCGTGAATCTGACCCCTGATCTCCACGCCTACACTTATTTATTTATTTATTTATTTATTTATATATATACAAGAAGGTACATTGGGTTTGTGAGAATACATTGGATAGTACAGTATTTACATTCTTGTAAAGCCACTAGTACGCGCAGCGTTTCGGGCAGGTCCTTAATCTAGCAGATAATTTTAAGTAGAAGAACACTTGAAGACTACATTCACAAACGAATGATATAAATCCTGGTTTAAATCCCTAAACATGCTAAACAAAACCTCACTCCACACTACACACAGAAATCACAATTGCGTGATGCATCAAATGAACAAATCTTAATGTAGTCACGTTTATTAATGTAGAGGGGGGGGGGGGGAGTTAGTAGTTAGTAACAATTGATTGATTGACAGTCGAGAGGCGTGCCGAAAGAGCAGAGCTCAACCCCTGCAAGCACAACTAGGTAAATACACACACACACTTTACTAGGTGAGTACTAAGGAATGAACAAACGTAATTATTTCTTGTTTGACACTGCCTAAAACAGATGTTTTCATGAAATTCTTTAAAATAATTTACGTGACGGTCACAATAGCGTCACTTTTACTACATAACAATGAGAAGAAACGGAAGCTGGCAGTATTATGTCACTCTCCTCCTCCCTGTGACCAAACACCCAGACACAATACAGAAAATGAAGTCATAAATTACCGCGTAAAGAGCGGAGGGAGAAGAGAACCCAATACCTTTACAGGCATTCTCCTCCCCTTCTACCCTATATACCCCTTAACACGACCCCCTTAATGTCACCCCCTCACAACCCCTCCTCCTCCTCCCTTTCCCCTTCCATCAGCTTCCTCATCACCCTCATCCGCCTCAGTGAACCCCCCTTTTCTTTCTTTCAATCCCTTCATATGAATTCTCCACCCCTTCCTCCCGGCATTGTGATTGCGAAGTTTATTTGTTTGTTGAAAAGGGGATTCAGAGTGAGCGTTAGTGACTTTGCTGTATAACAGGAAATGGTCTTTTCTCAACGAATGAACCACTTGTTAAAATTACATTTTGCTCACGTTTATAGATTCATTAAATTTTATTTGTAATATTTCAAGACGTAACATATGTTCCGCGAGCGCTATGTCATGGGTTCGTATCCTGGCCGGGGAGGATTTACTGGGCGCAATTCCTTAACTGTAGCCTCTGTTTAACGCAACAGTAAAATGTGTACTTGGATGAAAAAACGATTCTTCGCGGCAGGGGATCGTATTCCAGGGACCATAGGATTAAGGACTTGCCCGAAACGCTATGCGTACTAGTGGCTCTACAAGAATGTAACAACTCTTGTATATATCTCAAAAAAAAAAATATATATGTTTAATAAAAAAGTCGGTGAAGTGAGTAGATACTACTAACCCTCTCTCATCTCATTTTTTCCCTTGCAATGTACTTATCATTTTATAAATTATAATTTTATAAATTCTGCTAGAATTTACCTACTAACATTTATTTTGTTAGATTAAGGACCTGCCCGAAACGCTGCGCGTACTAGCGGCTTTACAAGAATGTAAATACCATGCTATGTATCCTCACAAACCTAATGTATCTTCTTGTATATAAATAAATAAATAGGGAAGCGGGTGAGTATTGGGGGTAGATATTGTGAGGCGAGTGGATAAGAAAGCGAGTGTGTTGTGAGGCGAGTAAGTCTAGTGATGAGTAAGGGTAGTAAGTGTGTTGTGAGGCGAGCAGGTCTAGTGATGAGTAAGGGTAGTAAGTGTGTTGTGAGGCGACCAGGTCTAGTGATGAGTAAGGGTAGTAAGCGTGTTGTGAGGCGAGCAGGTCTAGTGATGAGTAAGGGTAGTAAAGTGTGTTGTGAGGCGAGCAGGTCTAGTGATGAGTAAGGGTAGTAAGCATGTGATGTGAACAGGGTAAGGAAGCCAACTGGTGGTGGTTGGAGGAGCGTCCGCCATTTGTAATATATGTAAACACCAATACATTTCATGGGTCGCTTACTTCGCTAAATCCACCTCATCTTCGACCCACCTCCCCTCCCATCTCGCCTCCTCTTCTGCTGAAAAAAAGGTGGAGATCGATTTGAAACTGATTTCATGGTTGGTGTGTTATTGCTTCGGCCCCTCCCTGCCTTAACCCGTGTCCTGCTGGGCAGTCTTCTCTGGTCTTATGCTGTCTGAGACAGTATTAGACTAGAGAGGACTTTTGGACTGTCAGTCTCTAGCCAATTATATTATTTTCTGTATTCCCCTTGCCTCGATTAGTGTTCACCTGTTCTTATATCTGCATCTAATGTATATCGAGTTATCTTAGCCCCGAGTCACGTTAATTAATTATTTCTGATCAGAGGGAAAAGGACAGGCCGTTTGGGGCTTTAATTAATTTGGAACATGTAGCCTCGTTCATTTTTAGATGTACAATTAATTTTCGATATACAGATTTCATTTTTGTACCAATGTGTTCGCAATAGAATGATCTATAAGAACATATGTATATGTCACCAAAGCACGAGTTAAATCACACAAAAAGCTAAAGAACTACATCGATTACTAACCGTGAGCTCCAAACAGCGACGAAATGTTTCTATTCTTTTCAGGATTGTCAACTCCACACTTGTCCTACAGCGTTAAATTTGGTATCACTGTGATGGCAATTAAATTCCCTACCCGGACATATGCATATAAATGTAGAATCATGATCGCGGCCCACACCAAGAGTGTGTGAAGTGGGCGATTACACTCACCGTGTCAACAATACAAGTCTTTCCACTAAGTTACAATACAATGCCGTTCTCCCAAATAGGCCATGTGCCTATTAGAGAAAACGAAAGTTTAATGGCAAACATTTTCATTCTATCCCCAAGTCGATCGAATAAGAATTGGATTTTATACAAATATTTTTTAATCGCGCGTAAATTTAACACGCTACAGCAACTAGTGGTCAAAATAACGGTATTTACGCGTCGTTTATTTACGACCCAGGTGCGCTAAAGTGGTTTTAATAAACACGCTGTTAAACTGTACCGAGCACACCCAATGTGCACATAATTAGCTATGCTGATGCTAGCATACAATTTACAATCTTGTAACATAGCATGGCATTTACAATCTTGTAAAGCCACAAGTACGTGCAGAGTTTCGGGCAGGTCCTTAATCTAACAAATAATTTTAAGTAGGTAAATTCTAGCAGAATTAATACTGATAACAGATACATTGCAAGAAAAAATGAGATGAGAGAGATTAGTAAGTATATTGAAGCACATTGGTATATCAAAGCTCTGATTTATTACATTGATAGCTTGATTGGTAATTTAAACAAAGATTAATAGGCACCAATAATATTTATTAGGAAAACAAATTTACAGATACAGTAGCATAAATGTATAATAGGAATCAATAAGACATAACAGGCCATAAAAAATGTGTGTGAAACACAAACAGGGAAGAACAAACTACTTAAACAGGGAGACAAATTATCAGGAGTAAAGCTTACCAAAGGGCTTGTTCACACACAACAATGTGCTATGGTGAAAAGTGTACAAAAGAATCACATTAACATGATGTATTAAAGAGAAAATCAGTAGGAGCCTTGAGGAGAATTCCAACCAGCACGCTGGGTACTTCTAACCACAAACCCTAAACCATGATATGCTACAAATGTAATGTAACCTAGATTCCACTGAATCCTCTAGGGTTCTTGAGGCATCTTCTGATCCCAAATCAGGGTTTTTACACATTACCTGCATACACTCTTGACTGGTATTGAAGTTCTATCCCCAAAGCTTCTTTTCAAAGCCAGTTAGACAGGAAAGCTGCCAAATAATTTCTTGTGATTTTGCAAGCAATAATCTTAGTTATCCATTGGGACACTTAAAAAATATCTAATTATTTAAATTGAATACATTGTGACAAGTCTGCTTTCAGAGATGAAACACAAGCACATTGAATGAAAAGCAGTTCATTAAGTCCCAATAAACCATACTAATATTTACATTCAGTATGCAGACGAGGAATCACAATAACGTGGCTGAAATATGTTGACCAAACCACACACTAGAAAGTGAAGGAACGACGACGTTTCGGTCCGTTCTAGACCATTCTCAAGTCGATTGTAATTTGAGAATCGACTTGAGAATGAGTCCAGGACGGACCGAAACGTCGTCGTCCCTTCACTTTCTAGTGTGTGGTTTGGTCAACAATAAATTCAATATTGCACCAACAGTTGGTGACTACTGGCAGAATTCCACCACTCACAAAAATAAGATTAAGTAGCTTTTTCTGGAAAATATAGTTTCTTAATACTAAATTATAATAATTTTTGGCTTAATAATGCAACCTGTCCTCTTAAAAATAACGTCGCTTTTGGCCGTTTGCCCATATGGCCGAATATGGACGTAATTTGAAAATGAAAATAAATTGAAAATAAATTTGGGATTTTTTTTCTCAACTACAGTAAGTTAAGGGTCCTCTGATAGGTTAGGTGGGCAGGAAATTCTCATAAAGTTTCAAAACGTTATGAAAAACGTTAATTGAAAGTTCCTCTTCTAAGCTGTCCAAGGAGGGCCGGACGACTCCAACAGAAAACGGAACAGTACGTCACTTTTGTGAGTCGATTTCATTTCAAATTACGTCCAAATTTGGCCATAGTGCGCATACGAGCCAAAAGTGACGTTATTTTTAAGAGGATGAGTTGAATAATGGCCATGTTGAGCATATTCACATTGCTTTCAATACACATTTTATAATTGGCACAAATTGGAAATAAAGTACTTTACAATCTATTGCCAAATTTAAGTTATACAATGGTTCTTCTTGAGTAGTAAAATTCCTTTTACTCTTCCTGAGCTACCTTATGTAAAACTTCAGATTGGCTAATGCTACAAAATGTATGCACAATAAATTTAAGTATAGTACAGTGCAACTTTGCTCAAATGGACTATTTCATGACAGACAGTCAGTTTTAGCATAAAATATGTTATAGTTGTAGATCAGAAGTATAGTAATTATGATCATCACTATGTCTCAAACAACTGAATACATTTTTGCAGACAATTTTTATACCAAGATCAAATCAAAACCATGGGTAAAAATAAATATTAATAAAAGCAGTATTGAATCTACGTTTTAATACCTTATTCCTGATGTGACTATTTGACCAAACAAAATCCTCTATGGCTATTGCTTAAATGTTTTCTACTATTGTAGCGGAGTTCCCAACAAGATTGTAGATCGGGTCATATCCAGTACATCTAGAGATCTATAATAGCAGGGGCCATTCGAACAGAGCCACATTGAAGCTACAATATGCAAGAATAATTAAAAATACTGTACTGTATATAACTTCATTTGCATGAACTGCAATGTATAATTTACAGATGGCTTTTGATCAGTGTGAAAGATACCTTCCTTGAAAACATCATGTAGAGTGAGATTAACTTAAAATGGGAAAAAAATGAGATATATTCCAGAAGACTCCAAAACGTTAATTTCTTTCCCACTACTTTTGCAATAAAACTAATGCTTGAACATCATTATTGTATGTTCTTCATGCATTTCAGCCTAAAGTACAGAATATATTGAAATACAAAATGCACAATGACGCAAAACCCAAGCCATGCAGCTCTGAATTTGCACAGATCATAGGCTGACTGTACAGTCTCCATGAGCTACTTATAAACAGCCACAGTTAATGCTAAATTCTGTAATCAACAAGATAAATTACTTTTGACACTTGATTTAACTAGACTCAAATATATTTACGAAGAGAGCTTAGGCACTATATAATATTTGTTAATTACCTATACAAGCAGACTAGTATGCATGCATGCATACACATTTTATATAATACACACTATATACTGCATTATATTTATTTAATTTATTTGAAGGACTTATATCAGTTTTCATAAAGCAGGAAATTGTGTATATTGTAAAGACATGCAAAGTATTTATATTATGTGTTTATTAAATCCCAATAACAGCTAAAATGAAAGGAAATTTTTAAAAATATGCACTCATTAATTACTGTATGTCAAAATGTTCACTGGGTCAAAAAGAAGTAAAAAAATATTAAGCACCAGAACTTTATTAAACAGGAATTCAAAGACAATTACATGAAGGTTGTATTCCACAATGAATGATAGTTTTTTATCCAATTCAATTGTTTAACATAAATCAATCAGCACCTCCAGTACCAAAAGTGGCTTTATTTAGAATTACAGTAAATTCATAATAAGGTTTCAACCTAGCCTGATTTTTATGCCATTACTCTTCATGCAATTAAGCACAATGATCATGCAAAACAATTGTATTTTCTCAAGTATAACACTAAAGCGTTGGTGGATAATACAAGATTTATTATGAACATTTATTTGCACTGTTGCCTCACACAAGTATACAATTCATCAGTTTAATAAACACTACAATTTTCCATTTCTCTCTCTCTCTCTGCACTGAACAAATTGATCAGACTACTATGTTAAAGCCCACACTATAATCAACCCTTATTTCAAAAGACTACAACATGATTGGTACACAAGTTATTTTCATCCTAATTTGCATGATGGTTAAATGCATGGCATTTAACCATCAGATGTTTGAGTATACAGAATGCATATTACAATCTCACTGCTACAAAACATCTAAACCTCATCACTCATAACATCTACATCTATTTACTCAAAACATATACAACTCATATGCATTGGTTGTATGGTGTCCATAGCTTAAAGAAGCACATACAAAAAACTGGAAAAGGTGCAGACACACAACTAAATGGTTCCCAGAACTGAAAAACAAGGGCTATGAGGAGAGGTTAGAGGCATTATATATGCCAAAGCTAGGAGATAGAATAAAAAAGAGAGATAACATGATCACTACATACAAAATAGTAATGGAAATTGACAAAATTGATAAAGAAGAATTTTTGAGACCTGGAACTTCAAGAACAAGAGGTCATAGATTTAAGCTGACTAAACAAAGCTGCCAACTAAATATTAGAAAATTCACTTTCACAAACATAGTGTTAGAGGGTTGAAACAAGTTAAGTGAGAAGGTGGTGGAGGCCAAAACCATCAGTAGTGTCAAAGTGTTATATGACAAGAGTGCTGGGAAGACGGGACACCACGAGCATAGCCCTCGTCCTGTAATTACACTTGGGTAATTACAGTACAGTACTCGCATATAAAAATATTTTCAAATTCGTGTTTAAATATCAGTAATGTAAGAGTTAAATTTGCCATGGCAAGGAAGTTTGTGCAGACTGATTCATAAATGTGATCAAAGCCATGCACAACATGAGTTCAAATACCATCAGTGAGCAAAAGTGGCTCAGTAAGCATTCCTATAAAGCAATTAATCACAAAATTACTTGGCTCTTTAGACAAAACTCATTATTCTTTTTACTTGGAACATCACAACTCCATCTTAAGAAAGGTTGATTAATTAAGAGAGCGCTACTCCTAGCAAAAGATAAAGCGCAGAATTTCACTAGCTTCTATAATTTTATAATCTCATTATATCTATATACACTATGTATAATTATATGTTAAAATATATTTATTAAAGAAGTCAACACTATTTACATGTCACACTACAGTAAATTATCCCAAAACAAAATATTAAACTAGACCTCCTGTTATTTTAGAAAATCCTACACAATCCTTAGCTATTATCTCCAGCATAATAAGTTTGCCACAAAAAATACAAATACAGTATATTAAACTTTCTCTTATATATCTTACAAATTAATCATCCCTTTTGATTCCAAAATAATGCTCACTGAATAAAACTAATATCACAAGAGCTTTTTTCTTAGTTACATCTTGGATGTATCTGATAAGAAAAAGACCAACTTTTAGACAACACAATATTTACCAGATTGAAGATTCAAATAGTCAACTACTCTCATCAACTCAACACTGCACTGCACAACACATTTACCATGCAGCATAGTGCCAAAATTGCTTACGACAAAAACAATTAAGAGTTTGATATGTATTATTAAAGCTGTGTCGAATAACTACAGACATATATAGTAAGCTATGTAATAAAGGTGCTATTAAACTCCTATTTTTTTTGTACTGTACTACAAAAACTAAATATTCTCAGGTACAAAACTAGGCATGCTCACAAGGCATATAAGGTGATTCATATTTACACGAGTCTTCAATCATTCCTCGTAGGAAAGTTCTTTCGCAGTCAAGCAAGCTTTTCATCAATGTCTACCAAATATCACTTCGTTCCCAATTAAATTAAAATAATTTCTACCTCATTCTTTCATATGTATTATACAAAATGAAAAGCTGTAATTTGAATCAGAATAAATTTCCAACTTTGTGACAAAGACTAGCTAAATTTTAATGAAAAATGTGAATGCATCACTAGATAAGCCCAAAGACATGCTGTCTATGACAGAAGAGAGAAAAAGACTAGTTGAATTTCATCTTTGAAGGATGCATACCATCTTGGAAGCATTGAAAATGGAACTGGGACATGTAATGACAGATCATCCCAATTTTAACTTGGTATGTTTTGACGTAACTAAACAAGAGCTATTCACAGATCAGCTAAGGATATGAATTGGTCTAATGAGTATTGGGATATAATGATTATGGGGTGCTATAATGACTATAAAGTGTTTTAATGAGCAAAAGGAATATAATGAATACATTGTATAGTATAATGATACGAGGGAATATTCATAACTGTACATGGAATATAACGAGCATATGGAGTTTAAACTTGTGTTTAGCATATGGAGTTTAGACATGCTGCTGTGTGGGAGGTGGAAGAGTTATGGTGTCGAGGGCACGATAATGAAAATGAACACAGTACAGTATAGTATTATATATGGTATGGCTCAAAAGACATGCACATTATAAAATATAGGTATAGAATATATTTAATGATTTGCAACAAACAAAATGGTTGCATCTAATGCTAAACATACCAGGGTATTGGTTGCAATCAAGTCTAGTGATTGGATCTTGGTATGAGGGGCATGTGTAAATATGAAAATGCTATGCTTGATCATCTTCAAAATATAATTCAATGTCACCTCCCACGCTTTTCAAAACGGCTATAAATTCTGCAA
Source organism: Procambarus clarkii (assembly GCF_040958095.1). Classification (NCBI taxonomy): domain Eukaryota; kingdom Metazoa; phylum Arthropoda; class Malacostraca; order Decapoda; family Cambaridae; genus Procambarus; species Procambarus clarkii. The sequence continues at coordinate 20,261,481 of NC_091220.1, forward strand.
CCAGGAAGTTGCACAGCCCAATAATTGGGATATTCCCTGCACAACCATAAATGTCTTTTGAAAGTATAGCACTTATACACCAAGGTATTCTCCAAAAATCTCACTTTAGAGAACGAATAAATTAATCTAGTCAAAACTGTAAGGTATTCCTTTTGGGAACAGCTTAGTTTTTCAAAAGGGACACCTTTTGGTATCCCCAAAAGGTATCCATTTTAGGGATAACTAACAAAAAACAATCGTTAAGAAGTTTACCTTTATCATCTGGCATTTTTCTTAAAAAGATTTAGATGATATATTTCTTAAGAGTAAATATCTTCTCGAGTATTTCCCGTAATCCAAATGCTTAATGGAACTACAGTACCTTGTTGATAGATTGATCACAAGCACTTGAGTGCACCCCGCCAAACACACACCGAAACTACGATGTTGGTACAACGTTCGAACAAGTTTTAACCACCTCCTAACCAGTTATAATAACCAATATAGCAAGTTGTCACAACGTTCTAATACGTCATACACATGTTAAGCGAAGATGTAACAACTTTATTACAAGTTGCAACAAGCGGAAAATAGAGACAGTTTCGTTTTGTGTTTCCAGGGACTGACCCTGCCCAACCAAGATCAAAACAGTGTTGTGTTCAGTATTACATAATAATCTATTTAGAAATATGCATTATTTTACTTTAGACAAGGAGCCCCCTAGTTCACATCAGTTAGTTGGGTAGATGAAAGCTAAACCATAGCTTCTATGATGCAAACTCTCGTATATTTCAAGCTTATCGCAATAAGATACTTATTTTTTAAATACAGTATAATAAAATGAGCATTCAATTAGCACCCATGTTGAACCTGTTCTCATTAATTTATAATAGAGATTCTTCAAATAGAACATTATGCATCACGTAAAAGAACTTCTCAAATATTTACAGGGAAAAGTCCTATGAGCAACAGCTACACAAGTCCTTCTAGATTTGTTCACACTTCACAATGAGCTATAATGTACAATACAGGCAAACCATGCTTAACGAATGCTTACATTACGAATACTTTAAAATTATCCAATTAACCTAACAAAAAATATTTTCTGTAATAACATACAAAATTAATCACTTTTTGTTACATTTAATGCATTCTTGTAAATCATTATTGAGCTCTAGCGCAAATAGCTCCCTACTTTCTTTACATTCATCCACATGCTAAATTGTTAATATAGTTTATTCCACACATACTACTGCTGCTGCTGCTGCTACCTAACTGAACATACAAGTTTTCATCTGCTCTTGAACACTATCAGTGTCCTTGCTGAGCATCCTCACATACTCTTAGTTTTGTCACCTCTCGGGTAGGAATTTCTTTCATTCTTCCATCACTGATACAGCCCATGGATTAAGGCTTTATAAAAATGTTTATGGCATATTACATGTGTCAAATGATGCAGAACATTTTAGACTAAACTGATAAGAATATACAGCTTAGGCAGATGTAAATCATTATTGTCATTGACAACACAAATCCTGTTTAGAAGGAAGTGACACAGACAACATTACATATATGCCGGGATACACTGTGGATAGAATGCAAGAATGACTTCACTAGTTTTTGTGATTCACTTAATATTATCCATCAGAAGATTGTCAAACTTGCCAGAAATGATGGATTCAATGAAATGGTTCAGAATGATGTAGTGCAAGTATAAGACGCATGGTAAAGATCTAACAAATTAGGAATCGGTTAAAAACAAAACACATTTCAATGGAAAAGAATGATGCTTGTGATAAAGTTTCCAAGACCTTAAAGCAACTCTTAATATACAAGACTTGGCTGAAGCTAGCAAACATATCAAGACATCACTAGCCATCTGTGTTGAAAAAGTAACCAATAACAAAATTGTATTAATACAATATTAATGCCAGTCCTCTTCACAACCTGTTTTTTAATGTGTCGTAAGTACAGTAATTTGCCGGTTTATTAGAAAAATATTACTTGCGACTTAAAATGTATCATGCGTGCGGCTTTGATCCTCCAACTGGGTTGGGAGGATGGTGTGTGTGGAGTGGAAGGATGCAGGGATGGGAGGGAGAACATATGGGAGGAGAGCTGGAGGTGGGGTAGGTAGTGCTTTACTCGCTCCAAAAATTGCAAATGACGGAACTCAACATGCGCACTTTATTTATGCATTGAAATATTTACAGTTACAGTGTGTTTTGAAGCAAATTTAATTTGTAAATGATACATTCTTGTAAAGTTGCAATAAAACTTGAACTGACTTTGGAATGTAGGAGAGATGTGGCTTAATTGTCATGTGTATATCATGCAATGACAATATGAATTCACATGGGATCTGGGATAAAAATGTGATCACTATGCGGCCACCTCTGGGGCTGTCTATGTGCCTAGGTTCTGGTGGAAAGGAGGACAAGCAGTTGGATTTAGCTGAATTACAATTTACATTCTAGTTCTTGCCACTCCTTTGTTCATATATATAAATTTAAATAAACATATGTCTGATGTTCTATTACCATATTATGTATCATAATATGTGTTTCTGGTGTACAAAAAGTTGTTCAATATTGGAAAATTTTAGGTGTGGAACATATCTCAGCTTTAACCATAGTAGTTAATGATAAAATGACTTGTCCAATGAATATATAATCACTGAACCCTTTTTGAGGCATGCCTCTCATCCGTTAAGCAAGGTTCCCTGTATTAACAAATAACCTCATTAGTAAAACAACTAATATGGGCAGGAAATATACTGCTTGAAGTCATATAAGTCACTGATTTAATTTGTATTATATACAACAGGATCACGGCAACAATGCTTGCCCTAAACACATCCATTAGTAAACACGCTCATTTCAACCACTGTTTCAACAGTAGCAAACATTATAAACAACTCACTATAAGGAGCAGCACTTGATAACATGTATATTTCAGCCTTTATCCCACCAACAACAGTTTTGTACCCGAGCAACTCAACACAAATATTTTGACAAAACAGCAACTACCAGTTTTGTCTTGAATGACGGGTACAACCATTACTAACACCATACGTCACAGGATACATGCCATTTGTGCCGTGTGAGAAAGAAAAACATTTTTGCAGTCATTTTCATCTCTGAGATTTTTTGAGCTGTTATTTAGTATTTTGATTACACATTGCATATTGATAAAATGATAGAAACATGTGAAAAAAACATAGGTGGGAGGCCATCCCTCCCTTAAATCTGTTCAGCAACTTTTAACTTGATTATTTATACTGTACACTCACTCTCAAATGATCAGAGGTGTATTTTTGTAAACAAAATACACACACACAAAGAATATTATGTAGCAAGAGGCAAAACTTAATTATGAGCATTTAACTTATAAAGCTAATTTACCATGACACCCTTGATCTGTTATTTATGATCTCGGTAAGTTAAGGATTAAGACTTTTACTTATTAAAAAAATTATCAACATACTCTACTATACTTTTATTTCACAAGAAATAAAAGTGAATTAGAGCTACTCTACATACATACCAATGGTAAAGTGTACTGAGAGTAGTGTCCAACCTGGAGTTTACTTGCTAATGAGATGACATATCAATTAGTGACTTTTTAGTAAGGTTGGCTATTGAGTCTGCAATGACAGCTGCTGTTACACGCTGGTAGCCTCCGCTGGTTAACATGACAATTGGGATGCTTCGCTGTCGGACCTTCTGAAACACTATCTCATCTCGTTCAATTATACCCTGGAAATGAATAATATTTCTGTGATTATATCACCCATTTCCCAAAGAGAAAATTTGATTTAATATGTTTTAAGTCTTTACAGTACCTAATGTTACAATATTTGCAGTATTATTATTGCAGTTACTCGTATAACTGAAAACTACATAACGGAACACAAACTTAGCTAAGTTTGGGGAAAGATTATTCTTTGTCATAAAGCACTGGTGATAGAAATAATTCTGTGAAACAAGTATCATGTACATGCAAATATAAATTATGATTTTGAGGATATCTTAAGAAAAACAAGTAAACTTAATAAAGTATATACACCGTGACTGGTATTTAAATAAAAGGTAAGAAAAAAAAATAAAAAATAAATAGAGCTTTGAGTGTAATGAAATTCCCCTTTTCTTGGGCAGCTCCCTTATTATTTATAAATATAACCAACTCTCATTATAGTGTTTTTCTGCTGTACTGTCAACACTTTGTACCCCTCAACTAGGCTAATTTTAATGGCTCAAGACAAACATCACTTTGTACCCCTCAACCACACTAATGTTAATGACTCAAGGCAAACACCACTTTGTACCCCTCAACCACACTAATGTTAATGACTCAAGGCAAACACCACTTTGTACCCCTCAACCACACTAATGTTAATGACTCAAGGCAAACACCACTTTGTACCCCTCAACCACACTAATGTTAATGACTCAAGACAAACAGCACTTTGTACCCCTCAACCACACAAATGTTAATGGCTCAAGACAAACAGCACTTTGTACCCCTCAACCACACTAATGTTAATGGCTCAAGACAAACAGCACTTTGTACCCCTCAACCACACTAATGTTAATGACTCAAGACAAACAGCACTTTGTACCCCTCAACCACACTAATGTTAATGACTCAAGGCAAACACCACTTTGTACCCCTCAACCACACTAATGTTAATGGCTCAAGACAAACAGCACTTTGTACCCCTCAACCACACTAATGTTAATGGCTCAAGACAAACAGCACTTTGTACCCCTCAACCACACTAATGTTAATGGCTCAAGACAAACAGCACTTTGTACCCCTCAACCACACTAATGTTAATGGCTCAAGACAAACAGCACTTTGCTACTTTCAAATAGCACAATGCATTTAGTTTTGGAGTAATGGTGAGGATTTTGACAATATGACTCTTGGTATTACTAATCAAGATGCATTTATTCAATGACTAATTTTGCTGTAGTTTTGTTTATGAGGAGCACACATTGAGCTCCTCTGATGAAAGTCATTATTGAAAATAATTAACTAACAAAGGATAAAATATACATTCCTTAGACTGGGCAAAATGCCTTCATGATGTTAGTGAAACTAAAACATGGCAAATCATGAATGGAGAATAACAATACATACATCTTTCGAGTTAATTATACAAATATATAATACAGTAAGCTCCCAGTTTTTGTATGATGGATTTCAGCAGAGACCACTTCTTTGCAGAATTTTGTGTTTATTTCTTGGTTGAACTTTGTCAACTCTCTGATTTACATGTCAATGTGATTAGTCAGTATTAATAACACAGGTTTTTTCTTCGCTTTATAAGTGACTTTAAATGCATAAACACTGGGTACATTAGCCCAGAAAGAAATTTGTCAGAATTAAATGAAAAAAAAAAAAAAAATTGTCAAAAAACTTTAAATTTTCTATAAAGTTCCACATTTGTAAATGTGTTAATAAATATTCTTTGGCCTGGAATGCATCCTATTGTTCCCACAAGATCCTTGACAAAATATTATGCAATTCGGTTTTGCATTGAAGTGTCTCATAAAATGCATCCTTATATAGAACCAGAAGTCCTATATATGTTGTATCTTCAACTGTATGGAAAGAAAAAAAATTAGATTCACATACCTGTTTGGAAACGGACAGAAGACCTAAACTGTCACCTGCCATGATGTCAGTTCCAGCATTATATATCACCACTTGAGGATTGAACTCATTCAGGGCCCCCTCCACATGTCTGTAAAGTTATTATATTAACAACTTTTGAAGTAACACATTGACATCACTCTATGCAACTGTTTATAACAACTTTTGAAGTAACACATTGACATCACTCTATGCAACTGTTTATTAACAACTTTTGAAGTAACACATTGACATCACTCTATGCAACTGTTTATTAACAACTTTTGAAGTAACACATTGACATCACTCTATGCAACTGTTTATTAACAACTTTTGAAGTAACACATTGACATCACTCTATGCAACTGTTTATTAACAACTTTTGAAGTAACACATTGACATCACTCTATGCAACTGTTTATTAACAACTTTTGAAGTAACACATTGACATCACTCTATGCAACTGTTGCTTGCACCAAGATACATAATTACTTGCCAGGTGTGAAAAGTAGCAAGTAAGGCCTCATCGACTAAGTGCAAATGGAAAAATGTAAGAGAAGAAACAAGAAAAGCCTAAGTTACAAGAATAAGAAAATAGAAGGCAGTACAATATAATTATGACATCTCATATATAGTACACAATTTTCAGCATTCATTCCTGTTATACAACTTATATATATATGTACTCTATCATTCGATCCTTACAATCGCCTTTGATTTTCTATCAATTCTTTCACTTATTAATATACACTACTTTATTTTAGTGATTCCTGCCATATTTATCCTTAGTAGATACATTATATTCCACTTCCATAAAGCCCAATATAATGCTAGAATCTGCCTAAACATATATCCCACTATATTCTGGGTATCAGAGAAACCTGTGTTAATGCACAGCAAACATGTTAAACTCAAGCTCTTGCACATCTATGAACACATACATACATGTACACCAAATCTATATATTGTACATGCTATATATAGATCTAATCTATATATCTAAATACAGATTATATATAATCTATATATAGCACATCTATAGTATATGTAGTACATGCAATGCATAACATATTACACATCTATGATCATGTACATTATTTGCACGGAATATACACGTAATATTTTGTGTTTATATTTATGAAATATTCAGATTTTGAACAGAACATAAAAACCACACTGCTAAAGAATTTATCTTTTCCATACAGTACTTTCTTCTACAGTACTTGCTAATCACTTCTTACCAAATTTGAACATTATAATTCGGTGTACGATGAACCAACAAACTTACGTGTTAACTCTTTCAAGATATTCCTCATCTTCAGTGTACGCAAAAAGTTCCACTTTGCGGCTAATTGCTTTTTTTGCAAATGTGTCATTAGGATATATATATTTATTATATATATCAAGGATATAAATATCCTTCCGTCCCATGAAGTCTCGCTCGTGTCCATTGCCCTGTTGACAAGAAGTGATAAGGTGCGATATTTATTTTTATCCAAAGCCATTTATAGAAAATAACATAATATAGTACTGGCATATCCGGTAAAAATAATGATGCAGTATATTCAACGGTAAATTAGATTAAACTCAACATAAGTGATACAACCTAACTGAAATGCCTGTGCCTGTCATTGCATAACAAACCTACACTAGCTTTTGCGATTCAAGCATTAGATTTTGCATGGAGATAAACCAATCTAATGTAAACAGATCTGGTTATTGAGACAATGAAAATCTACCCTAGGACGGTCATGGCAGCCATCTTACAAATCAGTGTAGCCGCCAGGCAAAAAGTACTTTGTGGAATTGATCAAGTTGGAAGAGAAGGGAGGTCTATGTTGGACTGCAAAGTTCAAGGTGATTTATAGTGATGAATATAGTATTCAGAAGCCACACAATAAATTGCATAAAACAAGTGTCTACAGCATACACAGGGTACAACAAAATCATGAATATTACCCCTTAGTCAAAATGGATTAATAATGTTTCATGGGATACACGCATCAGTACTGCCTCCCCACCTCACATGCCTCACCTTCCCCAGTCACAGCCACACACACACACATACACACACACACACACACACACACACACACACACACACACACACACACACACACACACACACACACACACACACACACACACACACAGGTGGAAACTGAGTGTCCAACAAACAAAAATCCAGTCTTAAACAAGGGCCCTATATACGTAGAGTTCATCTTTACATGTTCGTATTACCTGATGAGCATCCAGATCAATAATCATAACTCTCTCAATGTTGGGATAGTGGTTGAGAATGAAGTGCACAGTGAGGGTAATATCAGCATATGCACAGAATCCACCACCCTTATTCCCCCAGCAGTGGTGAAATCCACCTCCAACATTGATTGACCAGCCTCGCTCAATAGCCAGTTTTCCAGCCAAAACACTGCCTCCAGTTTGGTATCTGAAAAATTAAACAAACAAAAATTAAGAGAAATTGTTCATATTTTATTTCAGTGATGACCCACTTAAATTAATTGTTCCTTACAACAGAAAAGTAGGTTTTAAGAGCTGCATAATTTATAAATTATGGCAATACAAATTCTACTACAGTACTACTACCGAGAGCCCAACCATTTAGACTGGACAGAAGAGGGATGGTCTCGCTTTGTGGAGGTTGGTGTTCAATCCTCAACTGCTCTAATGGGTGGGCACCAATTCCTTTCCTTCATCCTATCCTAAATCCTTATCCTGATGTTCCTTCCAAGAGCTATATAATTGTAATGGCTTAGTGATTTCTCTTGATATTTACTTTTACTACTATTGAAAAAGCAATAAAATTAAGAATCGTACTGGTATACAAGATGTATTGTGCTATAAATGGCTGTATGAAGAATGAATAAACTTTTTTTATACATTCAGAATGAAGTTTTTATACATTCAGCAAGCAAGTTGTCTCCTGCTTGCATTTAATGTCCATAAAGCAAACAAAATTAAATAAATGAATAGATTATTTTAAATCAATTCAATTTTTACTTTCTGAGCTTGCTCATTTTTACCCCGAGTTATCACTTGCCAAAGCCTTTACCCCGAGATTGTTTACTCTAGTTTGTTGTACGAAACATAACCTCTGTATAAGGTATATCCTGGAGCCACCGGGTATAACACCAAGTCCCTAGCTATCATTATACTCGCCCTCCCCTCGTTTATGCCCAGGCAAGGAACTGCTAACCGGTTATCCCGGAACTACCAAACAAACAAAACACTGAACACCTGCGACATGTGCAATCATGGGGACCTAACGGAGGGCCACCCAAGTAATACAAGTGGTCCTACAGCCCCACCAGGCAAATAAGGATGAGTAGTAAGACGCTTGTGTCCTTACACAAAGACATTAGTGGAATCTTACTTAAGGGAGCAGCTGATCAACAAAGGGGCATAAGCTGAACAATAAACAAAAGGGGCATAAGCTGAACAATAAACAAAGGGGGGGGGCATAAGCTGAACAATGAACAAAGGGGCATAAATACATGATCAAGTTTAGTAAGCACAGTATAAAGAGAAAACTGTTTTTAACTTACCCTGTTATGAATGTGATAATTCAAGTTGTCATCCTCGACATTTGTGCAAGTAATGAGATTGGAAAATTCCTGTGCATTCATTAAACATTTACACTACCAAGACCCATATTTGTTTACATTTAATATAAACTTGCAAAATGACTAAACCAACCTGAATGGTTTCAGTACTCTCTTTTGCAGAACCAAATTGGGTAGAAGTGCAACTGGAGCGACCTCAGTAATTTTAGCCACATTGATACTCCACTGGAAAAGAGAAATGATACTTTTATTATGATTGCTTAAAGCTAACCTGAAAATAAATTAGAAAATTATGAGACACAATATTAAACTGTTTATTGATATTCAAGTAACAAACTGTTCTTGGTTATGATAAATAGTCATATGGAAGCAAGTTTGTATGTTTCATAAGTTAATGTAAATTAATTAACAATCCAAATGATATGTACTCTCATTTTAATGAAATAATAGAGACCAAACCTCTTCCGACCTATCCCAAATTATATCGCATTATGTGTAACGAATCAATACCTGCATTTATTACTATTTTTTGTAATTATATATTAAACCATGGCAACTGTCAATCGATGGAATTCTTAGCCTACCAGAGACCATGAACCAGAACCTGGCTCCCTCAGAGAGCCACGAGGAGCAATGGCCCACAGACTTCCCTCCCCATGTAGATGGAAGCAGTATACATCTGCCAGATCAGGCACTCCAGAAAGGTAGGAATCCCCCCCAAAAAAACTACAGCTACTCATCTTGAGACTTCTTGGATCAGTTTACCTTGAGACTTCTTAGATAAGATGCAGAGTGAACCAGCCGAAGATCAGCTTCTGAAGCTTCATTAGGGGTAACTAGGTTTAAGCCTTTCAACAGCTGCTTCTTCTTTAAATGCTGAAATAAGATAGGTGCTCTCAGTTTGTTACAGTTATACTACAGCAACTATTATTACATACATGTACACATCTCTAGCTGAAATGGCGACTCATAACCTAAGATATAGAAAAACAAACACGTTCCCATCAATAAAAGTATAAAGATTCTCCTGCCAGCTCAACCCAACCCCCCCATTTTTCATCATTTAAGCTTTATTTGGCATAATATAGTGGTTACAAATTGAGGATTACAAAACATGATCACAGGTTGAGAATGTCCTCAGATGATGTGTAGGAACAGAGGATACACAACCTGTTATTACTCCACTGCTCTCGTGTGTGGACGTGAGTGTTCATAAGTGTATTTGTAGCAAGAAGAAATTTATTTATGACATTATCCAATTATAAATTTTATAATAATTTTTTTTTTAATTTCCATTAGTTTCTGTTTTGATAACCTCTTTTGAGTTTACCCCAACCATCAACCACTATAGTATTAGTGAAAAAAAAAACTGAATGTAATGAAATGCCATTTTCTGGGTGAGCCCTGGAGGCTCCCTGAAGCTATCAGAACTGATATGTGCTACATTAGTTTGGGGTCATCAGTCACCGGAGTTCTTATACCTACCAGGAACTACAAGCCAGAACAAGGGCCCCTCAGAGAGGCACAGGGAGGAATGGCCTAAGAGCACTTGACATTTAAAGTACTGTACAGTATTTCATAATTGCCATCGAAGGATGGCAATTATGGGTCCTGGGGAAGGACCCAGAAAGGTAGGCAAATCAAAACAGACCACTGTCTGGTTAACCTGTGCAATCTACATCCCAAAAGATCAAAATAACCCCTAGAAAGAAACCAAACAAGCAACCCTTCATGCAACTAGCACTTCCGCTCGCTAGCGGCAAGGGGAAGCCGGCAGCCCACCACTATAGTTCTTGAATGATGAAAAACCACCAACCAGAGGGAGGGAGGAAGGGTGTCAGGGAGGGTGTCTCACCCAGTAAATGGCGTTTCATTACATTCAACGCTGATTTTCTGTGGGGAGCCCCACGTCGGCTCCCTGAAGCTAACTACCCAAAGATAAATAAAAAGAGGGACTTAACCGGGAGGAGGCAGCACCGCAGGTCTCAAGACAAAGAGACAGATGGCCACGACAGGCACCCCAAAGCCACATAAGGCTGGGAAGGAACTGGAATGTTCACTAGATATCTGGTGGCCAGGACCCTGTTAGACCTCCAAAACCCCGCACCTGATTGTATACCCAAGACATGCTGCCAAAATTCGCTGCAAGAGCAGCATGATTCTGAACGTCATGGGCACGAGGGTAGTTGCCTAGTTTATGTAGTCAGTCACTTCCTTGACAATAGGAAAGTCACACCTCACAAGTGTTAATGTTTAGATGAAGGCCAGAGGTCAGTTCATGTCAGGTGACCTTGCTCTCTACTTAGCTAATAATTGCCTGCCAGTTGCCACCTGTTGGCTTGCCTGACTTTTCACAAACATTTGTAAGAGGCAAAAGTATATATATATATACAGTATTGTACAGTATACCTCTGAGATTGGAAAAATAAGTAACTCAGAAATACAGTATTCCTTAGAAATTACAGTACCTTGATTACATTGCCCCATTTGCATGCATCAAATGGATGAAGTCTCTCCATGCCAAGCAGATGAATATTATATTCCTCTCGATAAATAATTGGGATGCAGTCTCCTCCAACTTCAATGTATAGTCTGCTCTCAGCAGCCCTAAAACATTATACAGTATTAGGTATAGTATTGCACATAGCAAGTCACTAAAGAAAAAAATTACATGACTGGTACAAAATTTCCATATACTGTACTGTACTTACTGGACTGTACTGTAATTATGGGAAGAAATAACTTCCATGATACTATATTGTATAATAATATAAATTTAAATCAGATCAAGAAAGTAAAACAGTAGAATAAAACACAGTACAGTACTAGAACACTCTGCCATGTAGTATCAGTAAAGTTAATACTTTACTTAGTCTTGATTAGATAATAGATATACAAATGACAATAATTGGGTGTAAATCAAGTCTGCCTCACATGGGTCAGTAGAACTAATGCAGTGTTACCAGTATCACAGCACTAAGATGATTTAGATTAAATTTAAGAAATTATGAATTAGAAATGAGATATACAGTATCAAACAATATTGCACCATACATTGTAAGCTGATGTTTTGTAAATGGGGTTTCACAAACCATCCTCAGGATTGGTGCAAAAGATACAGAGCAAACAAAATACTGTATAATAAAAATTATATTTTATATATCACTGTTGCTAGTACAAGTAATAGCGTCTGAAAGAACCATTACTTACAGCTCCCTTGGCATGGCAGCATTTTCCACTGTTTCTTCTGGACTAACAGATGCCATTGTACCTGCAATAATATAACAATTAACACATGCCACATAAACATCTTTGAAGTAGGACTCTACACTACACATACTACTTTGAAGTATGAGCTATGTTTAGCCCAGCCATTTAGGTTAGGGTAAAGCAGTCGTTACTGGACATATGAAATTTATATGACATCACTACGTGGATTAATTTTATTATACATACATGTACTATCAAGTGTATTGCAAAATGTATGGTATGAATTGAGAGAGATGATAGCCTGACACCTGTATCCAAGCTGCAAAACATCACCCAAATGCAAGGGAATTTTAACAGTTTAACCATGTATATTATGGTCTATTTAGCAACTCCCATTTCCATACTTCCGCAACACTCTTAGAATAGCATACTGTACCTGGTTACCAGACGTTCAGCCCTGTAAGTGTCCGGAGACTAGCATCCGAGGGTGTTGGACACTAGCACCAGGAACCTCAATGTTTGGTGGCTTATTTCTTGGAAACCCACACTGTTAATATCTGCCATTATTGGAAATGGTAGCACGGGTGTGTGTCAGCATATTTTAGTGACATTTTAATACCGTTAGAAGACCTCCCCACAACCCCTCCCCACCCCAACCCTGTTCTCACTGCCATGCATCTGGAGGCTCCTGATAAGACACTCCATGTTCAGAGACTCATGTCTTAGAAACCAATGACTGATAATGTCTGGCATTAATATGCAAAGTAGCATGGTGTTTTTGTATTCATTGGTGGCATTTTTCCAATTGATTTGGAGATGCTTTATTTTGGTGTTTAGAAAGGGCAATTTCAATAAGAGTGTTTAAATTTTTTTTTATTCATAATGCACCTTTTGAGGTGTCTACCTCATGTTATCCTGCAGTTTAAAGATCATAGTCTGTATGAATATTTACCTGAAAGCAGGGAAAATTAATCTAATAACATTTGAATTGTTCACATAAAAAAAAATATTCCAATGCATTATAATATGCATTGAACATGGAAAAATTAGTTTTATAATATTTATTCTATAGTTTTTATTAAATTCCTTTAATGTTTCAATATCAATACTTTTTGGATTATACTCATAGAGTTTATAGCATTTTGTGCACTGTACAATCAATATTTTTTTTTTTAGTGCCTATATCCAGTAATCAGTGACAGCTCGATAATGAAAAACTTTACACCGAGTTCCTATGCTATTTGTTTTCTATACATACAAATACAGTACAGTATATAAATAATGTCTAAGAGTCTCGTACTGGCTCTTAAAGCTAAATTCTGTAAATAGTTAATATTAAAACAAAACAAAACTATCTAGCCTAAATTGCTACACAAAAGAAGAAATAATTTACACACAATGACTATACGTATATTAAAACAGTAACAAATAAGATAATACAAGTGCATTTCATTTCAGGTAAAGAACCGAAATATTTTACATGCGTTTAATGCTAATTCAAATTGCAGCAATAATTCTGACAAATGAAATAAATGACACTAGTGAATCAATGAACACAGTTAAATTGGCATGTGCAACAGCCGTAGTGACATCCACTACCGCTGACAACCCCCAATTTAACCAATTTCAACTGCTCCAATTAGTGCCATTAGGAAAATGAAACAGAAAGCTGCCTGCCGTACACGGAACCACGAGAGCACAAGTTCTCATCAATAGTGTGAGTGAGTGGGGAGGGCCAGGGTGTAAGGTGTTGCTGAGGCAGGGCTAGGGTGTTGCCGAGGCTTGGCTAGGGTGTTGCTGAGGCGAGGCTAGGGTGTTGCCGAGGCTTGGCTAGGGTGTTGCTGAGGCGAGGCTAGGGTGTTGCTGAGGCGGGGCTAGGGTGTTGCTGAGGCTGGGCTAGGGTGTTGCCGAGGCTGGGCTAGGGTGTTGCCGAGGCGGAGCTAGGGTGTTGCTGAGGCTGGGCTAGGGTATTGCTGAGGCTGGGCTAGGGTGTTGCCGAGGTGGAGCTAGGGTGTTGCTGAGGCTGGGCTAGGGGTGTTGCTGAAGCTGGGCTAGGGTGTTGCTGAGGCTGGACTAGGGTGTTGCCGAGGCCCACCACACACACACACAACACTCCCCACAACACTTTGACAACAACACTACACCCAACACTCGTGGTTACAATAACCCTTCCTCCTCTCCCTCCCTCTCTCTCTCTCTCCCCCTTCAATCTCCCCCATCTCCTGCATTATACAAATTGGAATATTGAATAATATTAAGGCAAATTTTAGTTGATATTTCTTCTGAAGCAGATAAGTTAAGTCGTCTTAAATATATTTATTTTGGCGAGCTCGGGTGTTTTCACCGTGAGTGATGGTAAACAAACAGGCGTGAGGCGTGGAGGTGGTGAGAGGCCACAGTTCTAATTTTAATAATCGTGTTCTAAATCATAATTGTGTCGAGGGACAGGCATGTTGTTGTTGTTTTAGATTCAGCTACTCAGAATAAGATAGTTCCCATAGTAGCACGGGCTATGGTGAGCCCGTAGTGGACTTACCTGGCACAGGAGCGGGGCAAGTAGCACGGGCTATGGTGAGCCCGTAGTGGACTTACCTGGCACAGGAGCGGGGCTTTGGGAGGACAGGCATGTTGTTTTTGTTGTTATAGATTCAGCTACTCTGAACAAGTTCCAAGTAGCACGGGCTATGGTGAGCCCATAACTTACCTGGCATAGAAGCGAGGCAAGAAGCACGGGCTATGGTTAGCCTTGTGGACGGGAGATGTCTCCCAGAAGGACAGGCAGCCAGGGTGTATTTATATATCAACGTTCTTCACCCCACTCCCCCGAGGTCGAATTACTGACCCACAGGGCATTAGGTGTCAGGATATGCTCCCCAACCATTTCTGTTCCGTCCGGGATTCGAACCCAGAATTCTTAATTGTGAGTCGAGAACGAACGGACCCTCCAGCAGTCCCACATAGGTCCTGCACAAGGTTGTACTTCCTGCAAGCCACATATAAACATCTGTGACCAATCTGGCGCGATCTCAGAATCCCAGGTGTTTCTTTGGATGCCTCCAGCTTCGTCTGGATTAACAGACAGAATTCTTAAAGAATGGTGCCCAACCACTTGAATGGTAAGGGATTGAAGGTCGACCTGCATGAAGGGAGACCATCGCTCTACAGTCCAACCCAAGTAATTGGGCAGGGACCTTGCTATAAGTCTAACATGTATATGTACAATGGCTGCCTGTCCCCTGACAGTGAATTATTATTATAATTGTTCAGTCACCTAGTGCATAATATTGACCACCTATCAGATTGTAATCCTTTCTCTTGTTCAGCAACCTAGTGCATAATATTGACCACCTATCAGATTGTAATCCTTTCTCATAAAATTTTTCACTGGACTGGATTCCATTAAAATGAGAATCTGCTTTACTAAGTAGTGTTTTTCACTTGTGTTTTGGCACTTATTTTCAGGGTCTGTATACAATTTTTCCAAGATGGGCAAAAAGGGTAAGTTTAAGCCCAAAAATACACAAGACAGAAGGCAGTTAGAAGGCAAACAGGAGAAAAAACTTAATCCTTTTGAAGTCCATATTAACCGAGTGAAGCATGACATTGTCGGTCGTAAAAGCAAAGATGATCGTGGTCTACCTGGAGTTGCCAGAGCAAAAGCAGTGAAAAAGGTACTATTACATTCTTTTGTGTATTCTGTATAGTACTGCAGTTAGGTTTATCTATTCAGCCTTCCTACATCTTCTGTTAATTAATTCTCAAAAAGGTGCATTTTTAAATTTTATATCACCGCATGCATCCATTATGTATTAAGTGAGCTGAATGTTGTAAGTGATCAAGTTAGTTCCTGGACATTTTAAGAAGGTACAGAAAGTTTATTTTCTCATTATGATAGTTTTTCTTTCTGATGTGACAATGTTAATAAATATTATATATTTATGAAAATCTAGCATTCAGAATAGCTTCATAAACACACAGTTGTACCCACAGTAACTTTAAACAATCTTCATTCACAGATATCAACAAAGCATTCAAATAATCAACACATGTCCATACAGTAAAATTATGTTATAGTAGAAAGGCATTATTTATATATTTCAGATTTGGTCAATTGTTTATTCCAATTATACATAAATTTCACACACTTTTCAAATATATTTTACCTTCCTCATGACCCCATCAGTTTATATATTGAAAACAACGGTATACTGCTACATTAATACAAAACCAGCAACTCTAATTATAGTATTAACGCTCACATCTGTAATTCCTTCTTCACTGGTTAACATTCTCTGATGTATATTTTAAAATTTTAATTGAGTTTTCCCACTAGTCTTCTTGTTAAACTTTCTGCTTCTTACCAAAATTGCTTTGTGCGTTCTGTAAAGTTTTGATTAAATCTTTGACAAGCTTGTCATTCACTCTGATTTTTCTCCTCACCACCTTTTCACATTTCTTACTCCCTTTCTTATCCTTCTTGCCTCCTTCAATTTTCATTCTCAAAATGCACTTGTTTTTCTAGTTATCAACTGCTCCTGCCTTTTCCTCATCCCACCAAGCACTTCCTCTCATTATTCTACCAGTGTATCATAACCAAAATATTAATATTACAGAGAGAAAAAACTCTGTTACAAGAGTATAAATTACGCAACAAGAGCAATGTATTTATTGATAGACGGATTGGTGAAAATGACTCGAGAATGGACCCAGAAAAGAAGATTGCTCTTCGACTTGCTGTTGAAAAGAAAAAACAATTTAGCAAGGTAATATATACGTTTCTTAATGGCATAAAATATACAACACTTACCAATAGCATGCAAGTCAAATGCTGCAAATCAAAAGATAATACAGGTATATTTATTCAACAGAAATCACTCTTCAACTTGAATGATAATGAAGAACTGACACATGGTGGCTTCTCTCTGAATGATTCCAACCTTAATGACAAAATGGGCATCAGTGACGAAGATGATGATGATGAGATGCTTGATGGTAAGGCATTATTATATGTACTGGACATAGTTGTCACATCTGATTTGAATACATGTACTGTCTGGTATGAACAGTAGACTGGTATAAGCATCTGTGAAACGTTAAAAAAATTCACAAGTAATAGGCTTTTCCATTATACCATATTTGTAAAACATATATTGTTACACTATTGTCTTGTACATGCAGTATTTTGTGTTAAACTTCAATCAATTGAGTTTTGGTTTCAAAATGTCATATACTGAGGTAGAGAAATGCAAGTCAGAAGAATATGAGACATTCTTGAAACTTGTACACAAGTTTCCAGGAGCAATTCACTAGAATAGTGTATACAGTGCAGTACCTGTAAAATAATAAGAAATGAGTGACTGATTAAAGACAACAATGTGTTAGGTAATTTGATGGAAGTACTCATTAATTAAATATATCCATGTGGGTGCAGATGCAGATGAAAATAACTTAAAATTATTAGTGAAGATAATATGCACATGATAGATGATGATAGATGCACGCTATGGGAGAATTATTTTATTATAAATATTGTACCAGTAATACAGAATAATAAGACATATTTTTAATGTAAAAATTACCTAGAGTTCTGCAGGATAGGAAAACTTTCCGGCTTTTGTATAGGAAAACAAAATTTGATAGTATAAATGTGGATTTATATTTAAGGTCTACATTCATACAGCTTGAGAATTATTAGTTTTAAAATGTTTAATCTTTGTCTTCTCCACAAAGCCCAGTTTGTCAAAGAGAAACATTTTGGTGGTGGTGGATTTCTGAGCAAAAGAGAGGGCCAGGAAGTAGATGACAAGGATGGCAAACCAAAGAGCAGGAAGGACTGGATTGATGAAATCATAGCTGAATCGAAAAAAAAGAAGGCCGAATCTAAGAAAGAGAAAGAGGAGCAATATGAAGCTGTGAACAAATTGGATGCAGAGCTTCAGTCATTTATGACGATGATGGCAAGTCATACACTCACTGATGAAGATAAAGACAAGGTAAGTCTCACAGCTCGTGCATATTACTAGAGGCAACAAAGTTTTGTGTAAACTGTATGATTATAAGTGTTCTTATCTTAAACTAAATGTTTTGTCTAATTCTGTATTCTTTAATGGTAAAGACAAATAGGTTGGTAACAGGCTTAGTGTTCATTGCAGCCAGGTAGATGGTAAAAACTTGAGTATCGTAGGCTTTCTGGCCATCAGTGATTATAACTTTCATGCTCATGTTGATTATTTTATAAACTACATTTAACAGCGCTACAGTACTTAAAGAAAATAATGCAACCACTGATGTTTCTCAATAGATATTACGATATACTACTGTATACTGTATTTTTGGTAGAAATTTTAATAAAATATGTTATCAGTTTCATTTATACAATAATTGACTATATAAGGCCATATTATAAATAATGTAGATACAGTAGCTGAAATTTCATTGAAGTATTTATTATCAGGCCAAGAAAACTTGTGAGTTCAGAGACTATGATACCATAGTTAAAGAGCTTGGATTTGACCGCAGTGGTAAAGCTAAGGCAGTAGAGAAACTCAAGACTCCTCAAGAGTTAGTGAAGGAAGAACGTGAACGCCTTCTAGCGCTGGAAACAGATAGGGTGCGGCGGATGAGAGGAGAGAAGAACAAAGGAAATGTTGGACTCAAGAGTGCAGATGACCTTGATGATGGGTGAGCTAATGGATGTTCTGGGGGAATAATTTCCATATTTGTATATCTGTATTGTTATGCCTTTTCCCACGTGTACTGTATATTACTGAGAAAGTAAGCCAAACTTAATAAGAAATCATCAAATCTGGCTGATTGAAGTCAATATGATAATTTATATTTTTGTTTTCAGGTTTGCCATTGATAAGGACGACAGATTTCATGTTAGCTACAGAGATGGCGAGATGATTGCAGCAACAGTTGAAGCTGACGATCTAGAGGAAGAAGATGAGGATCAAGATGAAAATAATAATAGTGCAGGTAATCTCTTTCTCTTGCGCTCTTCTAAACTTATGGGGTTGTAGTGTTTATAAGTATATGAGATGAATAATAATTAATCTTGTACATTTTTTCTTTTATAGAAGCCAAGTTGCAACTGGCTTTTATGGAAACATGAGTTGATAGTAAATTTACTTTTTCTTTCTTGATGACCAAACCACACACCAGAAAATGGAGAAACGACGACGTTTCGGTCCTTCCTGGACTATTATGAAGTCGTGTCTTTTCGTTCTTAGCTTTATTTCTCTTAATTCTTATATAATACAACCTTCAAAATTTAGACTCATCTGTTCTAAATTAAGATGAATTCCAGATATCGAGGATTTTACCGTTTCGGTGGAGAGCAACTTTTCTACTCTTAAAAAATATGATATACTGTACCTGTATAAAAACAAAAATTTGTAAAATTTCTTGTAAAGAGACTAATGAGAGGTCTAGAAATCACAGAATGTGGTTTGTTTATTTCAGAAGAAGAAGAAGAAGAAGAAGAGGAGGAGGAGGAAGTGGAAGAGGAGGAAGAAGGGAAGAAGGTGGAACAGGAAAATGACAAAAAGAACAGGGTTCACCAGGAAAAGGACAATAAAAATAATGACAAAAAGGATGAAGATGACAAAAGCACAGATGATGAGAGTGACAAATATTCTGATATCCTTGAAGACAGTGAGAGTGACGAGGATACAGACCTACCCAAAGAAAAGGAAGTGAAAAAAGTTAGCATTCAGAAAACAGCAATGATGGAAGCTGCTAAAAAGGAAATACCCTATACATTTGAAGGTAAGATATTAAGTAATTTATATTTCTCAAAGTTCCCCACAAGCAATTTATATTGGCCTGGTAATATAAATAGCTTCAATGTTCAAATTAATAAATGATACTGGTAAACCACATAAATGTTTACTTACCGGTATTTTTCTTGTTTTGTTCTAATTATAATTCATCTTTAAAGCTCATTGTTAATTTTAGCCAGTTTGTTCATACGTGTATACATTATCATTTCTCCATATCCGTCTTTCATGGGGCAGGGTGATATCACAATGGAAAAAATGTGAACTGGCTTTGTAATGCAAAAATATTAAAAACACTAAATCATACAGATGTGGTTAATTATTTCTTCTTTTACAGTGCCCCAGGATTATGATTCATTTTGGGCTTTACTTGAAAATCATTCACCAAAGGAAGTAAGCCTTATCTTGGAGCGAATGATATCATGCAACCATCCAAGTTTAGGAGGCACTAACAAGGAAAAATGTGATGATATTTATGCCTATATTCTGCAGGCAAGTGGTTATTATCTACCTTAATGTCTTCATTTATTAGGGCAAGTTTTGATATTGTGATTATGAATCACTGCCCTGCACTGTTGTTTAGAAGTTATTGTAATGTGAACTTTTCTGCACACTATCTTAGGGAATGGAAAACTGGTACGAGTATTTAGTATTGATTTAATATATTTTATACTAACAGTGGACTGAAAAATGTTGACTTTGGTGGTTTCAAGAATGCATCCTTATTTTTCTTATGTAAAGTTGAATTCATCCTAAATAAATTCTTACAAAAAAATTTAGTTGATCTTTTTTTATTGTTTCTAATCTTATTTTATACTTATACAGACTCTACACGTTTTATCGGACCCAGAAGGAGAGTCTCCGATCCCCAACGTTTCACCAATGATCTATGTTGATTCTTTTATTCAGCATCTCTTCACAATCACTCAAGTGTCACCTGCGAACTCTGCAAAGGCTCTGTTACAGGTTTGAAATATTAATACCGAGGAATAGTTTTACAGTACAGTGTTTGGACCACTTTTGTTATTTATAGAAAAATGCTTTTATAATCAGCACAATCTATTTAAGCAAACCAATAAGAGTGTTATAAAACAGTCGGCAGTTCTGTGAAGACACTGTAATCTGTGGCTATATTATATTTATATTAGCCTAATTTAAATAGCAATGACCAGCTGCAATATTGATTGAACTGCATTTAATGTAATAGGCAACTAAATTAGATATATACCTTACAGATGTTTTTAAAAACAACCAAGTCTAATTTAAGTGAAGAACATGTGATATTATGAGAGAATATGAGCTACAATACAGTATTAGCAGCTGTATATAGCCTGATTTACTGTCTTACAAGAGCCAGCTGCTTTATAGGCAATCCTCTTTTGCTTTAACCAATGTACTGTGCATGCCATGATATCATGAGATAAAATATCATGATAAGATATCATGACATGCTGGTGCACACACCAGCATGTCGTGTGTGGTAGTACTGTATATTGTAAGATTCAAAACTTTCACATATACATGAGGATCACATCCTGTTCCTCAGGACTCCAGTAAACAGACACCATCTTAAAAATACATACCACCCTCCTGACTGTGAGAGGCTCAGTATTGCCAGAGCAGTCAAGGCTGGCACATGCAGCTGGAGCTCACAGCACAGCTATACAAGTCAGGGCTGCAGCACCACTTAATAATGATGAATAAAATAAGTAACTGCAATTAATTTGCTCTGATATTGTCATAGATGATCCTGCCTGTAATAAAAATTATCTACAAGGTTAAGACATCAGTGAACACAATGATAGTTAACAGTAAGGGGAAGACATTCACTGCACACAGCTGAGGTGTCATGAATCTATGCATGAGGTAATGTAACCTCAAGTTACTGTAGAAAATAAACTTGTGGAAAATTATTCATATTCATGATTTAGTGACAGGAATCTGATAATAATAGCAGTCTGTAGTAATAATAGCGATGTGCGTAGTGTATTTCTGGGTATTTTGCACCATCAGGTAACGTCTGCTGGAGTCAGCTGGTCTTAACGTGTAGCTACGTATTGTGCTAAGATTTCATTACCACACACACCAGAATTGCTTAGTGGTTCGTTAGGATTTATACAAATATAGTTATGTATATATAACATGTGTGTGTGTGTGTGTATATAGTGTATAATATGGCAAAAATACAGTTTTACTGATCAACGAATATAACGTACGTGTCACTAGATATGAGCACCATGTTTTTGAGCATGGCGATGTTCCAAACATTTAAATATATATATATAAATTCCTCATATTACACAGTATTGAATCATGTAAAAAATATATGTGCGGCAGACCTCAGCACGCGTTATTCTTGAGCTTTATCGTGCCCTTGTTAGGTACCATTATGATTATGTAGTTCAGTTCTAGACATAACTTCACTTGAATGTGTACAGAGAGGAATGACAAATTGATCATATGAATTAGAAACCTTCCTTATGAAGAGAGATTAAATGATGCTTAATTTATATTCTCTAGAAAGGCAAAGAGTAAAAGATGATACAATTTAACTATACATATGGATGAAAGGGAATATTAATATGTTGCTAAATAATATGTAAACACAAGATACTAGTTATAAATTGAATACGTTCAGAATCAGAAAAGTCCTGGGTATATATTAGTTTGGAAATGCTTTATTGATTTATGGAACAAAATACCAGGTAAGATAATAAACATGGATTGTTTTAAGCAAATATTTGATATATACAGAATATGAATTTGTTTGGTTGGGTATAAATAGAATCTGCTTTGTATGGGTCAATAAGCCTTCTGCAGTTATCTTTATTCTTATGGCACCCTGCAAAATTCCATCAAATAGAATGAGATCAGTTCCCAAGTGGATATACCATGGTATAACACCAAGCACAGGTTAATTAAACTAAATTCTGAAAAGGTGTCAGGAAAACTGGTGCAGAGCAAAGCCTAAACAGGTTTATAAAATAATAATAATTTATTTAAATATTAGATGGGTATGATTACAGTGTTTCCATTGTACATATGTAGAGTCTGTCTATAGTTTTTATAAAAGCTCTCACTGGTTCAATAAAGCTTGTGACAACTGCAAAGATAGTGAATTTACGGACATAAATCATTCACTTAAAACATGGGTCCACTGTACAGGAAATAGAAATAACCCAGGATGAATCAACTGTCCACGTAACTTTTAGGAGAGGCCCTTCTCTGAATGGGGAGATTTACTGATGGGGAAGGTAAGATGTGTAAGTAAAAAAGGTGATAGGACTCCCCAGGTGCCACAGCAAGTACAGTACAACAAATTTATTTTATTTTAGGTCATTGAAGAGAAGTATGAAGATTGTGCACACTCCAAATTTAAGAGATATCCCATGGCCAACACAGTGAGTATATTTCCAATTCATCTTTGGTTAATAAATTACAAATAAATGTAATAATTTGATTTAGAAATATAAACATACCATACAGGGTACACTAGTCAGTTGTATTGGTCTTCCAGTAGCATTTCCCAACATATTCTCTTAATTTTCTTCATCTTGGAACAGTGTATTTGCTGAATGTTATGGCCTAAAGCATTTTTACCTATCCTCACTTGCAACTATGAATACAGTGATATCTTACTTGAAAGGACAATTAGGTTCCTGGACCTTCCATTGTAAAGAGACATAAGCTATATTTTGTCATGGTGTAGTTTTATTAACAAAAATAATAAAATACGTATTTTAATTTATTATGTGTAATTTGATATAAAGTGACTTGAAAATATTAATTTTTAGTACAAATAGTAATAAATTTGTTTACATTTATTGATAATGCAAATCCTGTATTTTCCTAACTTTTCTCTCCCTCCGCCAGTACACTACGCTAACCTTTCTCTCCCTCCGCCAGTACACTACGCTAACCTTTCTCTCCCTCCGCCAGTACACTACGCTAACCTTTCTCTCCCTCCGCCAGTACACTACGCTAACCTTTCTCGCCCTCCGCCAGTACACTACGCTAACCTTTCTCTCCCTCCACCAGTATACTACTCCAACCTTTCTCTCCCTCCGCCAGTACACTACGCTAACCTTTCTCTCCCTCCACCAGTATACTACTCCAACCTTTCTCTCCCTCCGCCAGTACACTACGCTAACCTTTCTCTCCCTCCACCAGTATACTACTCCAACCTTTCTCTCCCTCCGCCAGTACACTACGCTAACCTTGCTCTCCCTCCGCCAGTACACTACTCCAACCTTTCTCTCCCTCCGCCAGTACATTACTACAACCTTTCTCTCCCTCCACCAGTACACTACTCCAACCTTTCCTCTTTATCTCATTCTAGTCCTCCTTTCACTAGCCATTGTTCATTATTCTGAAATCCCTGATCTTATTAAATAATGCTTCTTGAAAATTAAGAAATGATGATGATTCAGTCCAGGATGTGGGTTGGATATCAACTCCGATATCCAACTGATATGTGGGTTGGATATCACCTCTTCAGCTATGTTATTGTGACTCATCTGCATGCTTCTTGAATTCATTATACATTACTTCTTGAACTTTTTAAAGACTCCTTGTACTCATTACTGCGTATGCCTTTATCATTATCGGAAATGTATTCATTACGGCACACTGCAGTTGTTACACCTCTTATAATCATTACACCATGTTTTCCATATTGGGATATATGCTGGCTTAAGTATATTACACTTAAAACAAAGTTCCTTAATCAAAATATTTTTTTATTTAAAAAGCAACCAGAATGTTTTCCATCTCATGGTCAGCTTATTCAAAAGTAATGAAGTACTGTATATACAGTATACTTATAATTATACTTGTACAGTATACTCATAATTAAAATTAACAAATATAACATTTACAAATTTTATAGTACTGTACTAGTAAATACATATTATCTTTTAATATAAGTATTTTTCTTTCAGTTTGTGTTCCTGAAAATTGCTGGACTTCTTTTCCCATCTTCAGATTTTATTCATGTAATAATGACTCCTGTGGTGATATTCCTGACTCACCTGCTGGGTCGAGCCAAGATTGTCACAAAGAGAGATGTTACTGCAGCACTGTTTTCAGCACATCTTTTGTTTGAGGTGAGCTTACTCCACATCTTGCTTCAGTACTATACTTTTCTACATTGTATTCTGTTTGCAACTCCTTTTAGTCATTCTTCAATAGTTTTTATTTGTCTATAATTATACATGTCTTTCTCTTAACTGCTTACTCCTTATGAAACTTGTATGTCTCATCAAGCAATATTGGTCTCATCCACTTGGTAAGTGCAGTTGGCTAACAGGTCCTGGGTTCAATTCCTGCAGCAGTACAAAGATGTTTGGGTAATATTTCCTCTTACCTGATGCATCTGTTCACCTAGCGGTAAAAAGATACCTGGGAAAGATCAGTAGTTAGGTTTATTGAGGTCCCCCTAGGCTAACAGGCCTCATGTCCCTAGTTACAGAAAACTGAAAACATACTACAGTACATCGTGCTCTGGTTTTTTGCTCTTTTCAACAAAACCTCATCCATAAGTCTTCGATTCTCTGGCTTCTCGATTACCTGCCATTCACAATCTAACCTGGTAATTTTCTCTTTAATAATTTTTTACCATTAATATAAGGTAAACAAAAAAATGAATGATTTCAGACTGATCTTAAAGGTTTACACATACTGTAGTTCCTTAAAACTTGTGTTAAAATTTGAGCGGTACTATTATGAGTCTTACATGTAACCCCTAAAGACTACAACTGCTATAAAAATATACCATTGGCCTAGTGGTATACACATTTTCAGTAGATTCGTGCAGTTTCATGGAATGCATTATTTGGGAATTGGCAGAGTTATGGTTACTAATATTTCAGATAAGTAGATAAATAGAAATGGCAGTTGCCCATACAACTAATGTATTGTATAGTCCAGTCTAGTGTTAAGGCAGTGGAAGACAAATGTAACCATATCCAGTGTGCATTTAGACTCCAACATGTGCACATCTATAAGCATTGGTTCATTCTATGGCCATGCCTTTTTGTTACTACTGTGCACCAACATAAACGTGAAGTTCACACTACATCACTAAATTTGCAGACGACATAAAGAGCTATGGTAAAGTGGAAAGCAAAAACATTACTGAGGGTCTGCAACACTATTAAATAAAATACACAAATGGTCAGAGTTTATTCCCACCTTCTTATCTTGAGATGATTTCGGGGCTTAGCTTACCTATAGGTCCCAGGTACCTATTTACTGCTGATGAACAGGGGCATCCGGGTGAAAGAAACTGCCCATATGTCTTCGCCTCTGTCGGGGATAAAACCTGGAACCTTAGGCTTATGAATCCCGAGCGCTGTCCACTCAGCCGTGAGGCCCCCATGGTGTAGAATATAGCACTAAAATCCTAATTCTAGACACAACTTCAACCCATTCATGCCTCCTAACCATGAAAGTAATTTGAATATCGCAGTATTTTAATTACCTGCAGCAAAAGATCCGAGACTGCAGGCATTTGCAATTTTCTATTCTTTTATAAATTGATACAATTTCTTAACACTTGCAAATATTTTTTAACTTGAGTGACATAGTCACTAAACATAGTGAACAACACTAAACTTATCACATAATGACAAAAATTCTAAATTAAAAAAAATTATATATACGTACATTTGTATTTAATGTGTTTGCACATTCTATAATCGTACAGGTATTTCTGTATTTGTTTTGAAACACGTTTACAATAATTTTTTATTTTTTTCAGTACATAAGCCTTTCTAAAAGGTTTATACCAGAGCTGGCAAACCTATTAAATGGTCTTCTCTTCACTGCAATTGGAGGTCAAGATAAAATACATCTTCCGCTGAATCCTCCATTTAGACCTGTTGGAGCAGCCGCTTCCCTTCTCTATTTGGAAAATGCTGCAACAAAGTGAGCTTTCTCTTTGGAACAAAAAGCAGTCCATTTATATTTAGTGTAATAAATGCACTGTTTCACCTGTTGACTACCATCACATTTAAAGGAGGGTTATATCATAAGACA
This sequence comes from Procambarus clarkii, assembly GCF_040958095.1. Classification (NCBI taxonomy): domain Eukaryota; kingdom Metazoa; phylum Arthropoda; class Malacostraca; order Decapoda; family Cambaridae; genus Procambarus; species Procambarus clarkii. The sequence continues at coordinate 20,288,713 of NC_091220.1, forward strand.
TTATTTTATTGTCTTAGCAAGTACAACAAAATGGGCACATTGTAGCATGCAAACAATTACACATAAATAAAGGCCATTAGCTGAGGTAAACTATATTCTCATTATCTTGGCCATTATACCATTTTCTTTGGGGAGTCCCGTCGGCTCCCTGAAGCTATCTAAACTGATATAGTGCTCATCTGCTTACTCCAGAACTGGCTTTATAATGGAATCTTTCAGATTTAAAAACTGCTCTTATGTTTACTGTCCTCCCTCTCAGTATCTTGTATGTTGTGATCACATCTCTTCTAGTGTCATTAAACTGAGCACTCTTAACCTCTTAACCTGGCTTCATAGGGTAGCTCCATTATCAGTCTTTAGCACTTCTTGTTGGAACCAAATCCAAATATTGGTTTAGTTAAAAAAGTAAGCCTGCACATAGTGAAGATATTGAGAATAATACCTGTAATATCCTTTATATGTGAGGGTCATTTTTAATTTAGTGCAGTGTTTTAAGGAGTTACCAGATATATGTATGGGAAAAGGATGCTTCCATACAGGACCGACTTTATTTTACTGCTACATTATTTGTTTTATTGCAGGTGTAAAGAATCTAAACTAACATTGTCCAGTATTAACAAAGAGGAGGAGGAGCTGACTGATGACTTTAAAGTTAATATCGTGTGCAAAACAATGAAGCTTCTTAACCAGTTATGTAAATGCTGGTCACAAAATCCTTCAATACGTGCCATTATGGCACCTACAACCAAACTTTTGCAGTCCCTTTCCCTAAAGAATTATCCTTGTTGGGTAAACGAGGCTTCAGAGGAATTATCAAGAACAATTGGATCCTTGCCAGTCCAGGGATGTGCACTTGTTAGGGAAGAAAGCAAACCTGTATCTATCAAGATGTATGAACCAGCTATTGAAAACATGTAAGTCAAGAAATTATTAGCATTTCATTTTATATCCCAATGGGGATTTCACTGAAATAGGTTTTCAAATGTTACATGAATTGTGCAAATATATATTTACAAGACTCTGTGCCCTGAGTCGACTTTTACATGTTCCTATGAGTTGGTTGAGCTCCTCTTTCTTCCCCTTGTTAGAGCCGACAGTGATGCCAATATATCAATTGTGGTCAACCCGCTAAGCGTTTCACCATTAATCTGCAATTCATTTTCACTTCACTTGTGATGACAATATGCTTTTTGTTTTGTTTGTGGAGAGAGTGAAACTGAGTTCAACACACTTCCTTCCAAGAAATTTAATGGACTGCTTTATTTTCCCAAAGTTGAAACTTTTATTAGGACATCATCTGCATATCCCACTTACTGTGTTCCTTCTGGAAATTCAATATTTACAATGGCATTCATAAATATCTTGAATAGTGTGGGGCTTAAGACTCCTCCTTGGGGGGATCCTAAGTTCCATACTCATTGTTCTTGAGACTGCTCCGTTGAAGCAGACCTTGGCTTTCCTCTCTGTGAGGTAATCTTCAATCCATTTCACGAGTATTCCCTTGACACCCATGCATGCAAGCCTGTTTAGAATCGCAGTTCCTTGTGCTTTGTCAAAGACTCCTTTGATGTCAACAAATACAGAGTACTTAGCTGTATCATTAGCTTAGTAATTGACTATACAATTTGCTGTGCTCCATCCATTAACAAATCTGTTGATTCCTTCCCCTAGTCTACCTATTTTATGTGACAGATGGTTTAATATGATCCTCTCAAGCATCTTGCATATGCATAACACGAGACCAGTAGGTCTGTAATTGCCAGGACCACGGGACTTTGGTATGGGAACACTTATTGCACGTTTCCATTGTGTGGGAAGCACTCCACTTAGGAATGATTTGTCAAATAGGTGGAGTGATGATTGTAGGCTGGTTAAGTGAGTATACTGAAGTGAATTAGAGGGTAGGAGGAAGGACAAGATGGTAGCTTTACATAATGATTTATGTGAGAAAGCATGGATCAAGTGTTAACAGCTTACGGAATACAGTAAGGGACATGACTGGCGTGAAAGTGGTTTATAAGAAGGGAGTGAATGCATGTGTATATAAGCAGGAATGTAATAAAAAAAAATTTTCTTCAAAATTCTAAAATCTATACTTATACTTCTATATAGAATTGAAGGTGTGAAGAAACGTCATGGAACAAAGGATTATCTTGAAAAGCAGAAACTCTTACACAAACTGAAACGTGAAAAGAAGGGGGCCAGGAGAGAAATCCAGAGAGACACAGCTTTCTTGGCCAGACAACAGCTGATGGAGACAATTCAAAGGTGAGCAGCAATTGATGCTTTAAATGTTTTAACACTTTCCTGGATTTTCCACTTGGAATTACGGGCGTTTTGCTTAACCGCTTGTCAGATCACGACGTAAATTTACGGACCGTGTTTTATATTGGGTATTTACTACTCGATCGACTTGGGGTTTGTATGAATATGTTTGCCAATAAATTTTCGTTTTCTCTAATAGGCACAGTGCCTATTTGAGAAAACGGCAATGTATTGTAACTTAGAGGAGAGACTATTGAGTTGGTGACACAACGAGGGTAATCGCCCACTTCACACACTCTTGTGTTGGCCGCGATCATGATTCTACATTTATATGCATATGTCTGTGTAGAGAATTTTATTCCGAACACTATACAAACAAAAAAAACGGTGTGAATCAAGTATAAACTTGAAAAAACATGAGCAAAGTAAAAACTTTTTACGCTCACGGGTACAAACACGCGTAAGATTTTATTCGCCGCAAATTTATTTGACGCTCTGTTGGCCAATTCTACCCATGTTCTTATAGAACTTTCTATTGCGAACACATTGCTATAAAAATGAAATACGTAGCTCAAGAAATATTGTCATGACAGTGAAATAAGTATAAACTTTCAAAGCGCTGCATCACAACAGTGTCGTCACTGCTGAAATCACGGCTAACGCTTCGCCCAGTTCCCACACTCGTGCGGAACATAATTAGACATTGATAGGCATATGTCTGGGTGGGGAATTTTATTGCGAGTTCAGTGATATCAAAATAAGCGCTGTAGGATGACTGTGAGGCTGGCAACAAACGAAAGAGTATGAACATTTACTTCCTGTTTGGGTGTCACAGCGAGTCATCTTCGTGTTTATTTACTTCGTGGTGGGATAGCAAATGCTTTGGTGACATTTTATGCATATGATCTTGTAGAGAATTTTATTGCCAACGCATTGATACCAAAATGAAAAAGTAGCTCGAGAATTGATGTTAGGAGCGTGAAAAGATTATACACTTTTTTGTGTTTACGCTTGAGCGCCCAGAACGCCGCGCGCACAACCCGCTTTATTTTCAGCAAGTGCCGCGCGCACTAAAGTGTTAATTAGTAGTAAATGATTATACCCATTTCTGTAATCTCTCAACATAATTATATTCCCAGCTAGAAAAGACAGTACTGGTTGATACTGGGTTGTACTAGTGCCTTATATCTCATAAGAAACCAAAATAAGACTATTGAATCTGCAAAGATGTACCTACATTCTGAACTCACAGTCGAAGATCTCTGGTTCGATCCAGTGTTGGGACGGAAATGGTTGAGCTTGTTTCCCTTTCTTGTATAATAAAGAAATTTGTCTCCAGAGAAATGCATATCCTATTTAGTAATGGAAACTGCAAGTGTGTTATAGGTACAGTATCCTTGTGTTGAGAGTAACTTTGATGTGGAGTTTTAAAGTCATGGCTCAACTTCAGGCTTTGTCTTTGAATTTTTATCTGAAATAGTCCCTGTTGAAAAGCTCATCGTGTGAGATAGAATCGGGGGCAGCTTACATTCACACAAATAGAGTAGCAAGTATTGAAGGAGAAACTAGACCTGGTTAGTATGGAAATAGTAGATTAGTATTGATAAAATATTCTTATAATATATTAGTATTATTGTTTGTGTAAAGCAAGCTACTCTTATGGAATGCCACAGAAATGAACATAAATTAACTGTTTAATGCTAATTATTGCAACCAACCTTTCTCATTACAGTGATGCTGAACGCAAGAGAAAGCTTGGACAGATCATGGGTGGATTACAAATGCAAGAGGGTGAATTCAAGAAGATGAAAAAGAATAAATAAAACCTATATAAATATTAACAAGGTGTTGCTTATAATAAAATCCTACATTTTGTATGCAATTATAAAGGCCATTGTTTATAATGTAGAATAATTACATTTTACACTATTCATTTAATTCATAAATAAAATAAGGCTTTTGAGGTATATGAAATTACCCAATTTGAGCAGAATCACTTGGCTGCTCCCTAAGGTAAGATCCATTGTGACCATTTATGGGCAGGATTGTGGAGGACAACATTCTGGCACCAACACCTCTGGTAACTTTTACCGTGATCCCTTACAGGTTCATCAACAGTGGGCTACGTAGTCACTGTTCAATACTTGATCCAACTGAATCACCAACATAAGCAAGACTAATATGGCAGAAACTCTTCTCTTCCCAGCTCCATTTTATGAATTTTATCAAGTTGGCATTGGGAAAGGTTCAGTTTTTTTTTATGATGCATTTCTGTTTTTCAGGTCCTTTGAGTTTTAGTTTGACTTTTTTACTGACAGATGGGCAGTTTTCAGTTTATTTGTGGTGTCTGTACTGACCATCACTCTTGTAATCCACCTTTCTTAACCCTTCTGCTCTTGGATAGCGAGTTGTCTACCTCAACGACTGAATCTTTTGAACACTCTGCACCCAAAATGCCTGCTAGCCAGGAAGTAGGTGTTGGTGATACTGCAGAAGTTGTTTTCATGTGAATTTGCTGAAATTCCAGCACACCTTCCTCTTAGGTTAATTTAGTTGGAAGTAGTCTGGGACACATTGACAGCCACCTGGATAAACTTGACCTAAATAGGCTTGACCCCCTAGGCTTATTGTGGTCCAGTCATTTAATCTAATTTCTCCTCCATCTTGCATGGTACAGAGCACCACTTGGTTTCCGAACCCCTTGGGGACGAGACCCGTCGGTTATCATGTAAGTTCGTAAACGAGAAATGGAGGACTTGGTTTGTGTAGCGTGACTCCCCAACCCCAATCGGGAAACTGTAACTTTCGGAAAACAAGCGGTGCTCTGTATTGGATCAGAGACCTGCAGGTCTTTGTCCTACAAGCCTACCTACTTTGTGATAGTTCCAAGGGGTCACTGTTCTGGTGGTCTTGGTTTTAGACCAAGCCTTGGCTAGTATCCTCCTCCAGAGATTTCTGGTTCAGGCTTTGCAACCGTCTTCATAATGCAGACCAAGCATGGTGGCCACTAGCTTTAGTGCAAGCTCACAAATGAAATAGGGGAGAGGAAGATGATCATTATACTGAGAGACAAGTGGACCAATGTATGAAAGGATGGTAGGAGGAGTCAAGAGAGCTGGAAAGAGTAGACAGTTTGTGTGGTGATGGAGCCTCCTGGAGAAAATTCTGCTCCGACCACTCCCTGATGATGTGATTCTTCTAGGAGGAAACAAGGTATATGGGCTATAGATACAGTATAAGTAATTAACATAATTTAGAACACTCATGGCGTAATAAACCCATAGAATCATCAACCCACCGAAGCCGTAAATGTAATATTGGAACCCTCCAGTTCAAAATACTCTACAACTAAAAACATTGCTCAGGAATAATGGGCCTTTGATAAGCCATCAACTTCTTGTCCCCAACATTTATACTAGAGATGGTGGCTCTTAGGTAAATAGAGAAGAATATGTAAGGGTATAAATGCAATCATAGATAAGACAACAGACAAAAGTTTACTACTAAAGTGATACAGTACATCTACATAACATATGATACATATATACAAATATCTGAATATTAACCATTGTGTAGTATCCTAGTGTACTTCATTGCCACAGCAAAACACATCCCAATTGGTTAAATGACTCCATTACACAGCAGAACTATAGTGCCAAAAATCGATCAAAACTAAATATATTGTCAACTAAATTGATATGATCTTATACAATATATATATATATTGTTAACCATTAAGTATTAAAACAAAATTCAACATAATTCTGTCATTTGTTCACATGCAAAACTCACTTAATTTCAGCATTAAGTTTAGTAACTAGACGAACACCTCACATGCACAATGCATGCAAAATCAAGTGCTAAGTATTTCAGTATGTAACTGCATGAATTGGCACATGTCCAAACAGGAAGTGTTAGTTCAACTTGTTTAAACCAACACTGCTTGAAATATGTTAAGTGAACCACTCCGGGTAACAATATAGCACTCTAAAATATGCCTAAATGCATACTGTGCTTACTCTACAGTTAATATGGCAGTTAAATTCTATTGGAGCTTAATTTAAGATTATTACTTTTATACATAACATCATTAATTTCTTGTTCAGTCATAATGTTAACATAATGCATGGCTAAGAGTAACTGCTGTTTTGCAGTGCCAACAAACCTGTTGTTGAGGAATGCTGGCAATCCACTGTACATATTCTGCATCGTATACAGGGGAACACGCACTGTGCCTAATACCTGAAACATAAAAGCAACATGAATGCATTTTAATATTCATTATAACACCCGCATGTTATAATGGTAATATGATTGCGTGGATGCTACAGTAGTAGTACAGGGATACTGGGATAAAATTAAGGGTAGGACGAATAGAGAAAAGATTGACAGGCGTGGCAGTTGTGAGAAAATGATGGCATGTGATTATTTCACTTGTGTTACAATAGGATTGAGTGACAGCGGTTTAGAGAGAATAAGTTCTCAATATTCTATATGTGACAATTCACAGAGTACTTTACACATAATATATGAAACGACGTAGATAATATTGGTATGGACATTTTACTAGGGTGTGCTGGTACGATTTTCTGATGACAGATACAGTACTATGAAAGATGCGCATTACTTTGTGTGTTTCGGTTTAGTTTCTTTTGTGGAAACTATTATGAAACTTCTCACTGGTTCTATTTTTTGTTTTACCTTCTTAACTTGATAAATACATGATTGATGTTGTTTCTTTGCTTAATAATTATATTTTATAATAATTAATGAGTTCAAACACGAAATACTTAATTTTGTGACATACAGAAACAGGATAGGAAATGACAGGCTTTTGTCAGGCCCACCAGAGCTCCAGCACCTACAAAATTGGCATTGCGCCCCTGTGCAAGATGAGGACTTGATAAGCTCTTTGTCTGGCCCTGGGAACTTGTTAACTATAATTTTCCAATTTATTTAATACAGTAGCTTCCTTTCTGGTGACCCCCTAGTCAACTTGGTTTCTTCACAATTTTTCACTTGCATGCACCATATCAAATTGAAACATACAGTACCTGTATTTTGTTCATTATAATCCAGTATTAACTGGCTACCTGCCATCAACATAATAACATGTAAATAGTTTTTATTATATTTGTAGTATTTTATATTAAACAAATTCAAGCAGGAGCTTAAATGATTGGCTATAGGAATATTTGGGGCTTAACATTGGCTGGCATTTGCCCGATATCTCTAGGGCTCATACTACTGCGGTCTTCAGAACAGAACCTTTTTTAATATCTTATCCTACCTGAAGTAATCTTTGTCTAGTGACTTTCAAGCAGCTTACTTGATCTAAAACACCCTTACTAGACCTTGTGACATCAGTAGGGTATATTATTCTTGCTTGACTGTCTGCCAATCCAGCTAATGTGCAGTTGAATCAATATACAATATGTACTGTATCTTTTGGAACAGCACACAAATATAACTTGGAAAATTATAAGAAAAATTTTCAGAAATACCAACTGATTACTTTCAACGATTTAAAAAAAAATTGTCACCTGCTGATTTTGTGAAATCATCATAATTATGTTACCTGGCCTTTCAGGTAAGGTAATTATGAAGATAAAGCAGTAAGATAGTATGACTATAGCACTTAAAAGAGATACGAGTTTGTGGTACTGGGATGAAAGAATATTACCCAAGTACTTGGAGAAGCCACTGGCTTGAGTGTTAGTGGCTCTCAGTTAAATATACCAAATATATATTAGTTAAATATATTAGTTTTCTTTCTCTAATGTATAATGGTTTGTATCTCCAATATCATACATAAAGCACAACATATTTGCTTCAAAATGGTCATTTTGAAACTATCAATGTTGCTGTACTTTTTAGGTACAGAAGAAAGAGCAAATCTCACCTCGTCACCATATTCAGGCACAGTTGGACACTTTTTCTCAAGGGTAATGAACTGATCAAGTGTCACTTCCTTGATGAAGAAATGCAGGACCAAATGTTTGTTGTGTTCCACCTGCAATAATTTACAACAAAAATAAAAATGAGAAAATCATTGGTAGATCTACAGATAAGTGTTCCTTATTAGATCAATTGTAATGAAATCGAAGAGGAAAGTGATGATAATCTTTGACAAAGAGAATGTGAAAGCAAGGACAGGAATATTTTGCAATTCAAAGACCAGCGCTGCAACATACAGAACTAGGAAATATAGGTAATTTACCTGATTTACCCGATGGCCACTAACCCTAGTGGCCTCGATAAAGAAAGGAAGCCGGCGGCTTGTTAAAGATTCCCCCCCCCCCCCAATTTACCTTGATCTTTTCCAGGTATCTTTTAAAACTCAACACAGATTTGGCATTTACGGCTTCAGCGGGTAAGCAGTTCCTTGAGGTTAATAACCCTGTGGATGAAAAAGCATCTCATGTTCTTGGTCCTACATTGTGGCTTGTTGAGCTTGAATCCGTTGCTCTTCATTTGTGTTACATCTGACCTTCTGAAGAAAATATCCAGATCAACATCCTCTAACTTGTTCAGTATTTTAAAAGTTTCAATGAGATTTTCCCTGTCATGCCTGGTTTGCAGTGTTGTCAGCCCCGTGGCCTTCGAACGTTCCTGATACAAGAGATGACTTAACTCTGGAATGGATTTTGTTGCCCGGTGTTGCCCATTCTCCATTGCAGTTATGTCCTGAAAATGAGGTCTCCATGCTTGGATACGGTAATCCAAATGGGGGCGCACTAGAGACTACCATTACTTTCTTTTCCTTATAGTCTAAAGTACGCTTAATTCTCCCAAGAGTTTGGTTAGCTTTTCTGATTGCTGCTCCCACCTGTTTTGCAACTTTTAATGAGTGGTGGATTTTGGCCTCTAAGTTCTTTTCTTCGTCAATCTGCTGTAATGTAATGCTAATAATTGGGTAGTCGTGGCATGAGTAGTTGTGCCCCACCTTACCTTGAGGTGCTTCCGGGGCTTAGCGTCCCCGCGGCCCGGTCGTCGACCAGGGCCCACATGCAGGGTCTAGCATTTGTCGATATTAAAATGCATTTGCCAGTCTTCTGACCATTTGTGGAGTTCATGAAGATCTCTCTATAAGGCTTCAATATCATTATCATTTCCCACTTTACCATAAATGTTGGTGTCATCTGCAAATTTGATGAAGTGATTTGTAATATTCTCATCCACGTCATTGATGTATATGACAAAAAGGAATTTTGTCCCAAAATGGACACTTGTGGCACCCCCACTTATCACATTTCTCCATTTAGATTTGTTTCCATTTAGCACGACCCTTTGTTTTCTTTCCTTCAACCATTGTTTTATCCATTCTAATATTTTACCATTTATTCCCTGGGCCTGTAATTTCCTTGCCAATCTTTCATGTGGTACCTTATCAAAAGCTTTAGCAAAATCCATGTATACTGCATCTGCCGGAAAGCCTTTGTCTGAGTAGCTTGTTACCTGTTCCAAAAAATTTAGTAAGTTTGTAGGGCAGATCTGTGTGCAGGCAATCAAGGCAGATCTGTTTTTAACAATCCATGTTGTATCCATTGTACAAAGTTGTTCACTGAAAGATGGTGAATGATTCCCTCCCTGAGCAAGATTGAAGCTCCATGAGCTTACAGATGCGTGATGTCAGGCTGATCTGTCAGTAGTTTTCTGCTGAGCTCTCTGCCTTTTTTGAAAATAGGGGTGACATTTGTATATTTCCAATCTTTGGGGACTAACCCACAGTGATTTTGTGAAAAGTACTTTCAGTGGTAGGCATAGTTCTTCTGCCAGTGTCTTTAAGACGTTGGATTGGATTAGATCCACATTCGATCCACACCTGGGGCTTCTGAGTCTGTAGTAGTCTGTCAAAATATAGATAATTACCTAAGTGTAGTTACAGGATGAGAGCTACGCTCGTGGTGTCCCGTCTTCCCAGCACTCTTTGTCATATAACGCTTTGAAACTACTGACAGTCTTGGCCTCCACCACCTCCCCTAACTTGTTCCAACCGTCTACCACTCTGTTTGCAAAAGTGAATTTTCTTATATTTCTTCGGCATCTGTGTTTAGCTAGTTTATATCTATGACCTCTTGTTCTTAAAGTTCCAGGTCTCAGGTGATGTACATAAATAGCTGGAAGTGGTAAAAGACACAGAAAAAGGTTCACAAGACACCTGCCAATGGTTTTGACTTGGAAGATGCACAGAAGCAAAGGCTTTGGTAAAGTCAAGGCATAGAATGTTACAATCCTGCTGAAAATATACTGGAAAATAATGAGAGTAAATTGGCTAAAACACTAATGGCTGTTAGTAAATTATTTTATGAATCTGATTTTCAAGATGTAAACAAATGCTTTTTGAGATAATTCATTCAAGCAATTTTCCTACAATATAACTTAAGATAATTGACCAATAGTTCAACTAATTTTTAAATGAATAAATAACTGCAGTGTAATCTGCTATTAGGTTGCTGGATGTTTATTAGTTTCATGTTAATTATTGAGGCCCCAGTTAAATGTAATAATGTATAGTGCATTCACGGGATAGCAGTTCTGTACTTGCTATCATGACATTTTATTCACAACTTATGGTACTTTTATGGCAACCTGTCAATTATTTCTTTTGCTAAACTATAACATATAAAGAAATTAAGTAACAGTTGTGTAAACAAAATGTGTGTTAATAAGTCAATGGAAATAAATATATTGTTTTACCAAGAGGTATTTAAATTGCAACTTAGAACACTACATAGTTTTATACTAATATTTATAATTCATTGTGTTGAGGGACAAGAGCCAGATTGTATTCATTAGGCTTTTATCAAGGTCCCCCCCCCCTCCCAAGGTCGAATTACTGACCCCATCCAGGAATATGCAACCCCACAACAAGCTGACTAGCTCCTGAGTACTGTACCTACTTACTGTTAGGTGAATGGAAATGTGCCCAACCATTTCTGCCCTACCCGGGATTCAAACCCATAATCCTCGATTGTGGGTTGAGAACGAACCCGACTATACTACCGGGGGCCCTAAATTTTAAACTAATTGCACCATAATACAGGATATGCCATGATCTTACTGCATAATCAGATAAGCAATGCAACCTGTTGCCTCTACCTGAGTATTGTAGTAGTCACTCCAAGTAACAGGATGTTCCGTTAGTGACCAGCCGATCTCTTCAGCCATTTCCCGATTCAAACCATCTACTACATCCTCTCCTGATTTTACTAAGCCACCAGGAAATCCAAAGGTGCCATCAAAGCGTAGATGCATCTGTTAAGAATGGAAGTTGAAAAAATAATTACAATTTTGCAGAAGATAGCATATTCAAGAACACACAAAAATTTCATAAACCATCAACCAGTTTAATCTTTGATATGTATGTAGGACTGACCTTTGACTCTGTAACACCCCAAACAAGGTCAGATAAATACCATTAAGAGTGGTAGTTTGAATGCTCGCAAGGTATCTAATCCATTCAATTTCTAGATACTGTACATTAAATGAGCAAGTTTTGGGTAAATAAAGTACACGCATAAAGTAAGGGTATGACAATATAAAACACAAAACAGTACATGTATTGTGAAAACTTTTCTTGGTAAAACATTAAAACATACAGGAAAAGAATTGTAGAACATTGAGCGAGTGATTAATGTTATACTATTAATACTAATGTAATACAGGACGCCTGACAGCTGAGTGGACAGCGCTTCGGATTTGTAGTCCTGAGGTTCCAGGTTCGATTCCCGGTGGAGGCGGAGATAAATGGCCAAAAAGTTTCTCTCACTCTGATGCCCCTGTTACTTAGCAGTAAATAGGTCCCTGGGAGTTAGACAGCTGCTACGGGCTGCTTCCTGGGAGTGTGTAACAAAAAGAAGGCCTGGTCGAGGACCGAGCCACAGAGATGCTAAGCCCCGAAATTATCTCAAGATAACCTCAAGATAACTAAGCAGTGGTCAGAAAGAAACAGTGGTGGTGCTATGTGCTTCAGATGAAATTCTTCAAAAGGAAAACATGTCCCGTGTATTTTCTATACAATATGATCCAACTGAACACAAGAGAAGACCAAGCCAACTTATGAATGATGCAGTAGAAGATAAATCAACCTAGAACACAAGCAAGAGAGAGAGAGAGACTGCCAAAGTCGGAAAGATAAGAGGTGACAATAAATATTTGTCATTAACTGTCTTTTAAGAAGCAGCCAAGTAAGTAATAACACCAATGCCTTTGACAAAGAAGAGATGATGAAGGGCCAGAAATTTACAGAAAGCTTACCCTGCAACCTCATAGTCACCCAAAAAACTCTTTCAAATGCAAGAACTAGATGTCCGCCCCTTGTCTAACATAGAGGTGATCATATAAAAGATTGGTAGTGTCCTAAACCATCAATATGGGTCACATTTGATCAACCAAAAGAAGCAATCTCAGAAAAGCCACTGGTCAAGAGCAACATATGAGAAGGGCTCCAAAGCTGTGCTGAACTAGTAGCTACATGGGAGTGAAATTACAGCCTGCAAAGGTCTCCAACTTAGACATCGCCGGTGCGAGGGTCTGGGGCTGCCCCTTCCCCCTCCCGGGGAGGGGGGAGCTGTGCAGACATGTAGTGCGGCTCGTGTGATCTCATGCTTTTTGCTCGTTTTTCTTTTGGGGAGTTCTGTCCACTCGTTTGTCAATTTTCGTTGTTAACCAGAATAGGGGTTTGTTTTGTGGCGCTTACCGTTCTGGGTGCTTGTCCCAGTCGATGGCAGATATAGAATGCTCCAAATTATGTGATATGTGCATTTCTATGGGCCATTGCTCCCCGTGCCTCTGTGAGGCGGGGGCCAGGTTCTGGCTCGTGGTCCCCAGTATGCTAGAACTCCACCCACATCAACTGATGCAAAATAGTTAGGGTATCCATATTAGCCATGGATAGCTCCGGGGAGCCATAGGGGCTTCCCCCAGAAATTTCATTAATATCTTTTACTGTACTTTAAGCTAATTACTGAATAATGCAGAATACAATACATATTTTTAACCCAATCAAACTCACCATGACTGCTGCTCGCAACTCTCCAAAGCTGGAGCTGCCCTCTTGTCGTGCCCAAACACATGCATGAGCTGCTTGGCGATATGAATCAAATTTCTTTGCCTCGGCATAGGACATAAGTCCTTTGGTCACTGTACGTATTTGAAGACATTTTGGAATCTAAAAGAAATACAGTACAGTATTTATATACATATATTTACAGAGATACAGTAGAAAGTGTTTAAAACATTTGTTTAAATAGTGACTGCTAATCGTATGATGCATAACCCTCCTGATCATTTCACACCAAGTAGTCATGTTATATCAAGATCAATAATAGGTATGCCAGACACTGGTTTATCTATAACTATCGTGTAATGCCCTTCTCCAGCAGGGAGCTTCTCTATGAGGCTCTATATCACTGCACAGTCTGCAAGCATGCAACATAACTCATGATGATAAAACAAGCAAAAGAAACACCAAATAATGAAGAGGTTAATTTCATATGATATTACAGACCATCCCCTCTTGTTATGGTAGTATAATATTTATAATAGCAATGAGGACCATAGTACAGTACTGTACGTACACTATACTGACGTAAAACAAAATTAGAAATCAGCACTATTGTGTTGGATAAACTGGAAAACTATTTTTAACTTGTGTTGCAAAGACAAAATAAACTAACCTAATCTAACCTTCCTAGGCCTAATACACGATATTTGAGGCCTAATATAGCACATGTGTGTACTATATTAGGCCTAGGAATATTTAAGTTTGATTTTTAGCTTCATTTTTAAAGAATTCCATACTAGTCAGTATACTACCTGTACTATCTAAAAGATAAGTACGTACGAATTCGTGACTATTGACGATCATCACAATAGGTACTATCTAAAGAGGAGGATGGGTTGTGATATTACTGTAGCCAGTATTTTAAAGAAAATACTGTATCCACTCGCTAATCCGGATTATATGGGAAGGGCCCCCAACCGGATTATCACGTTTTCTGGATTAACATACTTTTTCACCTCCGAGTCCAAAGGGGAACATTTCCAACAATTTTTATACCACAATCATGATTTGAATTGATACACACTAATTTGTGTTTGAGGCTGGGTGGGTGGTTAGCTGCCTAGCTGGTAGGTGGGCAGGGAAAGTGGGTGGGTGGTTAGCTGCCTAGCTGGTAGGTGGGCAGGGAAAGTGGGTGGGTGGGCAGGCAGGGATAGGTGGGTGGGTGGGTGGGTGGGCAGGGATAGGTGAGTTCGGGCAGGCAGGGATAGGTGGGTTCGGGCAGGCAGGGATAGATGGATTCAGGCAGGTAGGTTTTGGATGGGTGGATGGCAGGCAGATGGGCTTGGTGGGTGAACAGGTTCGAGCAGGCAAGTGGGTGGGTGGGTGAGCAGGCAGGTGGTCGAGCAGTTGGGTGGGTGGGTGGGCGAGCAGGCGGGAGGAAACAGGAACCAGCCGCTGCTCAGTAGGCAAGCGGCACAACACCTTGACTCCCCAACCAGCAACAATACCACTTCCTACCCAAAGCCAAACAAGGGCCACACAGCACCAGCTGGCCCCATGGGGGGGGGGGTGAATGCCAAGCAGAAAAAACACCTACGGAAATGGCGTCCCAAAGGCACTAGGGAAGAGAACCCAAGTACCCAGGGGTAGTACTTACAGGGCACTTAGGGAAGGCCGCCCTAAGTGCATGCAGCCCCAGTACACTAATTACTCCTGACCACCACACCACAAAACAACATAGAACACCACGAAGGCAAAATTCTGCATAGAAACCATGCCAGAGATGACAATATCCCTGGATCGCTTTACCCAAGGAACTGAGGGATGGTGCGGGAGTCCGGGTCTCCCCCCTCCCTCTCCAAGAGGGGAGGGGCTGCGCAGACGAGCGTGTGTGACGTTTGCTTGATTTACTTTAGAATTGACGGAGTTCTGCCTTTCTGTTCAGCTTTCGGTTACAATTTTCTTACCACGTGGGGTCTGTTTTGTTATGCCTATCTTTCTGGGTGCCTAACCCCCGTCGATGGCAGATAAGGAAAACTACCAACCACAAGGGAGTTTTCAAAGGGCCATTGCTCCCTTGCCTCTCTGAGTGGGCCAGGTTCTGGCTCGTGGTCCCTGGTAAGCTGAACTTTATTGACTAAAGCCATGGTCTAACGTATTGCATATTCGCCTGATAGCTCCAGAGAGCCGCTATGGCTCCCTGGAGCTACCACAGAAAATATCATTATCCCATATATCATGCAAAAATTCACCACTGTAGCACTGCTTACCTGTGGCACTGGAAGATTATCTAAAGAAATTTTGCCATTTATATTCGAGTTTGACATTCTTAAAAATGGGAAACACAGTAGGTGTATATCGTCTCTTGGGGCCACCTGAGCGTTCTCCTCTTTTTCCTCTTGTATTCCAGTTTATGTTGAAGCCCAAATTTTAAAAACAGTATTACTCGGTCCTTTTCCTCTCTCTGCTCAAGTACTAAATTATTTTGCAACGTTTATCATCTACTCATTAAAGTAAATGGTGTGGCAGCATTTTAATTACCACCTTCCATACCTGAAAATAAAGTTTATTACTTATTAATTTGTCAATACTGTACAGTATTCAACAATCATCTACTATCTACTTCCCTCACATTTCCTAAAATTAGTTCAAATCATTGAAATTACAGTACCACAGTATTGAACTAAACAAACGCTTTGCCAGACCTGTGACTTTATTGATCAAATAATTACACTACAGTTACATCCTGGTTTGTAGGTGGTATCCTGCAATAATACAAAGCCATATAATATAATAATAATAAATAATAATAATAATAATTTATTTAGGAAAAGTACATAGTTGCAGAGTTACAGTACAAACAATGTTTGATTTAAAGATAGAGGTAGTACATACAATACCTAAAGCCACTAGTACGCATAGAGTTTTGGGCAAGGTGAGCTGGGGAAAAAAACACTTAGACTAAAACTTAATAGTAATTGAGCTTAAAGTATAAATTGCGTTGAAAGAAATTGGGGGGGGGGGGGAACATGGTAGAAAATAGCCAATATACAAGTTGGTCAACAGGATTTTTTTTTTTTAAATAGTAAGACATGGGTTAACATTTAGAAGTAAGGTAGGTTACATGGAGTTAATTAGGTAGTACTTAGTTTTCATCTTAAACTGGTTGAGAGCGGTACAATCTTTGACATGATTAGGAAGGTCATTATATATATACAAAACATATATACAGTTTAAGTACTGTCTATTCACTATAACAATAAGCAACCTGCATATGACTAAAGCTAAAACAAAGAGAAAGGAGGAAATGTAGATGTTTATCTCTCAGAATGTTTGGTAATATGTTTATTGTTTGTGATATGTGTATATGTATGTATTAACACGATGTACTGAACGGGGTGAGAATAGCTTGAGCTACCTCGTCCCTTTGTGTGTATTTTACCTCAATAAACTTATTTCAGTTTCAATTTCAACAGAAAGAGAGACCCTTCCACCAACCTGTACACACAAACAGCTGATCATGCACGACAC
The DNA here is from genome assembly GCF_040958095.1 of Procambarus clarkii. Lineage (NCBI taxonomy): Eukaryota > Metazoa > Arthropoda > Malacostraca > Decapoda > Cambaridae > Procambarus > Procambarus clarkii. The sequence continues at coordinate 20,305,517 of NC_091220.1, forward strand.
ACTCAGCTGATCACCAAAACAATAACAACCTAGCGAGCATCCATCCACTTCAACAATCAAATCAAATCAAATCAAATCAAATGTTTATTCGGGTAAAAGTACATACATAGATTAGTTACAAACATAATGTTGGATTTATAGGTAGAGCAAGTATATACAATACTTAAAGCCACTAATACGCACATGGGAGACATCTCCCGTCATGCAGGGTGCAGTCGCACCTCCACAGATCTCCAGTATCAGCTCTTGATACTGGTAATGGCTCAAAAGGGCCACCACTTACGGGCTATTCATGCCCATGCCACCTCTTGGGTGGCTTAATCTTCATCAATTAATCAATCACTAATACGCATAACGTTTTCGGGCAACAACTCTACCCCGATAGATATGTTCCCCCATGCAAACTGCACCTACTATCAAGAAGATATGTTCCATTTTTAGTACAGTCACCCCGTCTAGCATTTAAGCAACATAATCCCGAAGGCTCGTGCAAACTGCACCTACTATGAAGATAAAGAATCCCGAAGGTATGTAGGAGTACTGTGCGTCCTACCAGGTCGTCGAAGAGACTCCTGCAATGAAGGATTTAGTGTTCCAGTTGGTTCCTGCATACCACTGTCTGGAGGGAGTGTTACTTCAGAAATAGTTTCCCAGTTAGGTGGTTCGAGACGAAGTAGTTCAGGATGAGGCAGGTTGGGGTTGACCCCCAGTTTTCGCAATCGCTGGTTGTTGCTGTTCAATGTGGAGATTGGAGTCCAAACTCTCGCAGCCCTGTGGCCATGGGTGCGAGGTGTCCTAGGCTAGGCAGGGCTTGGTTTCCAGGCTACTAGCCTACACTAGTAATACTAGTTTGCTGCTCTGTGTCAGTAATTACTTCTCTACCATCCCTATCTTACTGCAATAAGCTAGGCTAGGCAGGGCTAGGTTTCCAGGCAACTAGCCTGCACTAGCAAGGCTAGTTTGTTGACCTGTGAGTGTCAGTGCATAGCCATAACATTTTGCTAGTGGGGGCTCAGATCAGCCATACATTTTATGTTAGCCAACAACATATATAAGGTTGATGATTCACTGATGTTCCTACTCCTGGCAGGAAATAGGTAAATAAATAATGTAGCTACCGTATAGAATAACTTTTAAATACTGTAGTACATGTCTGGTTTCTTATGACAAATCCAGATCAGCTAATATGAAAACAATGCTCGAGCAATCTTTCTTGTCAGTAAATTCATTATTTGGTTAAAGAAAATAAGAAAGATCACATGATTCCAACACTGTCCCAAGAAAATTATAGATACAGAGACCAAAAATAAAGAAAATTAAGTGCAGAGTAGAAGAGCATCTTGCTTGATGTATTTTTGTTAAAGACTACATTCAAAAGAATTATGCTGAACTTTTACCAATTCTTAAAACTGCTTCGTCACAGGATATTGATAAAGAACATGTTAAACAGCATAGACCAAATTATAACAAGTACACAAAGAGAGATTAATCACTGCTCTTTTTGTTTCTTCTAGATCCATAAAAATATGAATAAGAATACACACACAAATCACAATAGTGTGATATACCAAATGAACAAATCCACAAAGACCTTCATGAGGGTTTGAACTTATGTACGGGATGTTCTCAGATGTGACTTGTGGATTTGTTCATATGAACAAGAACTTGGCCAGGATTAACTTGCTATAAAATGTCATGTCATGTTATCTTTTCAGTACTGTACTGTACTTTTGAGAGGGGGCAGAGTATTCCATCCTTGCCTTCATTCCCTGGGACTTTAAATGTTTAATTATTTCAATGTGGATATATAAATAAACAAATCTTTAAAGTTGATAGCAAGTTTATTTGAACAGAAACCCTTTAATACATAAGGATACATATCACAGACTTCACCTACCAACTCAGCAAGAAATATATGAAAAGACAAGGCCTACCTTGCAATTGACACCTCATTTAAGCCAATCAAGTGAGTCACTCATTTCACAAAAGCAAGAATTCATTAACCCTGCCATCTAATAAATAACTTATAGTTCTAGTGGCAGAACTTGAGTCAGATCATCCATACCCTCATAGATGGTTATAACTAAGTTACATAGCTCATATGATAATGATTACTGTACACCACTTGATAAACTGAGCTGCCATATTGTTTATGTTCATGTTCAAAAAACATCTACAAGCACTCGCTGGATGGATTTCCTGTTATATGATGCTCTACACGTATCCCCTTCATTGTCCTTTATAATGCTCATATAACAACCAGATTAAACATTCTCTCCATTTTCTGAGTCACCTCTCAAAACATTTTACTAATAACTAAGTTTTACCTGTGTATATGTAATATGTGCAAGAAATTTACAGATCTGTTTCTATTTACAATTATATTTAAAAAATGCCAATACATAAGGCAAGATTTTCGTACTGCATGTGATACTTTGATTTTTCCTCAAGAGCACATTTATAAAATTTAGATTACCTCAATAAGTCAATCCAAGGCATATAGACCCCCTTGCACTAATGTCATACTGGGGGGACAAATAATGTCTTACTTGAATGATGTCTGTGATGTCAAATATGAACAATAAGCTGGTTCTAGCTGATTCTAGCATTGAGAATAACCAAGATACTGTTCAGAGCTTGATCATTGTTGTGATGTGCCATAATTTTCATTCTCAATGCCAGAACCACCCGATACAGCTTGTTATTGACACCTGCTACCAAGATATAATTTGAACCCAGTTTTGGATGATTATCAACATAACAAGCTCAAGGGGTGAATAACAAAAAGGGATTAACTTATCAGAGCCAAGTTGTAAACATCAGTGCTTAAAGAAGAAATGTACAGCGGTACCTCGGAATACGAGTGTCCCTGTATACAAGTTTTTTGGAATACGAGCAGGATTTGCTCGGAAAATTTACATTGGAATATGAGCGTTGCCTCGGAAGACGAGGGTGTTGATACGCGTACAGGCCGACTAGTGCATGGTGGCATGGCAACAGCGCCTCAGTTTACCAGTGCCTCGCGCCCAGTGACTATCCCGCCTGATTTCTTCACAAGGATTTACAGTTTTTTGTCAGATTTTTGGCTATTTGAGCATAAAAGTTACTATATATCTCGCCATGGGTCCCAAGAAAGCCAGTGGTAAAGTTCAACCTAAGAAAATAGTTGTGAGTAGAGGCAGTAGAGGATGTCCCTTCTTCATTAAGAAAATGTGTGAAGTATGGGAAGAACTGCAAAGTTTTGTTGAAAAAACTCACCCAGATAAAGCTGTAGCAGGCCGTTGCATTGACCTTTAAAATGACAATGTGATGTCTTACTACAGACAAGTGTTAAAATGTAGGGAAAAACAAGTGTCTTTAGACAGATTCTTAGTAAGACAAGCAAGTCCTAGTGGTATGCAGACAAAACGTGCCAGAGAGTGCACACCAGTGAAGTCCTCACTGCCTGATGTTATAATGGAAGGGGACTCCCCTTCCAAACAGTAACACCTCTCCTCCTCCTCACTATCTTCCATACGCCAACAGCAGTCATCAGCAAGGGTAAGTAATAACTTGAAAATACTTTTGTAGTGCAGATTTAGATGAATTAGATATAAAATTTAGTTTGAAGTGAGGTTTTTGGGTAGTCAGGAACGGATTAGTTCATTTCCCATTATTTCTTATGGGGAAAATTAGCTTCGGTTTATGAGTTTTCGGATTACGAGCTGTCTCCTGGAACAGATTAAACTCTTAAACCGAGGTACCTCTGTACATATAACGTAATGGAAAGCACTGGACTATAAGGATATGCAGCAAAGTGGCTTTTTTAAGACCATTGATTGAACCAGGACAATAGAACTTCATTACAAGGTATGCAGTTTAAACAAAAAATAATAAATAAATAAATAAACGACATGGATTGTTATATTAAGGCGATCTTTAAAGTGATGTTTTGCAAAGCTACACACATTGGGAGTGAGTGACGCATGTTGTTGCTGAACGGAGTAGACCATTAAAGGAAACTATTCTGCATGAACCAACCTCTTCAAATGACATTACCAACATATTAAACAAATTAAGGAATGTAAAATACAACTGTGGGACACATGAGGACAAATGGAGCTGCAAGGTGAAATTGTTTGGAAAAAATTATGATTTGCAATTTATTACAGAGACAGTGGACCATGAATAGAAGAATGTGATAAACTAAAAATGGATTCAAAAGACACAGATATTATTCAGTAACTAAAGAACATAACATTATTTATCATGGATTTGCAGAATGCCATATATAAAAGCAACAGAGATTTATAGTGTTAATTCCAGCATACTGTGGAATTATTATTGACACTTTACTGCTGATCAGTACATGCCACACCCTCTATAAACAGTTTTGTATGCACCATATGGGGCAGTCCTACTACATAAGTATGATAATAAAGAGTGAAAATATACAATTATCTTTTAATGTTAAGTTTTGTTTTAAAATGGATACAAAAGGAATATCAAACGTAATGGAGAGTATTTCCTTCATTTGACATGAAATATACTTGAAAATCTCAAGTTCTCCCGGTGCACTGTAACACTTCTAGGCAAAATTAGTGTAGGAGATGCAGGCAGAGCAGCTGCCACTCACGTGAAAGCAAGACAATTTATATTAAATCCCACCCTCTTGGTTCACCAGTATTCCATACCTGAGAAAGAATGTGCTCGATCTAAGAGCTATAAAATGACACTATAATTATACACAGTTTATTTTGTGGAACCATACTGCACATAGCACGAGCTTATTGAAATTATAGTTTCCTCATAAACGCACTCAAAAGTCGCCAGTACAATATGAATCTTTTGCATATATTAATTTTTTTGTACAATGAAATACATTATTAGTTCCTCTTTCTGGATTCTGGAATAAAGTGGACATTTGTCAGTTGCATATTTTTCTTCAATAGTTGTCAAGTAAAATAGAATGAAATAAGAGTTAGATTATCTACACAAATTCTAATCTAGCATAAACAATATCATTATCAATATAGCATTAATCATGTAAAATTGATTGTTACTAAAAATGGTATCATCCTTGCACAAGGAGGGTGGTTTGGTGAGATATGCACTCATATAAGTGATAGAAAAATTTGTATAATGAGTAAATATACATCATTCTACTTCATGGCAAAAAATATTGCAATTGATGATTATACTGAAGTTAATACAGTAATTCAAAATGAGGTCCTCAATAGCGAAGAGCTGCCTACACTGCATGACAATCAACTTTTCTACCATTACCATTGCTTTAAGTCTGAAAACTTTACTGCAAACAGTGCTCATTATATTACTATCCCAATTATCATTTAACAGTTTAAAGACTCGTAAAACAAATGGATGACTTTTGTTGAACTGAAAGGACTAAACATAACATATTTTGGTTAGACACTTGCAAAAGAATATCAGAGAAAAACTACACATCTTACAAAACCTTTTGAACTCCTCAATGTTCCACATCAACAATAACATAGTTTGCCGTAATAAACATACCGCAGTTCACATTTTTATGGTGATGCTTTATGAAAAGAGAATTTTTTAGTAAATGATGAAAGCCGAGGGCGATGAAACATTCTGGAAATTAAAGTTTTGCCTTAAAGATTTCACTCCTTTTCAGCCTACTTGCTGAGGCACTCCTCATTACATAAATACTGTACTGTATATCTAGCATGCAGAATTCTTCATAAACTGATTCAGGTATGTCTATCGAGTTTTCAACATATCGATATACAGTATTGCCATGGTCCACAACTATTGTTTCCGCAGATGATTCTATTTGTACCTTACCCACTACATACAGAAAAAAGAAGTGGATGATACAAGGTGAAACAGCATTCATAGCCTAGATCAATTAAACATTTTCTGTGGAAAGCCCCTCTGGCTCACTGGAGGTTACCAGTCTGATATACATGTATTGGACGTCAACGTCCCTCAGGTGGGTTTCCCGTCTGTTCCCAGTCCCGAAATGGGACTGTGCAGATCTGAGGTTCATTCTGGACTTGTCCCATTTGTACCCCTGGATCCAGTGCCCCTCGGATGACCAATCTGTCCCAGGTCTGGTTTCTTTTGGAGCCAGATGTGTCTCTGGACCTCTAGACACGTATTGGCATGTTCCAATTCATCTGGGGTTCAGGGACTGGTTAGGTTTTGTGGTGGGGTGGCTTACCAGGCTTACCATTTTCGTTGCCTTCCTTTTGGGCTAAATCTGGCACCTCGTGTATTCACGCGTCTTACCTGGGTCGTGGTGACCCGTCTGCGTCTTTTAGGGGTTTGGGTGCTGGCCTCCCTTGACGACTGGCTGGTGTGGGCTTCCAGCCAGACCGTGTGTCTGTTCACCAGGGATTTGGTTCTTTCCCAGTTCACCAGGTTTGGGTTCTTGGTGAACTGGAGGAAGTCCCATCTGGTTCCCTCTCAGGTTCGAACTTGGCTGGGTCTTGTGTGGGATTCTCGGACCGCATCCTTGTCTTTCCCTTCAAAGGGTATGCTGCGGTCCTGCCTTCAGCTGTTTCTGGAGGGCTCACGGGTCACATGAAGGTTGCTCGAGCAGCTGTGCAGGAATTTGAACTTCACTGTGCTGGTTTACCCGCTGAGTCAGGTTTGGCTGCAGCGTCTGTTCTGGCTCCTTCAGGGCCATCCCTTCCGCCGCTCTCACGATCGCTGGCTTCGGGGTCTGGGGGCCTTGCATCAACTGCTGCGTCACCGGCTTCCTCTTCGGGTTTTTCGGGGTTCAGTGACGTGGCACCTACTCGAGCCCTCACTTGATGAGGTCACAGATGCCTCGTCTCTCGGCTGGGGCTTTGTGACCCGTGCTCACCAGGCCAGCCAGGGGAGATTGGGTCCATCCTTCCGTCGGGCTCACAGTACCGTGTGGGAGTTCGCGGCGGTGTGGATGTTGCTTTGGAGGGTTCGGGTCACTTGTGGTTCGACAATCAGGCTCCATCCGGACTGCTCTCTGGTGGTTCATTGTCTGAACCGAGGAGGGGGTGAGTGTTTCTCTGCAGTCCTTGGCTCTTTGGGGCTGGTCGCTTCGGGTGGCTCGTCTTCTGTGTTCTCAGGGTTTGGCTCTCCTAGCCATTCATATCCAGGGTGTGTCCAACATCCTGGTGGACAGCCTGTCCCGTTTCATTTTTGTCTATGGAATAGATAGTCGACGCCGACTCCTTCCATTGGCTCTGTCAGACGTACGGGTGCCCGGAGGTGGACCTCTTTGCATCAGGGTGGTCGAGGCATCTCCTAGTATGCTCTTCCCCGACTGCGAAGTCATCGGGGTCAATGCTTTTCGCCTGGACTGGTTGAGGTGGGGTTTCCTGTACCTCTTTTCCCTAGTCCAGTTGTTGCTTCGGGTCTGGCTTTGTTGGAGACTTACCAGGGAAGAGTAGTCCTGTTGGCTCCTTGGTGGCCAGCCCAGCCTTGATTTCAGGCGCTGCTTACCCGGGGTCCTTCCCACGGCTCCGCCTCTTACGCCAGATCGGATCAGTATGGTACATGGCTGGTTCGATCTTCTCCTCCGATCTTCATGTCTGGTCTTTCTTACGTGCATTTATCACCACCTGTATGGTGAGGTGAGGTGCGAGTGGTGGCCGCCTCCCAGGAAAGTCCGTTTTTTACTTGTCTTTGGTTAGGTAGCTCCATAGAACTGGAGGGGCTCTTCACAGAAAACCAGCGTTGAATGTAATGAAATGCCATTTTCTGGGCGAGTCCCAGAGGCTTCTCGACAACCTTCCTCCCCCCTTTCAGTTGGTGGTTTTTGTAGGTTTTTTGATATTCAGCCTTTGAATTGAGGTGTGGATAGCCCAGCGCGAGGGGTCTGGCGCTCCCACTTCCCCCTCTGGGGGAGGGGAGGAGCTGCGCAGACAGCGGCGGTTGTGACGTTATGCTTGTTTGAAACCCACCCAACTACATGGGGGTTTCTATAGGCCACTGCTCCTCGTGCCTCTCTGAGGGGAGCCAGGTTCTGGTGCTGGTCCCCAGTCGGCATTAGAACTCGATTCGAAGGACTGTTGCCATGGTCTAATACATGCATATCAGCCCGAGAAGCACTGAGGAAACCTCTGGGACTTGCCCAGAAAATGTTGTTTAATTACATTCAACGCTGGTTTTTATTTTAAAGGGTCAATTTAGATTGGATTACCTTAGAAAATGTCCCACAAATGTCCAGAAAGGTTAAGATGATCATGAGAAGACAAGTATAGAGAGTTACATGCTGCAATTACTTAAAATTATTATAAAAAATTTAGGGAGAATAATATGAATTAAGTCTAAAGATAAAGTTAGGGATATTGTACATTAACTCTCAAGTTATGCATGCTATCAGAAACAAAAAATGTCGAGCAATGAACTTACATTTTTATGATTTAAAATAGATAAAATTTAATGAAAAGGTATATTCAGTGTGTGGAGATTCTGTATATGCAATTCAGCACAGCAAATCAAGAGTTAAAGAGGAAACATTAACACCAAGATTATATTTGTACAGTATATCCAACTTATATATAGTATAGTGTAATATGATTAAAAATTTCAAACTGATCCATCATGAAAAATCCCTCATTTCTATATCGAGTCAAATGTTAATAAAAAAAGTTTGGAATATTGTACAGATATAAGAGTAGCCAGCTTTTCTGCTTATCAACTCCTTAAATTTGATTAGGCATTGGAACATCCCAGTACTTTATATTGTTTACATATATATAGAACCAGCTTTCTATATACACTTGTTTTATAGAATACTGTAAAAGCAGAAACTATAATTTATCTTTTTTTTTTTTTTTAGCTCTATTCTTCAGATATTGAATTGTGTTGTATTCTCAAATGCAACAACAGTTTGCTTTATCCTTCTTGTGTGCTGTTGTAACACTATTCTTATAGGTCTATTCTATTATGATCCATGCAAAAAAATCTAAAACTATTTTTGATTTAGTCATTCCACAGCAAAGTTGCTGAATTCATTGCCCTCTTGTAATTTTTTTTTTAGGTAGTTGGTCAACTCACTGAATGGCAGAAGTCAAAGTTTACCTAATAAAATATAATTTTTTTCATTAGTCAAATTAGACAAAATTGACAAGTCTATTTTTCAAGACTTGATGCTCAATTCCACTTTACCCAATTTTGGATATGTCCTAAAAACTAAACCCATTATAATATATTTTTAATCTTGTTCTAAATTTTCTAAATATTCACTAATAAAAAAATGCGAAGAAAAAATTTGCTTAAGTCAGAGTTGAAATAATATATAGATGACTTTACAAAGTGATATTTTAAAATTCTAGGAGCCCATGCTTCATTTTCCAGGTTTCTGGTTACCATCAAACTACTGGTATTATAAATCAGTCTTGTTTATTTAAGCGGTGTTAATAAATACAACAGCCTTAAAATTAATTTTCCAATACCACATTCACCGGTTATGTGTGGAGTTATGGAATACATAACTCCAATTGTTTCTTGAAATTAGTGAAATATTTTACACCAGTCACTTCACTCAACTTTTCTTGGCGGTAAAGAAACTGGATGAATTCCACTGTTAGTCTGCTACACACAAGAGCAGAACTTTACTGAGAACAACACATGAATGCCTGACACATCAGGCCGTACTGGCAACAACACAAGATAATGTAGAACATAATATTCACCTGTGGAAGCCACGAGGTTGACAATCATTCCAAATTCCAACGAGTTCTTTACCAGTTAACAATCTTGCAGTTTTGTAAGATATAAAATCAAAGTTGAAAGTACAAGTATGATAATAAATTTTATCATTAATAAGATAACAAAAATCTGTAAATACATATCATATACAGATATAGGTGTGGAAATAAACATTTCATTAACCTGGGCACCAGGAGATTTGAATTACCGACCCTACAAGTGGGGGAGAAAACGCTCTATCCACCATACTATGAACAACTTTAATAAGGAAGAATTCCAGAAGCAACTAACTGCTGCCAAACTGGAATATTTGAAGCCTTCCCCAGCTGCCACTAAAGCACAGAGGAATTAGTGAACCTTGCCCACGTCAACTGTCAACCACACTACCGTGGATATTTATTTTGCAAGACACTACTCTTCATATACAATATATATACTTTATTGGAGTATAATTCTTTATATTAAACCAAACCTGTATAATAAGTGACTACTAAACCTATTATAAAACAACACATTCTAGTATCACAGAGAAGCATAAACCTAATGTGTCCATCTAACCATACATGATCACAACCTCTTCAGATAAACACTAAATAAACCTAATGAAAAGTAAACAATAGTACGGTAAATTGTTCTTATTCTTAAGGATTAAAAGTCATTCATTCATTCGAGTGTATGTATGTATACATGTAGGTATGTACAGTATATGCATTCATATTATATATAAATATATTGTGCATACACACACACACACACACACACACGGCGGGACCAAAGAGCCAGAGCTCAACCCCTGCAAACACAGCTAGGTGAATACACACACAAACTCACTCAGTTCCCAGCACAAAGAGTGCTAGGAAGACGGGACACCACGAGCGTAGCTCTCATCCTGTAACTACACTTAGGTAATTACACACACACACACACAAAACATACTTTAAGAATAAGAGGACACAGATTAAGCTAAGGAAACAAAGGTGCCAAAAAAATATTAGAAAGTATTTTTTTGCAAACAGACTTGTAGATGGCTGGAACAAGTCAAGTGAGAAGGTGGTGGAGTCCCAAACTGGCAGTACAGTAGTTTCAAAGGATTAAATGACAAAGAATACTGGAAAGATGGGACACCACGAGTGTAGCTCTCATCATGTAACTACACTTAGGTAAATACACCCACACACACATACTGTATATATAAGGACGAATTTTTGAAACCTGCAACGTCAAGAAAAAGTGACCATAGTTTCAAGCTAAGGAAACAAAGGTGCCAAAAAACAAAACATCCAAAAGTTCTCATTGGTGAAGTTATAAATACTTGGAACATTTTAAGTTAGAAAAGCATCGGCAGATTCAAAGAATCATATGACAAAGATTGTAGTGAAAACGGGACACCATGACTTAGCTCTAATTCTATAACCACACACAAAATAATACAAGTTCAAAATGACGAGGACAGTGCACATACCAAACTAAAGAACAGAAGGAGGTGAGGAGATATAATAACCATATTCTGACTTGTAAAGGAATAAGAAAAGACAAATGAGGTAGTTTAAAAAAATACATACAAAATAAAGTGGATTAAGCTGCAAGCTGAAGAAAATATATAGAAACTCATGGATGAGCTTTTCAACAAATGTAAAAGCTGACAAATGTAGTGTGCCAAAACCCACTACCAATTTTAAAGATACAGTACAGTATATCAAATATATAGAGAGAAGAGCCTGGGGAGTCGGTCGGCCGAGCGGACAGCACACTGGACTTGTGATCCTGTGGTCCCGGGTTCGATCCCGGGCGCCGGCGAGAAACAATGGGCAGAGTTTCTTTCACCCTATGCTCCTGTTACCTAGCAGTAAAATAGGTACCTGGGTGTTAGTCAGCTGTCACGGGCTGCTTCCTGGGGTTGGAGGCCTGGTCGAGGACCGGGCCGCGGGGACACTAAAGTCCCGAAATCAACAAAAGATAACCTCAAGAAGACACTACTAGTACAGCTCTCCTCTTTAAACCAAAATTACACATAAAAATACTGAACACATTCAAATACACCACACAAATATACCCACTAAACCTAACCAATGTAAAGAACCCCTTTTGTTCACCGGCACTTCACCTGCACCTGAATTTCAAGACAATTAAGATAAGAGAATACCATCAGCACTATAATGGACTGGGGCAAGAGTAACTAAATAAATACTTTACTTCAGCATAAGCTAATATCATTTCATTCAATAACTTCATTAACAGACACTGTTACGTAGATTTTATTTCATGGTAATAAACTTCGCATCCTGATAAAGAGCAAAGTTCTAGGGCAGACCGTTGTCACTTTCATTTCTTATGAGGGAGTTGGTTTATTTATCAGTGAAGTTCACATCACAAATTACTCACTTCTGCCACAATTACACGTTTTATTTATAAGGGGAAATATAAAGCAACACTAAAATAAATAATAAAAAAGAATAAAAAAATTAAAATAAAGTATATGGGCAATATCCTTGAGCATTTGTAAAAATTTCAAGCCCCTTGAGCATTTGATACAAGTGATTATGAAATAACTGTAATCCTGTTTGGACGACTAGACTCCTAACCCTTCAGATAACCCTAAATAACTATTAAGGTATATTTAGAGCACTAGAGCACATCAATTTTATCAGCTTTATTTTAACAAAATAAAAGCTGGTGAACACTGTCAAGAAGAAGCATAATGCAATAAAAGGTAAATACAACATGAAGATCTTTGTATGCGTACACAAAAGCATCAAGAAACTCCCAATAAGTCTTTTTCACAAACTATTCTGAGAGGATTATTTACAGACCATAATAAAGAGGACCTCACCAACCAAGAAACATTATGCACTTGAAAGTACACAAAACACAAAAAATACTATAAACAAATAATCCCATTAATATATTGGATATAAATTTCTATACTGTATTCAGTAGAGTACGTAAATTTATACTATTACAGTTATGTCTCAGTTGAGGGCTCTTGTCAGAGGGTATAACTGTGCTGGTCTTTCTTCTACAGTACAATATGGGTTTTAAATACTGCACAGCATATTCTATGCTAATAAAATAAATTATATACAGCATATATGTATATATATATATGTGTGCATATATAGTGTTTGTGTGTGTGTGTGTAAATAAAAAATTTAAATAAAAAATGTGGTCCCTTTATACAAGTGAGCAAGCAGATAGGAGCTACTGAACAGTGTCACTGACGTGCATTCCCTGTAAGATTCTGGAGAGATTTACAGGGAGACGACTCATGGAGCACTTACAGTAAAAGTGCTTTGCCTCTAGGCAACATGGGCTTAGTGATGGCAAATCATGTCAAACGAATCTATTACAGTTCTATAACTAAATGGCAGCAATGAAACTGGAGAGAGTAGGGTGTGCTTCCTTTGTGTTTCTCGATCACTTGAGTTTTTTATTCCTTCCCACACAAAAACCCAGCGTTGAATGTAATGAAGCCACACTTTCTGAGTGAGTCCCCGGTGGCTCCCTGATTGAGGAGGCCACAAGGGGCTTCCCCAGAAGGCTTCTATATGAATTTGAGAACAAAGTTGGGTAGCTGGAGGTGCTGGTAAGGCGCTAGGGGGCTTTGTACTGGGACTAAGGATTCTATTTCCTGGCATACATAGCTGCTTACTTAGCAGAGGTAAGTGACCTATTCCTCTATAGGCAAAGAAAACAAATAGCAGAACATCTCAAACGCTCTACTCTATCCCAACAATGACGAGGAAGGCTATGTAGGGAAATAGAAATGATTGAGCTCAAGCTGAAAGAATCATATATAATCCAAGAGAGGCAGAGAGAGCAAAAGACCGTAAGTGAAATAGAGAGGAACCCAAAATACTTTTTCTCATATGCAACAACAAGAACAAAAACTGCATCCAGCATTGGGCCCTTGCACAAGGGCGATGGAACTTTCAGTGATGACAACAAAGAAATGGGTGAAATACTGAGGCTTCAGTACGATTCTGTTTTCTGTGAACCCCTAAACACATTGAAGATCAATGATCCAAATGAAGATTCCATTTGTACCTTACCCACTACATACAGAAAAAAGAAAACCCTACTGGACTTTGAAGTAGCCATTGACAGCATGCCCTGCACTCTGCACCAGCCCCATTCGTGGAATTCTATATTCATCAACACAAGCAAAAACACCACTATCAAAGGCTCTAAACATCTGGAGTTGGAGCCTAGATACTTGTGTCATCCTTGACATACTTAAAACAATGGAGATCGCATCACTTATAGACCAATAGCTCTAACATCAGACATCATAAAAATCTTCGAAAGTGTGCCAAGAAGATTACAAATCACATGGAATCACAACATCTACATAACCCCAGACAATATGGGTACAGAACAGGGCGCTCCTGCCTCTTACAATTGCTACATCACTATGACATGGTCTTAGGTGCCATGAAAGACAAGCAAAATGCAGATGTAATATATAAAGACTTTGCAAAAGCTTTCAACAAGTGTGACCATGGTGTTATTGTGCACAATATGCATATGAAGGAAATTACTGGCAAAGTAGGGAGATGGATCTTCAAATTCTTAACAAACAGAATGCAGAGTGTAATAGTCAACACAGTAATATCCGGATCACCTACTGTGAAAAGATCAGTACCCCCCAAGGTACCATACTTGCTCCGGTACTTTTTCTCATTCTAATATCAGACACAGACAAGGATACAAAGGTACTGTATCATCATTTGCAGATGACACTAGGATTTTCATGCGAGTAGACAATATAGAGGACACGGCAAACCTCCAATCAGATGTAAATTGGGTCTTTCAATGGACCACAGATGATGATTAATGAAAATAAGTTCTAACTCCTGTGCTATTGGAAAAAAAAAAACATAAAACTGAATCAAATCACACCATAGAACGAAAAAGCAATGTAAAGTATCTAGGAGTAATCATGTCGGAAGATCTTACCTTTACAGAACACAATAAAGTAGCTGTCACGACTGCAAGAAAAATGACAGGTTGGATAAGAAGGACCTTCCAAGCAAAAAAAAACATACCAATGATGATGATACTTTTCAAGGGGCCGTTGATCCCCAGAAGCTACACAAGGTAGACACAAGGTAGGTAGGAAATGGCTAATTCATATTCCTGTTTGAGATGATAAGCTGATCAAGTGAGTTAAAGGCAAAGAAGACTGCTATAGATTATAGGGAAATCTGGAAGCATTGCAGCACTAGTCAGAAAAATGGCTGCCAGACTTAAATCCGGACAAATGAAAAGAAATGCATTATTGCACTGCGTTCTTACTCTGCCGTGGTAGCTGATGATCATGTTAAATCCTGGATCTTGTTTGTAGTTTATTGAGTAAGTCCTTAAGGTAACAGCTTGTACACAGAAACATACCGAGTTCTCCCACTAGGCCTACACATTGACAATGCGGCAGCCAAGAGTGAACTGGTAGGCACACATGCTGAGCTCCACATAGAGATACAAATCTCTAAAGTCTGTCCTGATTGACCAACCCCAGCTTCTACAAATATGCATGTTAAACATATAACTGACATGGCTCAGGTACTCTACTGTTGGCGTCCTTGTCGAGAGACTAACTCAAATAAAATTCTAGCTAATACATGAAGTAAGCAGACTCGGTACACAATGACATGTGAATAGTTGGACAAATGAGAAAAGGAGTGGGGAAAAGGAGACCACAGCCTAAAAGAAGATAACTCTTAGAAACAAAAAAGTATAAACATCTGGAAGCTTATGTAACTCCAAATCTGGCATCTGGCATCAGCAAACTAATGCCTGCAGCATATGCAAAGTTGGCAAAAGTCAGAGTTACTTTCAGGTATTTAGATAAAGACTTTCAGCACCCTTCTGCAGCCCCAGCCTGAAGTCATCACCCATAAAAAATAAAAATAAAAAAGGAAGAAAGTTGATACATATGCAACATGACTTCCAAAACTGCGAGACCTGGTTACACAGTTCCTGAGAGAATTAAACTTAACGTTAATGGAGTATTAACAATATATAAGATATCAAGACAAAGTGTCAGAGTGGACAATGAGGCACTGTTCAAGATAAGAAACGGTAGGACCAGGGGAAGGGGGAAAGAATAGGAGGAAGAAAGAGAGGGACGAGTCAGGGGAAAGTCAGGAAACACTTCTTTAGATTAAAAGTTATGAACAAGTGCAGTGTGTTACCACAAGAGATTTGTGAGGCAAACTCAATAAACAAACTTAAAAGGAAGTATGATGAGAAACATGAGAATAGAAGTTACTGAATTAATTGACCAGGTGGTTGGAGAAGCAGGAACAAGGAGCTAATGCCTCATCCTGCAAGCAATTCGAGGTGAATACAAACAAATATTCATTGCAAGCTCAAAAATCCATACAAATTCATACAAAATCTATTCTGAATTTTTGTAAATTCCACATTTTTTTTTTAAGAATTTTATCTTTTTTTGTTAACCACCAAATTATTTAAAGTTTTCCTATAACAAATGATAAAATACATATTTCAGCATACTTAGGCATACAGTATATATATAAAACAAAAATTTTAATTCAGTAATTCATTTTGCTGGGGACAGGCAGCCTGTAAATGTATGTATCTTTTATCAAATCTTTTATCAAGGTCCTCCTAAGTTTGAACCACTGACCTTCCCCAGAATGCAACCCCATAACAGTTGCCTAATTCTTGGGTACCTTATTTACTGCAAAGTGAAGAGAGGCATTAGGTGAAAGGAAACATGCCCAACTATTTCTGGTGCACCCAGGATTCCCATCTGAGTCAAGAACGATCCCAACTGTACTACTGAGACCCAGTAATAGTAATACAAATGTGATAAAAACTGTAATTGTTACTTACCTGTAAGTAGTTCAGGTTGTAAGTAGACTGGTCAACCAGTCCAGCAACCAGGAGGCCTGGTCGACGACTGGGCCACAGGGACGCTAAAGCCCCGGAAACACCTCAAGGTAAGGTACCTTACTGAAGATCTTCCTTATCCAGGCAAACTAAAGTACAGTACAGTACTGTAATTGTAAACTCCTTATCAAACTTGTAGAAATTTAAGCACTGAGATTTTCTCTCTCAATCTTTGCCACCAGAACTCTTCCCTGGTAGTTTTGCCATAAAAAGGCTGTGTTATCACCAAGCTCATCTGCCAGCCTCCTCAGTCCTAAGTAATGATCAACTCTTTTTCTATTTTTTCAATTTCTTTATCTTATATAATTCAACTAGACTACTCTTATTGGCAGATATCTTTTCTGCTCACAAATAATCTCAAAAGAAAATGTTATGAAGGTTACTGAGAATTTAGAGGTAACATCGAGCATAAGGTTATCCAGCAACATTATGGCTGTGCAATGCAAGTGTTGACAGGGAATTTCCAATATCAGACACCAAAACAGCCAAGAACCCTTGTACTGGGGCATTTTGAGTCAACAGCACAGACAACTCCATAAATAATATCTTGAAACTGAATTGAATCATTTTTGTGAGAAGCTATGAGAGCTAGACTTTTTTAACTTTGGCCATTTCTTATAATATATAGTATGTAAACATATACACCAACCTCAAGTAATATTTATATTCATTGCTCAGCAACATCCTGTCATTGAAAACATAAGCTGAACCAATAGGGAAATATTAGCCTAAAAATAATGTGGCGCTTTTAAAGGCATTTCTTTAGCAAAAATATCAACCACACGATGCATGATGTTCTATGATTGAACTCATTTAGCTTTTAAGAGACTATGATGGCCAAATGTTTTTAAACTTGAATGTTCTGAGTTATATACATTACAGTTGTACATATGAAAGCACATTTAGAGCAATCAAGTAACAAAATTATCAGGTCTTATTACCTTTATCATTTGACAAGAGTTAAATTTATTCCCAAAGAAATCCTCCATCAAATGGTGCAGACAGCTGGACTGAAATACTTTAGCCCGAAGGTGTGTGTTTCATGGCACAATAGGTCAACTGGTGAGACAGTAATGGGGTGGCAGAATGTCAAGATGAACTTCAAACGGCACTCAAGGCAAGTGAGCATTTTCTCTCACACACAAACACATACACATTAATGAAGAGACTGATAGGGGGAAAAGACAATGATAGCTGTTAGTAGTTATGAAAAACTACATCAAGGATAAATATAAAGAAGAAACCTAATACAAAAACTCATGAAAGACATGGACAGCTTAAGTTGGACAGAACATGCAGCTACTAACAGAAGAAGAGGCAAACAACATTTACAAGTGTCACACAAATAGAGCAATCACTAGTGTGGGTTTCACTAGGATCAGTACTAGCTCCAATATGTTCACACTTTATCTGAATGGCTTGCCAGAGGGTGAGTTACAACCTGAATAATTTACAAATGATGCAAAATGGGAAAACAAAATAAAAATAAAACCCCTTATAAAGGATTTAGATTAATGAACAAATGGAGCTTAAAATGATGATGGCATTTAATCCTTGGCAGTTTGGTCTCTCCCGACCAGTAACGTTTTGGGGCCCCCTCTCAGTAATGCACAAAAATGCTTACAATAATTTTATGTTTTCTATTACTTGCATTATGATTACAAATTTGGTGTCAAAATGTTTACAAATTAATTCTCTAAAGTATAGATACATAAAAAATATATATTATAATAGATAAGGTGCAACAGCACTGAATATACTGTACAAATGTTCATGTTATGTGAGGTCTCATGGGCAAGCAGGAAGCGCTCTAGTTAGTCCACTCATGCCCTCAATATGTTCTGCCTACATAATACATAACAGCAATTTTCATAAATTTTCAGACTGGCCGATGCAAACAGAATAGCTCAGTTAATGAAAACTGAAAATTTGGCAATAAGTTACTTTACTTTGCGGAAACCTTGTGATGATTTCGGGGCTCAACGTCCCCACGGCCCGGTCCTCGACCAGGCCTCCTGACCTGCATAGGATGATGCATTTTAGCGTAATCAGAATGTTTACTGTTGGAGTACAGATGATACATTTTGAAACAACTTTCACGTTCCAATGACACTGAAATGTGTCATCCGATGTATATAAAGGGCATGTAGGCTCAAGGGATTAGAGTGAAAACATTTTATGATGACTTAAGAAAATCACAAAGAAAATGACCTCATCACAATTATCAGCAGCAGTCTTGTGAAATGATGGCACAAGATTGAAAAAGTAGTATAGAACATACTGAACCTCTTTAGAGCTTTGTTGGAATGGGCCACAAAAGGAGGTAGTATGTGTGTGTGTGTGTGTTAAAACCACTGAATTTTTTGTTTTATGATAAACAGAACAGAGTGAATTCAAGCAATAAAATATAGGTATCCCATGCCAGCATGTTTCACAATACAAACAAGGTAGTTAAGTAGGCAGACAGGATGAAATGACTACAGGGTATTGAGACCAGATTGTAGAGGCAAGGTAATTATCAGGAGAAATTGCTAAGCCATTACAAATAGTGTATATAGCACTTGGAAGCAATGATAAGGATTTGAGATAGGATGAAGGGACGGAATGATGCCCAACCACTTGGATGGTCAGGGATTAAACGACGACCTGCAAGAAGCGATACCATCACTTGCTACCTACGGGCTCACCATAGCCCGTGCTGCTTGGAACTTTGTTCCAGGTAGCGAATCTTTAGCAACAACAACAATCACTTGCTTCTTATCCAGTCCAAGTGGTTGGACTCTGGAGTGTGGAATGAATGAGTATTATCGGGTGGAGTATTACAAGTTGGTGTAATAAGCACAATGGATGAATATGGGGTGGTGGTTGGAGGAGGCCTGGTCGGGGATGGGGCTGCAGGGATGGTGAGCCCCGAAATCATTGCAAGGTAATCGCAAAGTGGTAGTAATAGCGGTAATTATGGTTCTTGCAGTGGATGTTGTGGATGGTGGTAGATAATATGGTAGCTGTTTAGTGTTCATAGCAATTGTGGTAGTGTTTGAAGTATTATGTTAAAAGTAATGGTTATTGTTGGTGTTGTGGTTAGTTTTATTATGGTAGCAATGAAGGTGTGTTGTTATGGTAATAGTAGTGGATAGAGTAAGTGGAAAGAGAAAGATCAAATTGCAGTGAACTGGCAGGAGGATTAAATTGTAGGCCTCACTACCCACCTAAATTATATCGGTATGTATATGTGTATGTACTGTATACCTCTATACATATAATTTTATAAACGTGTCACTGTGGCCAAAAGGTTGAAGATAAATATGAATCATAATTATACAAGTAAATTTCTTAAAACATTTTGATGCAGTTCTGCAAGGATATATCAACCCATTCTCTTGATATGACAAGTATACAGTGTGTGTGTGTGTTTCTACTGTGCCAAAGCTGTGTGTGTGTGTGTTTCTACTGTGCCAAAGCTGTGTGTGTGTGTGTTTCTACTGTACCAAAGCCATGTGTGTGTGTTTCTACTGTACCAAAGCCAATGAACTTCCACCAACCCACCTAGTCTATCAGATGATTCTAATTAGTTAAAAAATCATACATTTCAAATGTTTTAGCAATTCATAAAAGCATCTAGTTGCTATGTTTGCATCTATAGCCAACAAATATGAGGCAGTTGGTGTGGGGACGGGTTGGCTACTGATTAAGGGCAATATCAACTTATTTCAATTCAAATCTAAAAACATGCAATTGACTATTGAGGTCAGAATGCTGCAAATTTATAATCTATATTACATGATTCTAAGGCATACATTTCAAATTTTAACTGAATATTTTAAAGTTATTGCAGTAAACATGAACAGCCAAAAATTGGCTCTTAGTGAAAAACTTATTTAGACAGCATGCAACTGAGTCAGACTACTGGGATCCTTCTCAGGCATCAGGGCACGTGTGGAAATTTTAGTACAGTGCAACAAAATTTAAACTTTTAGAGATATCGCTCAAGATGCACCAGTCACACTCTCCCAACAATGTGCTAAAATGCTGCTAAATCCTGCTACCAGGTTACATAGGCCAAAACCATGAGGACCTTATTTGAATAATCATACATGTTCATATGTATGTGTCTTCAAATAATCATATAGCTGAAATGTTCAAGCTGATCTTAATATATATATAATTTTCTTTCAAACCTAAAAGGGGTACCACCTCTGGGCAAGTGTAGGGACCCATAGCCTCGGAGAAGAAAATAAAGAGTACTCAGGGAAGACCTTGTGGATCCTCACTGTTGCCATATATAATATATTATAATATATTATATATATATATAATATAATATAATATAATATAATATAATATAATATAATATAATATAATATAATGTGTGTGTGTGTGTGTGTGTGTGTTCGAGGTTGTTGGGGGTCAGACACCTAGGGCTAGTCTGGCCAAACATATCAGGGCGGTGATGGGCAAGTTAGGTGGTGAAGAATAAGGAAGGTGTGTAGTGTTTGTGTAGAAGTGTGTAGGGAAGATGGTTACAGTGAAGAAGATAGTGAGTAGTGAAGATGATGGTACGTACTAAAGATGAGATGTCCTTCCCCTGAGCAATGCCAGGTATTCCCCCATTGTAATTAAATAAAGAAGGCAGGCGCACCATGCGGATAACTCTACTCCAGTGTTCACAAGTATTGACTCTCTCTCTCTCTCTGGCTCATTTTCACCCCACACACACCATATCTATATGAAGCAAAGGTGTCATTGTAATTCACTGTGCAGATTCAAGAAAACCTTCCCCTATGAGATGATGAAAAAAATTACATTACAATTATATTATATTGTAATTATATGAACCTGTGCAACCAATACGTATAAATCTACATAACACAAAATATACCTCAATTTTCCTATATTACATGTAAACGTCATGCACTTTAAATGCCATGACATTAACGTAAATATAATTGTTCAAGTGCACATACCTTAGATTCTGAATCAATATTCAACAATTTAACTTGTGTTTCCAATAAATATTAAGTACATGCAGGAAAACTGAAACCTCTTCCCAAGTAGACAAAATAACGTCACCATCCAACACACTACAACATAACACTGCTTTTATCGTCTGCAGCTTAATGCACCTCCACCAACTGAGGCTTAAAATTAAGAGTAAGAGGAACAAATCTTCAATTAACATTAGTCATCATAATTACACAATGTTCATTTGTTATGTCTACAATGGGGACTGATAAGCATTAATTATGACGAGTCCCTCTTCAATCTGCTGTGCTACGCATCTCCCAAAAATAATAACGTACAGTACCATGACAAATTGCACCTATAGAGACTTAAAATTTCTTCAGTATTATATGAAGGTTCAATGAAGTATATCATCCTAAGCTCCCAGATGCTGGGGCTGTTTTTCCATTACACAAGTCCTATTCTAAAACAAATTGGACTTAATATGTGCCACTTAACATAACAGCTCTTGACACTCCACTTTGTTCCTTCATATATAACCTAGCCATGTTCAACATGTTTAATTCCATACCATGGCTGTTTGCTGCCAAAGATTACATGGCAGTCCTCAAAAGACAACTCTGGAGGGGGTGTTAAACCCTCCTCCCCCTGGACCAACCCCACAACCACCAGGAGGAGGAGTATCATCATGATCCGAGTCATGGGAGAAGTTCGTCCCGCTCGACACCTGATACCTCCGTCTTTGAGCTTCGCGATCCTGCTCGCTGCGATACTGGAGGTTATCACTCTCGACAGCTTCTCGCAGGTCAAAACGCAGAGATTTAAAGTCTTCCATCAGTGGAACATCAGGAGTTAGACAATCACTTAGCTATGGAATAAACAAAAATTATAAGTTTTAAGAGTTATGGGAAAGAGATTAAAATATCATATCCTCACAAAAATTGCTTACATCCTTGATGATGTCACAGAGAATTATACTACCCTGTATATGCAGTCAGTGAGCAGATCCGTAGGAGCTGTGATGAGGGTTCAAACCTAAGCACTAGGTTCGTAGCACATAGGTTTGAACCCTCATCAAGGCTCTTACGGATTTGCTCACTGAGCATCACAATAATGTTATTACTCTCTGTGTACTATATGCAGTCTTTTAATAGGCAATGTATGTATTTTTGTATAACAGTGGCTTTCGTCCTACTGATGAAGTTAAAAATGAGAATATGTAAGCTGCAACCATCTTGTGTTAGCATAAGAACCTTAGTGTCAGACATATATTTAGTACTTTGTTCTATGTTAGCTCCGATCTTAAAAGCAACAGAGCCTCTTTATTAGGACAATCACTCTAAACATACTTGTGATTCAAATTTTGCATTGAGAGCTGACTTCCATGGTGAAGAATTTAAATCCTCAGATTCTCAGTTGACTTTCGAGAAAATGCTTTTAACCATTATCTTCTGTTTCATGGCCAAAGAAACTAATATTATACAGCATAGAGAAGTCAAATGATACCTGTATTTTGGAGTCCCTTCATATCTTTGACATACTGCACTTGGACCCACTGACTGAAAACATTCTGGCCTTTGGAGTTCACCACTAGGTTAATATCACACGTGAAAATGTGTCTGGTTAAGCAGACAACCACAATAGTCACTCTACTGTACCAACCATAATAGTCACTCTACTGTACCAACCACAATAGTCACTCTACTGTACCAACCACAATAGTCACTCTACTGTACCAACCACAATAGTCACTCTACTGTACCAACCACAATAGTCACTCTACTGTACCAACCACAATAGTCACTCTACTGTACCAACCACAATAGTCACTCTACTGTACCAACCACAATAGTCACTCTACTGTACCAACCACAATAGTCACTCTACTGTACCAACCACAATAGTCACTCTACTGTACCAACCACAATAGTCACTCTACTGTACCAACCACAATAGTCACTCTACTGTACCAACCACAATAGTCACTCTACTGTACCAACCACAATAGTCACTCTACTGTACCAACCACAATAGTCACTCTACTGTACCAACCACAATAGTCACTCTACTGTACCAACCACAATAGTCACTCTACTGTACCAACCACAATAGTCACTCTACTGTACCAACCACAATAGTCACTCTACTGTACCAACCACAATAGTCACTCTACTGTACCAACCACAATAGTCACTCTACTGTACCAACCACAATAGTCACTCTACTGTACCAACCACAATAGTCACTCTACTGTACCAACCACAATAGTCACTCTACTGTACCAACCACAATAGTCACTCTACTGTACCAACCACAATAGTCACTCTACTGTACCAACCACAATAGTCACTCTACTGTACCAACCACAATAGTCACTCTACTGTACCAACCACAATAGTCACTCTACTGTACCAACCACAATAGTCACTCTACTGTACCAACCACAATAGTCATGGAACTAGCATGACATGTGCATGACAATTATGAAACCGACTTTAATATTACTGCACAAAGAAGTCACGTTAACAAGTATCAAAGAGAAATTCTGAAGGAGTAGACTTAAAGACAAAATATTAGACAGTTTTCTGCAAGAAGTTTTAGACCAACTGAGATGTAGTGGACATGCGGGACTGTGGGCTACTCCAAGCAACAGTCTGTTGAAGCAAGCTCTCACAGGTCAAGCCTGATGCCAGGCCAGCTTCGGGAGTAGGAGGACTCCCAGAACCCACACCAAATAAAGTCCAGATGCCACTATCTTCACCAATTAGCAGGGCTCCAGCCAGACTGAATTAAGTGATAAAAGAAGATAAGCCAGACTGCCAGCAAAAGTTACCAGAAGCAACAGTGGGTCCAGCCTATATAAGTGGGTGACTCCTCATTTTGTAAAGTACTTGTGCATGGAGGTAGCTAAGTCAAGGTGGTACAGTAAGTGCCTTATATTCCTAAAACAGGTGAAGAAGAGGTAAATGATTTTACCTTTTTGTAAAACAATTGGTATGCAGTGTCCCGACTGAATGTTTTAGTGAGGTTGCATATGGTAGAAAAGGTGGTGTTGGTCACTCTCTCGTCATTGAAGTTGTACCAGCCACCCAGTGCCCCATACCTAGAAAATAAACATTACAATTTTATGTTATCCTCCAAAGGCAATAAACATATTTTTAGCTGCACTGCTAAATCCTGTGCATTTATAGTGAACATTAACATTCATACACACAAAATTATTTGGAGATTTTGACAATGTTTAAACAAACCAGCACCATCTAAGATTCATATCGAATCTCACACTTGCACTCCTTCTCTTTCACATATTTTGTACTGTTTGTTCACTACATTAGTTGTCATACATGAAAAGAACTGCATCTCAAACTTTCAAATACAGTACATAAATGTTTTTTTCTTCCCTCACAGATTCTAACGACTCTTTACATCCCAACAGTGTAATAGATGCCCAAGGATCTGTGGATAAATCATATTATATACAGCATATCAGTGTGAAGATTTAAGATTAAGAAATTATTAATAAAAACTTTTGTTGCATCCATACTGTATTAGGGTAAAATATTACTCTAGTTAAGGCTCTAAGTTACAGCCACATCAGAATTTATAAGTACTGTATCATCATAAGAATTAAGGAAACCGCAGAAGGCCTATTGTCCCATACATGGCAGCTCCTATTGGCCCATACATGGCAGCTCCTATTGGCCCATACATGGCAGCTCCTATTGACCTATATGAGGCAGCTCCTACTGGCTCATACAAAGCAGTTTCTACTGGCCTATACGAGACAGTTCTTACTGGCCCATACGAGGCAGCTCCTACTGGCTCATACGAGGCAGCTCCTACTGGCCCATACGAGGCAGCTCCTACTGGCCCATACGAGGCAGCTCCTACTGGCCCATACGAGGCAGCTCCTACTGGCCCATACGAGGCAGCTCCTACTGGCCCATACGAGGCAGCTCCTACTGGCCCATACGAGGCAGCTCCTACTGGCCCATACGAGGCAGCTCCTACTGGCCCATACGAGGCAGCTCCTACTGGCCCATACGAGGCAGTTCCTACTGGCCCATACGAGGCAGCTCCTATTTACCTCCGTCCAAACTCATTCATATGTATGCCTAACCTATGCTTACAACAATCACATAATCCCATGCATATTATATTACCTGGTAATTTGTTCCATAGATCAACCACCCTATTTACAAACTACTTTACCCATCTTTGTACTACATAGAATACTTTCTGTACAGTGTCCATATTGTATGCAGGAATCATATGAACCATAATACTATTCATAGTTTATTAACTCCAACTGGGTGTCTGCTGTAAAATGAAATTTAGTATGCATGACTGTCATTTTGGCCAAAATGTATTTACCTAATTATTTGACTGTTTCTATGACAAATAAAGAAGCTAAACATGAATTTAATATCTGCTGCAATGGGTGAATAAATATATTGAGTAAGTAAAGAAGCAATAGACTACCCTTCAGTGATCAGGAAATGACATTTAAAGATTAAATTGTGTATTTTATGAAGTTACAAAAAATATAAGCCAAACCTTTCTCTAGCCGACTCTGGCAAGGAGGCAATTGAGGAGTTGCGAGCATAGCAGTAGTAGTGTCCACCTTCTGACGAGAAACCTGAGTGCACCACCACTCCATATAATGCGTATCGTGCATACATCACTTCTTGCTCTTCATCACAGTCATCTTTAGGGGTCATACAATCTGATGATCCTGAGCTGGCTGGATATTCTATAGGAACTTCTTTCTCTAGACTTGTATTGGGCACATAACTACAACTTGGTTGAGGACTTGGCTGGCTGGAGAGTTGATGTGTATGCTGTAAAGTGGTATCACCAGACAAGTGTGTATCATCTACAACAGTCTGAACAAAGCTGCTTCTTGAGCTGCTATTAGAGAAGCTGCAACTAGCCTCAGAAATGACATCTGCAGAGTAACTACAGCTTGGCTGTGAATTGTTGTACGAGCTGCTAATTTTATGTGAACTGTTTTCATCATCACAAATGTCTCTAGACCATGAACTATACCATTTGTTAGTGTCATGCGAGTTTCTGCTGGCACCTTCATGAGTGCTGGAAGTGGCTTGTGAGCTACAATTCATATTCTGAGTGCTTGTGCAAGCCTCCGAAATGTTTTCCTCTTTCTCTGAAATTGAAAAATGCTCCTGAGAAGTGCTACAACATGCCTGGTCACTGCTGCTGACAATCTGCATATAACTACAGCTTGCCTGAGACTCATAAGAATGTTTTGGATGTGGAGAGCTGCACATGTCTTGGGAACCACTACAGCCACCCTCAACATTGCTGCAGGCTGCCTCTGAAGTGCTGCTGCTAACCTCTTCTCCACTCCCACTTGACTGTAAACAATTTTTGTTATAAGAACTACAAGAGGCTTTTTCACTATTCGCATTATTTACACTAGAACTTACTTGAGAATTATTTTTACATGCTGTATTGTCACAACAATATGAATTGCTTTCACTAGAAGTGCTAGAACTTGACTCTGGATTTGTTCTAACTGGTATGCTGCAACTAACCTGTGAATTATGCCTACTAGACAAGTTGCTACAATGTCCACTAGTGGCCTCTGAAAATTCTTCAGTGGGCCTCTTGCTCTCCTCCCCACTTGGAGACACCAGAGTTACAGCCACAACATCTCTGTCAGATCCTTCTTCACACCCAATGGATAAATTATCACGCAGCAAGCCCTGTGTGGAGTACCTTATTGGCAACAGAAGTTCTTCTCCAAATTCCACATTGGTAAATACTTTTTGTCGTTGGCCTCTGGCAGTGTCGTAGTAAAACCGTAGTTGAGTAAGAATCAGGTGTTCTGGCGGCTCGAGTATCTGAATGGAGCGTTCTGCATCCTGCTTTCCCCCACACCTCTCACATTCATACTGATTCTCTCCAGTTAATCTCTCCGAGGTAAGGTAACTGGTTATCAAGTCCTCTATGCTCAGATCAGTTGGGTTTTCTTGATGCTTTTGCTTGCACAGTCTATCTGGATTTCGTCTTGGAGCACCATCAGCGTTAAAACGGTCTGAATCTTGGAATGCTAAGTGAATATCTGTGAAGACATCTTTGTGTATAGATTCAGTTTTACACTGTAGACACTTGATACAAGTTGCTAACTTTCCACCAAATACTTTGTGAACCAGACTAACAAAATATTCATTTTCAGAATCCTCATTGTTACAAGTTTCTGTTACCACTTCCTCAATTGTTAAACCTCTGTTGCTTGCAAACATCTTCGGGCAGGGGCTGTTTGGATTGGGACTGCTTATATGCAACTCAATATCTTCAGCCAAGTCACCACTAATACCACTGTCTGAGCTATTGTCAATGTCTGATGTTACGTCACCCTTGGGAGATTTTAACATCTGTCTGTGGACTCCTTCGGGTGTCATATTATGTTTACGTTTATAGTTGCCTGCTTTGGAGCCATTTTCTGGGAGAAGATCCATCTCAACTGCCTCTGATTGACCTGTTGCAGCATTCACAGTATTTTTGTTTTCGGTTACATTTTCAATAATCAGATCACTTGTTTCTTGAACAGACTTCACTACGTCACTGGTTTCATCTGTCATATCTACATCATTAGGTTCTAACAATATTTCAGTTTTACTAGACTGTGCACTGAGAGTTTTTGTTTCAATTTGATGAACTCCTTCCATTGGTTCTCCTTCCAAATATTCTTTAAATTGTCTTACGTGAATAGCAACATCAAATTTTTTATTGTCCATATTCTGAGTAACTTTCATTGGACCCACATGCCTATCTACGTCTCTACCAACAAACACATCTTGACTTTCAACACATGCCCCAAGTTTCAATGTCTGCTCTGCATCGGCAAAATCTTCCGTTGCCGAGTCATAAGGTAGAGGCTGGAGGTCAGAGGCCAAGCTAGCAGTCTCACTCTCAATGATCACTCTCTCACGGTACTCGGGAAGGGTCTGGCCAGCTCGTTCCTCTTCATGTAAGGTAATCATTAAGTGCCTGAAATTAGTGCATTAAAACAATAGACTATTAATTATCACGGGTTAACCCTTAAACTGCACATGGTGTACATATACGCCATGAGTAACATGTCCCACCATGCGCATGGCGTATATTTATGTCATAGGGTACCAGGCATGATTCAAATGGTCCGCGGCTACACGGGGTTCACATCAGCTTCCTCAGGGCTATTGTAAACAGACGCTATGTTTAAAAAAAATCGTGGGCAATATTCTCCAGTGTGAGAGCCACAGTACTATGGAAGCAACCAAGGCTGACGCACGCAGTATTAGCTAACAGCATTGCTATTCAGCTTGTGACCACAGCATCGCCTAAAAATGTCAACATAAATATGTAACTGCTATTATTTAGCAATGACAGTACTACAGATGACCCCTGTGATAAAAATGACCAGGATTGTGATAATAGAAGAATTGTTGTGATAATTAGAGCTGTGTGGGAGGAGTAATGCTGAGGGAGGGAGATAGCGTCGTTTACTGACTGTGTGGCCACCTGTTATTGTCTGCATTCACCATACCAACTCAGTGGTTCTGCTGAATGAACCCACCATACCTCAGAGCTGGCATGCAGACAATAACAGGTGGCCACACAGTCAGTAAACGACGCTATCTCCCTCCCTCAGCATCACTCCTCCCACACCGTGCTAATTATCACAACAATTCTTCTATTATCACAATCCTGGTTATTTTTATCACAGTCAGGGGTCATCTGTAATACTATCACTGCTAAATAATAGCATTTACATATTTATGTTAACAGTGGTTCTCAGTGGTTCCATACCAGGTCAGTGGTTCTCTATGGTGAACACAAATGTAGATTCTTATATATAATGTGTGTATTAGTGTAATAACAGCAAAAGGATTATGTTGGGAGGAGGCATTTCGGTGACAGAGGTGGCATCGTCAGCATGACTTGTCTAGCTAGGTAGAGGGTGCCCAATATGCTCTTTAGGCACTCTACAAGCTTAGATGTACAGTTACGGTGCATACAACATGTAGATACTTATATATAATGTGTGTATACACCTGTATAGTGTAATAACACTACAAACCGTATTGTTGGGGGAAGAAATTTTAGTGCGCCTGATCTTGAATGAGTGAGGGAGGCAGCCGCCAGCTGACTGTGTGTGTTGTAGCGACGTCTCTTAGTGCCTGAACTAACTATATCAGCTTAGTTGTACAGTTGTGGTGAACAAAACATGTAGATACTTATATATAATGTGTGTGTATATAGTGTAATAACAGCAAAACTATTTGTTTATTGTTTTATGAACATAATAATTGAATTATTAATATGAACACCATACTTTTGAGTATAATGATGATTCACACATTTTATTATATAAATCCATAACAATACACACTATTGAATAATATTACTGCAAAAAAACTAAGAAAAAAAATCAGAGACATTGAAATAATTAGGTAATAATATCTTTGTGGCAACTCCCACCTGACAGCTCGGGTGACGCTGACCGCCTCTGACAACTGCTCTGTCAATGCCCACATTTTGCCAGACTTCCTCGGCCTATTGTGCCTAAAATATGTTGCCTACGATTTTCTTTTTTCCCGTGCTCAGGGAACACAAATTAACATTTTGAGAAGACGAAGAAATATTTTAGATTATTTTTTTCTTGCGCACAGGGGTGTAAATCTCCTCAGGACCCCTTAGCAGCTTAAGGGTTAAAGAATAAAGAATTAAAATGTTATGTTAGGGTTTCCCAGAAATGTTGAAACCAAGAGCACTTCAGATTTAAGATTTCAAGTTTTGTCTATCAAAGGAATAAAGGATATATCATCTTCCTTATGCCACCCTCAACCCGCATTCTAGAAATCACTAAATATTTATACATACACTAAATGTGTGTGACTTAACCAAATGGAATTTATTGCAGACAAATATTACATTATGGAGTGTGGAATAATGTACACTAATAATCAGGAGAAAGGAGGGGGGAAAGAAACTATCAGTAGAAAGCTCCAAGCCATTATGACTATATGGCACTTGGAAGGGATATGAGGATAAGGATTTAGGATAGGACAAAGGAAAGTAATGGTGCCCACCCACTTGGATGGTCAGGGATTGAACACTGACCTGCATGAAGCGAGGCCGTCGCTCTACTCTCCAGTCCAAGTGACTTGGCAGGGAGTGTAGGATAAGTGAGAGCTGTTCTCCTTCAGCATACAAATTATGTGACAACATATAAAAAAAAAAAAATCAAAGAAAAAGATTCATGAGCAGCTCATGATATTAAACTGTCACCAGTAGACCACACCAAAGGCATAGTCAGAGGAGCCTATGATACACCGGCCAATTTAAGAACTGCATTTAAATATTTAATATGATAGTGACATGCTTAAAAACTCCTTCATGAAGTTCTTGAGATGGAATGATCTAAGATGGGATGTGCAGCATCTCTTTAGTATCCATACTTAAAAAAAAACAGCGTTGAATGTAATGAAACATCATTTTCTTGGTGAGACCCGGAGGCTCCCCGGAGCTTATCCAGGTTGATATGAAACTATTAGACTTTGGCATCAGTGTGAATGGAGTTCTTAGGCCTACCGGGGACCACGAGCCAGAACCCTGGCCCCCTCAGAGACACACGAGGAGCAATGGGCTATAAAAATGCACATGTGATTTGGAGCATTCTATGTCTGCCATCAACTGGGTCAGACACCCAGAAAGGTAAGCATCCCAAAACAAACCCGTATTCTGGTTGAAACTACTACTAAAAGTCAAACGAGTGGACAGAACTCCCCAAAGAAAAACAAGCAAACAAGCATGATGTCACCAAGCACACAAGCATGATGTCACCACGTTGCCGCACTGCCATCTGCGCAACTCCCCCTCCCTGGGTGGGGGAAGAGGGAGCCCCAGACTCCTCACACAAGTGCCCCACATATCTAGTTCAAAGCCTGGATGTCAAAATACACAAAAAAACGCCGACCGGAGGGAGGGAGGGATGCCGGGGAGCCTCCAGAGGTCTCACCCAGAAAATGGCGTTTCATTACATTCAACTCTGATTTTCTGGAGGAAATCCCTTCGGCTTCCCGGAGCTACTTATCAAAAGATGAAAACAAGAGGGACTTACCCGAGAGGCGGTCGTCACTTGCCCCTCAACGAGAAGTCGAGACAACTGGCTGCAACCGCCGACCCAAAGTGACACAGGCCCGACTAGACCTCGAAACATTGACCAGGTAGCGAGCAGCCAGGACCCTGTTCGACCGTCAAAAACCCTGCGCCCAAATGTCAGCCCAAGACATGTTACCGAAGACGGCAGCCAGAGCAGCAAACTTACGAACGTCATGGGCACGGGGATAGACCGCAGGCTGGCTAGATCGAATAACCCTGTGGACGACCTGGGAGACCCAAACCCTGGAACAGGGAAGGAAAACTGGATCAACCCAAAGTGCGTCCCCAGACACAAAGGCCGTGGCACACAAATAACAGTGGAAAGCCGCAACCGGACACAACACATGATGCACCCCCGGCCTGACCAACCTAGCATCAACACCCCAAGGACCTCTCTGGAAAGCAGCAGTCTCATTCTTTGCCAGACAAGGAGATGGCTGCAAACGAACAAACCTATCAAACCTGTTCCCAAGGAACAGCCCCCACACCACAAGGCACCGAGCTGGTGACAATCAGGAGTCAGAGCGCACGACCTCAGCCTAGCACATCAACCTCAGAACCGAGGCTTTGGGTAGCCGGCACGAGGTTTCTGGGGCTTCCCCTTCCCGGGGAGGGGGGAGCTGCACAGACGGCGGTGCGGCAACGTGGTGACGTCATGCTCGTTTGCTCATTTTTTGGGGGAGAGTTCAGTCCACTATTTCGGCTTTCAGTAGCAATTTTTTTTACCAGAACACGGGTTTGTTTTGGGGCGCTTACCTTTCTGGGTTCCTACATGGTCGATGGCAGACACAGAACGCTTCCAACCACACAGGGATTTCTATAGGCCATTGCTCCTTGTTCTTTTCTGAGGGGAGGGGGGGGGGGGGGCCAGGTTCTGGCTTGTGGTTCCCGGTAGGTCTAAAGAACTCCATACACATGACTGATGCCAAAGTCTAATATAGCAATATCAACCTGGATAGCTCCAGGGAGCCGAAGGGGCTCCCGCCAGAAAAGATAAAATATAAAATACATAGACATGCTACTAGTGTGCTCCCACACAAAATATAAGAGCTTTTAGGAAAAGTTTCCACTAAATGTACGAAAACAAGAAAAGAAGAGAAATAGGATGGTATGACCACCACATACTTAAATTATAAAGGAAAACACAAAGTTTATAAGAAACGTTTGAACTGTGCAATATCAAAAGGAAAAGGACACTGCTGGTAATTGTAAAACAAATCTCATAAAAACATACAAAAATTCTCCTTTCCAAACAGTGGTACATAGTTGGAATAAATTACAAGACTGGCTAGTGTGTGCCAGCACCATTGAAAGCTCCAAATGGCTCTTGACAAGTCATTAGGAATAAGGGTTACCTTAAGAATATTTCTCATCCTGTAACAACATTCAGCTAACAGTGTCTGGGAGCTCCCAGAATTCTCATTACTGTACTATTTAGTAGTGTTGGGAGTATGATTATGAGTTGCAGTGGAAATGGAATGGAATTCAGGTACATGAAGCCATTACCATTTCTGACTATCTGCAGACAATGCCAATGTTCTGGGCTCAGACAACTTGACTCCAGGTAACCCTTGCTCCGTGTCCCATCCAATGAGTGAGGAAAAGGAAGAAACCCAAATCCAGGTAAATCCTAACCTATTTGATAGCAAAATTGATAATAGCCTATCTAAGGCTGGTCAGGTGATCAGACCCACTGACTCAGCAATAAGCAATAAAGACACCAGGCTTAGCGAAGCAAGAAAAAACCTGTCAACACTGATGAGGAACTAAACACCGAGCATCACATCGTGTCACCACCAGTATTTAACAAGTACTATAAAGCCTGAGAAACAGGCTGGAAAAGAACAAGGGACACTAACAAATCCAATAATGCAGCACTAGTTAATTGCAAGCCTCCAAGCTATCAGGATGGCAATCACTTTCGTGATCGTTAGTCAAACCACCAAAGTCCGGATGTGTGGTGGTGGCGTGTGAAGGATGGGGACATGCTGCTACCTGCAGGCATCTGAGTACGTTTCACAGACCTTTTAAAGTTATCCTTGGCCGAGTTAAATTAATTTCCAGCGACTCTTCAGAATCTTATATTACTCTGCAAGGACTATGAAAAGTTCCTGGTTTTGCTGGGGCATTCACTCCTGCCTGACTCCAGTATTCATTTCCAAAACCACAATACTGTAATGTTAAAACTTTGGAGAGTAGCAGAACAGGTAGATTCAGAAATGTGTATGAGAGAACATAGGGACAATTAACAGAAATCTAAATTTATTGCAATTAAAAATGAAATCCAGCTTAGCATCTTTTTAAGACCAGACTTCAACTCACAGTACAGATCAGTTACTTCTCCTTTTCATGATGCTTTCAAAGTGAGAAAAATTTAATACGCCAAACATTTTTGAAAATTACTACCTGTAATTAAACTGTAAATTTTTTATCAGGTGTGTAAAGTAGCTGTGAAAAGGAGTGATGTCCTTGGAAAATTTATCACTAAAAAACCAGCTTTGAATGTAATGAAACGCCATTTTCTGGGAAGAGCCTATCGGCTCCCCAGAGCTATCCAGGCTGATGTGCTAATGTCAGACTTTGGCATCAGTCATGTGTATGGAGTTCTGTGGGCCTACCGGTGACCACGAGCCAGAACCTGGCCCCCCTCAGAGAGGCATGGGGAGCAATGGCCTATAGAAAACCTTGTGTGGTTGGAAGCATACTATGTCTGCCATCGACCGGGTCAGGCACCCAGAAAGGTAAGCATCCCAAAACAAACCACTATTCTGGTGAAAATTGCTACAAAAAGCTGAACAAGTGGATAGAACTCCCCAAAAAGAAACGAGCAAATGAGCATGACGTTACACGTCGCTGCGCTGCTGTCTGCACAGCTTCCCCGCTCCCCAGGGACAGGGAAGAGGGAGCCCCAGACCCCTGTGCCAGCCATCCACCCTTCAGTTCTAAGGCTGGACATCAAAACACACAAAAAAACGCCGACTGGGGGAGCCCCGTCGGCTCCCCAGAGCTTACTACCCACAGAGGAAAATTAGAGGGACTTACGCGAGAGGCGGTCGCTGCTCACTCAACCCGAAGTCGAGACAACTGGCTGCAACCGCCGAGCCAAAGCGACACAGGCCTGACTAGGCCCAGGAACGTTCACAAGGTAGCGTGCAGCTATGACCCAGTTCAAATGCCAAAAACCCCGTGCCCGAATGTCAACCCAGGACACGTTGCCAAAGACAGCAGCAAGAGCAGCGAACTTACGAATGACATGGGCACAGGGATAGACCGCAGGCTGGCTAGTCTTAATACCTTGCGGACAACCTGGGAGACCCGCTCCCACAAACAGGAAAGGAGGGAAACCGGATCAACCCAAAGCATGTCCCCGGACACGGAAGCCGTGGCGCGCAAATAACGGCGGAGGGCCACAACCGGTCACAAAACATGATGCACCCCCCCACCAGGGCCTGACTAACCAAGCATCAACAACACAAGGACCCCTCCGGAAAGCAGCCGTTTCATTCTTCGCCAGAAAAGAAGGAAACGGCTACAGACGAAACAAACCGATCACCACGACCGAAAGAGCAGAAACCCCTGCGCCGGAGGAGAGCATGAAGCTCCCCGACCCGACCCCCAGAGGTGAATGCGACCAAGAGAAGAACCTTATCAAAACAGTCCCGAACCGAAGGGGCCACCACAAACTGAGGAGGAGAGAGATAAGAGTGCTCCCAGTCTAACGACCAGAACGGCTCAGGCAGTGAACGAGCCAGAGTTAAACGACCTCCACTCACCATCACAGCCTCATAACTGGAGTTGGACAGCTGGTGCAGGGGTCTGGGGCACCCCCCCCCTTTCCCTACCTGGGTGGGAGAAGCAGCGCAGACAGGTGGAACGGCGGTGGGTGTGACGTCATTCTTGTTTGCTTGTTTTTGGATTCAGTAGTTCTGCTTAGCAGTCGGTTTTCAGTGGTAATGTTTCATCAGTTGGGGTTTGTTTTGGCACGCCTACCTTTCTGGGTGTCTAACCTGGTAGATGGCAGACATAGAATGCTTCCAACCACATGGGGGTTTCTATAGGCCATTGCTCCTTGTGCCTCCCTGAGGGGGGCCAGGTTCTGGCTCGTGGTCCCCGGTAGGCTAGAACTCCATTCAAATTGACTGATGCCACGGTCTAATACATGCATATCAGCCCGGTATAGCTCCGGTGAGCCGGAGGGGCTCTCCACAGAAAAATTTCTTTGACATAAAACTTTAGATGAAATTCAGTATTAATGCAATAATATTTACTGACAAGAGTTCTAGGGATAACATGACACTACAGGTACCAATAACATGCATCACTACGTAAACCCACCTAGAACCAAGCACCAATCGTGTAGAACACTTAGTCTTAATTTGTGTCTTACACAGAGCCACATCAAATCAAGACCTAAAACCAGGAGATCTCTGTATTAATTATAAGTTACAAGGACAGTGGGCACCTCATTGTAGAAAACTACACACACACATACACAAACAATGCTCTAAAATAGGTAATTTTCCTGTGTATCATGAAAAGATATACATGCAATATTTATCATACAGATGTCATTTGCAGCTAATAAGATGTATCAATGGGTAATGTATATGAGAAATACAGCATCATCATCATTCCATTTCTCACATTTATTAGGTGCAGAGGCATCTGCTGAGAAAAAGCTCATCCATTCACCATATCATATAAAGTATGAAGCTTCATGGAGAAACAAACACTACCACTCTTCAGCTGGAGATCCCCAGCATCTCTTAGCATATTCCATGTGCTCTTCAAATTAAGTTTCTTGAGATTATCTTGAGGTTATCTTGAGATGATTTCGAGGCTTTTTAGTGTCCCCGCGGCCCAATCCTCGACCAGGCCTCCACCCCCAGGAAGCAGCCCGTGACAGCTGACTAACACCCAGGTACCTATTTTACTGCTAGGTAACAGGGGCATAGGGTGAAAGAAACTCTGCCCATTGTTTCTTGCCGGCGCCTGGGATCGAACCCAGGACCACAGGATCACAAGCCAGCGTGCTGTCCGCTCGGCTCCCTAAGTTTGTTTTCTCACACATTTATACACTCCCGGCTTTCTTCTACACCTACCCTCAACTTGAATCAGTTACTCTATTCACTAGTCCGTCATCACTTGTTCATTCAACTTCTTAAACAATTAAAGGAATGTTGAAGAATATTTATTGAGCTTTAATCACAATTAATCTGTCAGACTTTCATCACATAACCTGTCTGTTATACAGACATACCATTTTCCTTGTTCTTGTTGTCAAACATAAGCATACTCACAAACTGATCAAGACAATAGTTTACCAACCTAAGATATTCAGAACAATCTTGCTGCATGCCTGGATTGAACCATGGGGGTCGAGACTTGTCGTGAAACTGACGAGGAGCCACATACGTGCGATGGGTGAAACACAGCAAACTGAACAGCTGCTGCAGCTGCACCAAAAGCTGCTGGTTGCTCCGTGGTACAGCATGCAGGATACCATGACGAAAGCTGTTGATTGATTGATTTTTTAAGTAACAACTTTACTCATCATATTTTCTTTACCTATGTCCCTGCTTAAATTTTAATGTTAAATTTTAATTGAATTAAACCTATTTTGGAATTTAAACTGAATCTCCAGAAATAATACTACAACCTTAAGTGCCACTTGTGACTAGCAGTCTACAGTATCCACAATTCATAATAGTTAGGCAATGCTAAACTAAAGAGTTTTGGGTTTTCTCCACTGTGTAACGAAGTGACAACTCTTCACCATCCTTTATTAGAATACTTTACTTTAATATATAAACTACCAATTAAGCAACACTGTATGTAGAATGTTTAAACAAACAATACAAGAATTAAATATTTGTGCACAAATTTCAAACAAGTCAGTGAAAATCTAAAGATTTCAGAGCCAAAATATAAGGTACTCTAAGGAGAGCCTTATTATTTAAAACAGTAATGAACCCCTATCATTTACCAGTTTAAGTAATTATACAACTATCAACATATTCATCCTCAATATTTAAAACAAAATTTGCATGTTCATACATTTACAATATTGTATACTGTATAACACACACTATACAAAAGAATCTCTTCCACACACCTTAATCACACCCCATCACATTTATGCTTCCACAACAGCATCTTATGCAAGTGCTCAATCTATAAAAATAAATCTACCGACCTGTCTGTCATAAACAAGGCTTGTATAACAGAATTCATGTAGCATGTGTTTCCCAAGTTACGAAGGCCCACTCTCTGGCTTGCCGGTCTCTGCTGGTATACTGTGCGCGTCTCGGCAGCCACACCCACCCCATACTGGTGTGTACCAATCCCTCGTGCTCCACCCTCCGCCACGGCCCATCGGTGCTCTTGGATCAAGCCTTCAATGTCTTCTTCGGACGGAGACTGGTATTTCTACAATGACAGGAGCAACGTTAGCTTATCTTTAATATTTATTCACCTCTCTATACCATTCATTACATAATTAAGAGAATAAATGAGAACACCATTTTTTAACTAAGGAAGAAGTAAAAAGACTAACTATTAATCAGCAGACAACAAATCATTGAGATATCATTTTTATTATATTCAAAACTATTAACCAAAGACATGACTGGGCCAACATTAAAACCCAGATGCCACAGTCAACAACAATATCTCATCTTTACACTAAACCCTTTAAGATAACCCAATGCAAGCTCTTGCTTTAACAATGGACATACAAATGTTGTGTGTGTAATTACTAGGACTAGGAAACCGGCAGCAATATGACACCCTTACCTAAGCTTGCCATTTTTTGTAATCTTTTACTGATACAGAAGGCATTGATCTAATGTAGAAGCCTTGAAACATTTTTGTGTTTATGTTAGGCACTTTAAATGTTTATATTTTAGAGTGAGATTACCTGCATTCAGCACTAGTGTGATGTTACAAAGACGGGTCATAAATCGCCATGCCCCAATGGTGTGAAATATGAACCGGCACTGTGACAGATTCAGACCAGACATGTGCTGGATTCAGCCTTAGGAACTAGATGGGCCAAGAATGAACTAGATGGGCCAAGAATGAACTAGATGGGCCAAGAATGAACTAGATGGGCCAAGAATGAACTAGATAGGGCAAGAATGAAACTTACAAAATGCATGAAGTGGTGTTAACATTCCATCAAGAAGAGAAAGCCACGGGTAGCATGAATGATATCAGATTTATTGCAATAAAAAATAGAATACTTGAGGCAATTATTGAAGTCCAAAACTTGATTAAGAAGAGTTGTATCACTTAATGGAGCATAAGACACAACTGAACGTATGGAATGGAAAAATAATTTACAGAAAAATGTGATGCAGTGAAAATATAAAAATGCACAACATACAGTTCAGAATGCCTCAAGTTACGTACGAAGAAAATGACTTGAACAACAACATTCACGAGCCACACCTAATAAAAAAAAAAGACCCTAACTTACCATAAGAATATCCATAAGTGGCTGGTAAGTGTCTGGGTGACCTGGATGCAAGGCCATGAGGGAGTGGCCGAGGGTGGCCAAGCGACTCAGTGTTGACGTTGCGGACTGTGACCCCTCTCTCTCGAGGCGGTTAAACACATCAATGACCAATGGAATGATCTGAGCAGCAGATTCACAATGAATTAAATCAAGAAGTGTTAACTTGTTGACCAGACCACACACTAGAAGTTGAAGGGACGACGACGTTTCGGTCCGTCCTGGACCATTCTCAAGTCGATCGACTTGAGAATGGTCCAGGACGGACCGAAACGTCGTCGTCCCTTCAATTTCTAGTGTGTGGTCTGGTCAACATACTTCAGCCACGTTATTGTGACTCATCGCCTGCAAGAAGTGTTAATAAGTCAGGCAACATTATTTTAATTAAGAATAAATTGAATACATCATAACAGCTATATGATAGTTAAAGCAAATGTATTACACATTCAGCGAGAATCCAGAACAAAAATTTAATATGGGGTACCATTAAGAATTATTAAATAATTTAACATTTACATCTTCAATACAGGATTGGCTGATTTACAATTAATTACTCTGGCACTGTAACAATGCGGTCATTGGCACAGTAAACAAAAATATTCACATGAAAACTGGATATGGTTTACAATTTTGGTTCAATTCCCCCAAAATAAGAGCCAAACCAGCAGATAGGTTGTGATCCAACAAGACCACAATACTTTATCCCTAAAGGATGGAACACCCCGAGTCTGCCTAATATTCTTTGACCATAAAAACAATAAAGGCTTCAAAAG
Organism: Procambarus clarkii; assembly: GCF_040958095.1. NCBI lineage: Eukaryota > Metazoa > Arthropoda > Malacostraca > Decapoda > Cambaridae > Procambarus > Procambarus clarkii. Next base: position 20,345,522 of record NC_091220.1, read on the forward strand.
CCTTACTCAACTGCCTCCAGGTCATCAACACACACAAGCCCCACCACCTTCCAAGTTGAGTTCAAAATACTGTAGACTAGGAGGCCTGGTCGACGACCGGGCCGCGGGGTCGCTAAGCCCCGGAATCACCTCAAGGTAACCTCAAGGTAAGCACTAACTCAAGTGACCCATTCTTCCAAAATCAGTTCTTCTGAGATTGGGAACAAATATTATTTTAATTTAGTTGCTCTTTAATTTTAAATGCTAGAGAGAGAGAGTGCTGAAAACTGCCATGGAAGGCATCTGCTCAGTAAAATTAAAGTAAATTTACATACCAAGTAAAATGTTTATGTTCATCACGTTGCAAATCTTACCTTATGAAAAGCTATTGGCGAGTGCTGAAATGATAATAGAAGTGTTGATATCACAGACACAATCCCATTGCGAACCACAGGGATTTGCAGAGCATTCATCAACTGAAACAAATATATTTGAATAAATACATTCATATTCTGCATATCATGATCTTGGTAGTAAACAGGTCGCCCTGGATATCCATAACAAACCAATGATAGTATCTTAGTCTACACACACTACAGTATTGCATGCTGCTCAACTCTTACATCAACATATTATTCCATGTACAATATTTCACTTTATTTTGCCCTTACTTAGGCCTCCTTATCTCTTGTATTCCTCGCCATCACCTTTCTCATTATATATATACAGTATATATATATATATATGAATAAAGACTATATCTGAATAAAACTAAATTGTAAAGGCATTTCATGAAATTTATTACCTTTGGTACTCCATCCAGGGTAACACGTGCGGGCACAGACGAGCGTCCACTCTGATACAACAGCTTAACCAGGGTGCGGACCCACAAGCCTAAAGTTACGTGAGCGGTGGGCCACGTCACCAACCAGGCAGTAAGGCGTGTCAAAGTTGCAGTCAAAGCAGCATCGGTGGTTGTGGGATCCGACACAATTCGAGGAGCAAGAGCCTCTACCACAACAGTAGGAACTAGAGAGAGCAGGTGTGCCATGGCAGGACATACTTCCCATCCACCGTCTATTTAATAAAGCCAAATATAAGTAAAAGTTCATGGCCAAAGATTATAGAGCATCTCTTTAAATTCTGATTTTTTCTCCAAAATTTATAGTATGTTATAGACAAAATTAATAATCCAACCTCTCATGAATAGGGGAGTCTATAACACATCATACATAAACAAAAGAGCACTATTTCTACTAATTGTTAAACAATTGTGCAATATCAAACATAATTCTTGTAAGTTATATTTTTGCCTTTATTCGTACATACAAACTTTATTACATAAATGCTTTAAAAAGAGCACTGGACAACTCACCAGTGTTGGAAATAATGGCGTACATGGCATTAAGGGAGTACAAGATGTCTTCAAGTCGTAGGCCATTCCACAGGGTGTTGACCAGGCCACCTACACTCTTCATGTGGCCTAACACCTGGTGTGAACGAACAAGTGAATAACTTCATAATAACTATATACAGTATGCTACTTTAAATATAATGTAACAAGATACCTCAGGACTGAAACTATCTGTAAAACTTGCTGGACTCAAAAATCCAATCATTATTCATTAATATGTAAAAGCTAGAAAAATTTGTACTTGCAAAATCTAAATGTGACAACGTGGAATGTAAACTGGAGTTGATTTATTACTGTAGTACTAATACACTGTAAATGTAACCCTGCCAGAGCTAAACATTTGGGACCAAACACATCCCGGATTTTCAAGATTTTCGTTGAACGTTACAAAGGTTTTATGCAGATTTGTGCAATTTATATAGTACTGTATTTGTTTATTACAAACAATAGAATACATCTTATGCAATATACACAACAAAATAATATACAAACATAGATCTTTTACATATACAAACATAACTCCAGGAAGGTAAGGGAGTTTCAAATTGAAGAATGTGATTTCCTCAATTTCCTATTGTGATTTCTGTGTGTATTGAAGGGCGAAAAGGTAGAACAGCTTGTTGACAGAGCTCGGGTGCATGGGGGAATTGTATAAAAAGTGTACTACTTAAGCATTACTGGAATGGTAGTATTGTAGTGCAGAAGTCAATGCTGGCATTTTTTTTTCAAGGTAGCCTTACTTACTAATAAAGTCTCTACTTTATGCGAGCCATCTGCACTGGCACCTTACCAGAGCCAAAATACTGCACAGTATCACCAATATTTTTTGTTTACATTTTAAGTTAAAATTATTATAACTGGCTGCAGTACCTAATATTATAAATACTGTAATATAGTAATTGCATTCAAATTACATACTTCTGTTTTTGTTGGTGTTGGAAATGAAGCAACGCAGTTCATGAGTGTGACAGTAAAGGTGAGACGGGTGTGTGGCTGCGGAAGAAGTGCGGGACACACTGCGTACACATCGGCAAGCTTGGCAACAAACGCAGAACTGCCTCCACTCTCCCGTAGCTTGTTTTGCAAAACCCCTTCCAGGACCTACAGATAACATATTATTGCAATACCTATACTGTATACCTTCAAACTGTGGAAAATTAAGAACATCACAAGCATAACATATTAACACTGAAAACTAAACAATTTAAACTTATTATTTAAATGATTCTAGGAATTAATTTCTTTTATTCACAAAATGAAAATGCCAATCTTAAAAGTTATTATATAAACATATGAAAACTGTAATGCTAAAATACATATCACTAAAGTATTATGCTGTGTGTGAACTTTTTTCCAAGAGCTGTATTATTATGCCTTTACCAAAAGTATAGGGATCCTCTGTCTTTCGTCAGGATCGCCAGTTATACACGCACAAACCCATCTGCCCTTTGCTACAAGAATCTGAGAAACTGGATAAAATTTGAGGACTGGGTCCCCATGAAGTGAGGGGCATAATAAACTGTGCCCAAGGGTAAATGAGCTAACCTACTTGCAGTGCTCACGAGGATATGCACATATATGACTAAGATTGGGTGGTCATAAATGCCTCGTATGGGCCTATAGGCCTTCTGCAGTTACTTTCATTCTTATGTTCGTATAAACAAGTTCCCAAAGCTTACAAAATTGTTCTTTTGGCTCCATGTATTTGTTCCCACATGAGATAATAAATGAACTAGCCTCCAGATTCGAAAACTGATAGATCCATTCAGTTAACCCATAAACAAAGGATGAGTCTTGTAATTAAAATGCAATGCCTGAGTAACCTAATTAACTTGTACTTCCTTTACATAATATAATTCAGGCATTATAGTGTCTTTTGCAAGGCAAGGCCAAGTGAAATCCATGTGAAAGACATAATAATCCATCAGATTGTAAGCAACAGAAGAGTGCCAAGTTTTATAAGCATTGATTTAGCAAAAATTCTCCACCTATTATAGGAGTTCTCTCCGAGCCTGGTCGAGTAGGGGGTTTATTATTCATGCAGTGCAGACAGTGAGGATCAATATAAACTAAACAGCACTGCAGCTGACTCAACTAGTGTTTTCTTTTTTTATAAATAGCCAATTGTCTATATTTTGTAGTGAGGAATCATGACAGTATGAATGCACCAACTCTGCCAGCTAATTATACTGGTAAATGTGTCTTTGAATTGTCAACAATGCAGCAGGAAACTGCACTTGTTACCCTGGACAGTCAGGATGTATGTGGGTCAGAGCCACTCTAGCAGCAGTGCTACCACCTAATGGGGTCTGAGTAGTAGGCTGGTATTTTGATTACTGTATTTGTTGGCATCGTTTGGGCTTCCTTTCATAGTCATGTATATGAAGTAACTCAAACCAATTTTGCATTAGGCTTTTGAATAGACCCTTCTGACTATCTGCTACCTGGCTAGATGGCAATATATACAGTGACTTCCAGCAACTTTACCTGGACCAACAAAGGCACTGTACAGCAAATAAATAACATACAGTAGAGTAAAAATGTACTTTAAGTACAGTAAAATAAAGGCACTGTATAGTAAATACAGTAAATAATGTCTAATAAATACAGTACATAATAAAGTGTACATATACATATCCCCTTGAAGCACCATTGCCATGTGAGGTCCTGCCTAACTAACCCATGATCCATTCAAGATGCAGAGGATCATGATACCTTTGAGAGAGAGTTTATAATACAGGTCAAACATTATTTCTTACAATCTGAAGCAAAATATGCTAAAATAGCTCACAAAAATCAAACTCTAATTATATAGTGTGTACTTTGTTTAAATAACAAATATCTTTAGGAAATAAAAGCATACCAGAGCTACAGTTCTTTATCACTTCAAAACTGGCTACTGAACTTACTTGAGTCAAGGTGCATAGAACATCTGCATCTTCAGTTAAATGACAGAGTGCTTCCTTCAACCACACAAGGAGCAAAGTGACATTATTCTGACTTGAGAGAATATTGGTCACTCGTTCTGGTGTGATATAATCTCTCAGGTAGGACTTGTACTGCCCAGCCCAGTTGCTGAAGGCAAACACTGCAAGCTGAGCAGTACCCTCATTTTCAGACAGAGTTAAGATCTCCACACACGTGTCAAAAATAGATATTACATCCACTTTCTCTAAGGTTCTGGTGGTCTTTAAATTGGGGGTATGGACCAATTTAGCTAGCAGTGCTCTTTTGACATGGTCTGATTGGTTTGGCATGTGTATAATGCTGTACACAATCTTGTCCATGATGGCTGAAACAGGAAACCATTGAAAAGTTAGCACCTATTTGATAAACACATCATATACTGTACACGTTAAAATATTGTACCAAAAAAAGAAAAAGCTTTACTATTGTTGTTACTTTACTAGCTATTTGAGGATTATACTGCAAATACTACTTCTAAAATCAAATTTGTATTAAGTTATTTATAGCATTCAATCAAATACATACATAGTTTAAACAATACTATAATATTTTAATCCTCATCATCATCACCACATCATTTCCGACTTTAATAGAGATGAGAAGGCATCGACCAGGAGGAACTGGGTAACAAATACAGTATTGTACCATATTGGGAAAGAAGGTTTAAAATGCTCACAATGACACCTACCCATTCACCTAATCTTTCACACTACACACTATCACATAACCTCTGCACTATTATACTGGAGCCAATCCTATTTCTAATCTGTGTGTATGACCTAAATTCCTTCCAATCAATGTCTTGTACATCCACTAGTACTTGTAGCTCTTCAGACAAGTCCTAACTCCTATGTTCCCTGGAATACGACCCCGCGAAAAATCGTTTAACAACCAGGTACCCATTTTACTGTAGAGTTAAACAGAGGCTACAGTTAAGGATTTGTGCCCAGTAAATCCTCCCCGGCCAGGATACGAACCCAGGACAAAGCGCTCGCGAAATGTCAGGTGAGCATCTTAACCACTACACCACGGGGACTGCAAATGTTGATATTAAATGTTATGACAGAGCCCACTAGCTATAATTAAATCAGCTACTGAAAGACAGTGTTTAGAGTAAAATCAAGATACAGTATATTGAAAGTTTACAATGCTTGGTAAGTAAACAAATAAAAATGTTACCATACAGTAGAAGGAAATAGTTACCCAATAATAAACAGAAGAGAACATGAAAAAAAGTGTACTACACATTGTTTATAATTAAATAGTTTGATAAAGGTTAAGATCATGAGCATCAACGGTTTACTCCCTAAACAAAAATGTCTCTTAGAAATATTACTGGGCGTTTGTATGAGATTATAATTCAACCAAAATTTGCGAGTACTGTACATGTTGTTTAGATGGTTCGATGGTACACAAGCTAATTAGGATGTCACCGAATGCAAGGATCCACATCAAATCCACAGTTGGCACACCATACTGAATCACTGTTACTAATATTGTTCTGATGTTAGATCAATGTTACCAAAATTGGCCTCACATTAATTAATGCAGTGTGCTTTCTGTGGTGCATAAATGTGTAATAACTATATTTATACTAAATATTATTAATGTTTTATCAACTGTAATATTTAGTTTTAGCCATCTGCTGAATATCTTTCTTTTTTAAATTACCTAGCAGAGGTTTGCTTATGGGAAGGAAGTTTAAAAGAATTTACAATATTAGTGGTTGACATTATATTCACACACTATTTGTTTCTCCTAGCCATACACCTAGTGAGAGATTGCCAAAGTATTTGCAAAATGTACATACACATTTGAAACTAAAAATATTCACATAGTGCGAGTATGGCAGCGACTCTCTCTAACCTAAGAAACATGACCTGAGGAGTAACATGCGAGTACTCGACCTACACATGTATATACATTATGGGAAAGGGCACGGATGTCAAGCCTCTCTGTTCATTGTTTGGAGATTTGTACAGCCATTCATGTATAAATACCCCTCAAATCCCTGGAATTATAAAATTATGAAAAATCTTTTCCAATGAATTTGTTCAAAACATTGCCTGTATGTTTACAAGTAGTAAACATGAGAACATGTGCTGTGATGCTAACTGCAAATAAATTTAGGAAGCGTATTAATGGTACATGTAGTGGCTTTCTGATGACAATGAAGGAGTATATTGGTGGTGGTGGTGGCACCTAGTGTAGCAATATCAACTGAGGGAGATGTGTGATGGAGACAGGGAAAGACTGCTGTGCCTGTTGACAATTGTACACAGAGCTGCTTCCATGCATGAAGTAACTCAAAAAGTGACTGCTACTTACTGGGAAGGGGAAGGAGGGGTCTGCACAACACTCAGCTCATGTCAGGAGACTTGCAAACATTTCCCAGAAGACTGGTGCATAACTCATAATTCAGCCACAGCTGATATTATCAGTTTTCTTTAAAAACCACAAACTGTTTACAATCTGGAAGGAAAGGATACCTAATAAATATCATTATTTTTTTGCCCTAAAGGTACTGTACTTTTTGACAAATCTTCCTCCATAAATTATACTAGGTCAACAAGTACTTAGAAACAATGGAGTCGAGTAATGTGTGAGAGAACTTCTCTCACAAGTCTCATAAACTGTACCTCACTCATCTGGAAATAGTCCAAAGCCAAACTGCGACAGGGTAAAACCTCTCTTCACATTCTCAACTCCGCTACGTGGTCGGTGACGCGACCCTCCTCCGAGCATACTGTTGCAGCTGATCCCGAGGGCTCCTCGATGTCATTTATCTCGCCACAAGCCTCCTCAACACACTCATTTTCACTAATTTATCTGTGCCAGAGTAGACCGACGTCGTCCGATCAGAGGAAGCAATTGTAAACAAAGGTAGTAGAGTTGAACCCTGTGAGGCGGGCTAGAGGGGCCGTCCATCCCCCTCCCCGCGCGCTCTCACTACTCTGCGGATGCTCTCTTGTCTCGTGCTATAAGTTCCTTGAACCTCCTCCATAGCCTCTAGTCGCCCTCAGCTGCAACCTCGCTCATTCATATGCATACAATTTTTTTTACCCCCCTTGGCCTCTGTATTGCAGTTATGTAAATATAGCTATAAATACGATTAAAGCAGTACCACTTTTACCCTTTCTTCAGTTTATAAATGTTTTTGTGACATACAATATTTAGCATTATATATAGCTGCCTATTAATACCCGTATGATTAACTTGCGACCTTATTTATATAAAGCTCTGAATTCGCATTTGATAACGTAAGGTGTTAAAACAAGTAGCTAGAGTGTGAGGGAGAGGCACACTAGCTAAGAACAAGTATTGTCTCACAATGATCAACTAAGACGCAGCTAAAGACATTCCAACTGCGGAATATTTATGTGCGCGCTCAGCTCTCTACTCTTTTACGGGCTATTCATGCCCGTGTCACCTCTTGGGTGGCTTAATCTTTATCAATCAATCAATCTCTACTCTTTTACGGGCTATTCATGCCCGTGTCATCTCTTGGGTGGCTTAATCTTAATCAATCAATCAATCTCTACTCTTTTACGGGTTATTCATGCCCATGCCACCTCTTGGGTGGCTTAATCTTTATCAATCAATCTCTACTCTACTCAGAAACTATGTACTTATATCCCTGCTTGTGCTGGTTGGGCTCCAGCTCCTGGCTCCCATCTCTTTACCTTATATGTAATCAATTTTCCCTGGAATACGTTCCACCAAATCACCCAATGTACCTTCTTGTGTGTATATATATGCAAATCAATAAATAGATAAATTTAACAACCAGGTACCTATTCACTGCTGGGTGAACAGATGCGTACAGTTAAGGATTGGCGCCCAGTCAATCCTCCCCGGCCAGGATACGAACCCAGGCCAACTTGCTGGCACAGCGCCGGGCGAGTGTGTTAGCACTGCGCCACGGGGACTATCAATGCTCACTGTATTGACTTAAGTGGTTTACTTTGTCATTGTTCCTCTGTGTAGTGCCTACTTCTCCCCCCCTTCCCCTATTATTAAACTTCCGCTTCTGCACTGTACTTCTGTATTCATTTATTCGATGAATTCAGCTACAGTCCATGTAACTCTTAACACTTCCAATGTTACTGTTTCCCATTGTTAGGTTACTCAAGGAAAAATTTTCCCTATGTAAATTCCTCATTGTTAGATTTTTCCACTGAAGATACTGATATAAAATTACCTAAGCTTAAATTTACCCTTGTTATACTTACCAAAGTTACCGTAACTACACAAGGTTAGATTTATCCAACATTTAATTACATGCTATTTATTCATTCCTTCATTTCCCAATCTTAAATTTACCAAAGTTAAATTTACCCAATGTTGAATTACAAGTTATTTAAAAATTCAACATTTATAAAAATTCTATTAATTTATAATTAACATTTATATTTATACAAACCTTTATTCCTCTATTGTGTTGGAATCATCAAGATGAAAATAATTGATTCTCATCGCAGCTTACTAATGAGGAAGTGTAAATAAATAAAAATAATAGTGTGACAAAAAAATTAAAATTGTGGCATCTACATTATAACAATATTTTCCTGGGGAAAGAACTCATCTTTCTCCAAATCAAAAGCAAAAAAGTTTCTATATTTATCCAGCAATTAATATTCGAACCTGCTTCATGAAGACTTGGGTCAACCTACTGTATTCAAGAGAAAACATGAGGTGATAAGACATCTCTACATTTCAAAAAACAACTTAAGATACACCACCATATTCATGGATGAAATAATAATCATGCACAGCTCTTAATCATATATATTTAAAAAACTCATACATTATCCCCTTACTATAACCCTGATTTCCATGATTCTTCAATGGCTGATCAGTCTCATTAGCTCTGAATTAGCTTTGCTCAAAGCTCATTAGCTTTGCTTGCAAAAAGCAAAAATTCAATAAAATCAAACCATTCCAAACTTAATTTATGTATACAATGCTATCCATGTTTACACTTACTACTTCCTATAACTACAATTCTTTGTACAAAGAAGTTAACATAATTTTGAGGAAATTTGGTTCAGATGAATATAAATCTTCTTTATTATGCACGATTTGTCTAATGAGTTGTTAAAAATATACTAGTGAATATAATTGGGCAAATCAGTGCTGCTAAGAAAACGACATCATAGAGTAATGACACCAGCGAGTAATGACAGCAGAGAGCAATGACACCAGAGATTAATGACACCATTGTGCAATGATACTATAGAGTAATGACACCAGCGAGCAATGATACTATAAAGTAATGACACCGGAGAGCAATAACACCAGAGAGTAATGACAGCAGAGAGCAATAACACCAGAGAGTAATGACAGCAGAGAATAATGACACCAAAGATTAATGACACCAGCGAGCAATGATACTATAGAGTAATGACACCAGAGAGTAATGACATCTGCGAGCAGTGACACTAGAGAGTAATGACACCAGAGTAATGACACCAGAGTAAAGACACCAGAGTGTAATGACACCAGAGTAATGGCACCAGAGTAAAGACACCAGAGAGTAATGACACCAGAGTAATGGCACCAGAGTAAAGACACCAGAGAGTAATGACACCAGAGTAATGGCACCAAAGGGTAATGACACCAGAGGGTAGAGTATACCAGATGGCTAATGATATTAGAGTGGGTAATGATACCCCATTGGTAAATAACACCAGAAGGCATTGAACCCTAAGGGTAAATGACACCAGAAGGCACTGAACCCTGAAGGCAAATGACACCAGAAGACAATGAACCCTGAGGGTAAATGACACCAGAAGGTAATGCACCCTGAGAGTAAATGACACCAGAAGGTAATGAACCCCGAGGGTAAATGACATCAGAAGATAATGAGCCCCGAGGGTAAATGACACCAGAAGATAATGAACCCCGAGGGTAAATGACACCAGAAGATAATGAACCCCGAGGGTAAATGACACCAGAAGATAATGAACCCCGAGGGTAAATGACACCAGAAGATAATGAACCCCGAGGGTAAATGACACCAGAAGATAATGAACCCCGAGGGTAAATGACACTAGAAAGTATTATCGGAGAGGGGTTAAATTAATTAAGGTAAACTTTTTTTTTTTTGGTGTACAATCACATGTTGTCTATTAGTTTAATTCTCTAACCTTCCCAACTTTATGGAATTTCCTATATAAAGTATCTGTAACACTGTATTTCCTGTTAGATTTGATACTTTTAAGCATCCACTTAATGATATAAGCAGAAAAGTAACTGATCTAGTTACTTGCATCATACGGTGATTACCTATGTTTAACCACCTAAGTCACTAATGCTCTTGTATGATCTCTGATGCTGGTGTATGATTACTGATGTTGGTGTATGATATCTGGTGCTGGTGTATAATTACTGATGCTGGCGTATGATTACTGATGCTGGTGTATGATCACTGATGCTGGTAATTACCTAAATAACTACGCCTAAGTGTAGTTACAGGATGAGAACTACGCTCATGGTGTCCCGTCTTCCCAGGACTCTTTGTAATATAACAAATAATATGTGTTATTAAACACAAAATTATTGTGTTATTATGCTGGTGTATGATCACTGATGATTGAGTATGATCACTGATGCTGGTGTATGATCACTGATGATGGCAGACCTCCACTGTAGGTCTGAGCCAAAATTTCTCTCCAACCACTCCAATATTTGTTTAAATATACATTAGTTATTTGATCCGTTTCAGCCTAAAAATACAGAATTTTTATGGTCCTTCGAATCTAATTATACTCTAAAATAAAGTCCCTGCTCCTTTGAATGTTGAACAGCAATTTAAACTAAGTAGTGTTCAACATAAGAGTTAGGAAGGCTTTCAAATAACAATGCAACATTCTTGCAATGTTCCTGGAAAAAGTTGATTTCAAAACATTTACACAACAAAATTCTTTGATCAGGTTTGATGTTATAAATGAATAAGGTCTTCATATATTTATACTGTATTACAATTATGTTTGTTTACACATAAATTATAAAGTTATGATGAAAACATATTGACAAGGCAGCCACAGGCTAGGCTGCTCAAGTAGAACAACTCTTAACATCATGAACAGGCAACAGGTTTTAATTACTGTTCAAAAAGAAATAAAATGTTACACTACCTATCTAGTCCTTGCTTTAGGTTCTCTGTTAATCAAATGCTGTATTATTGGAAAGGATACAGAATGAACATTGGTACTGGAAGAGACACTACTATCTATGTTATCAAATAACAATGTAAGAACAAATAAAAGTTATGAAGGTTACAGAAAACGAGTAGGTTATGAAGTTACAAAGAAAAATGTATTTTAAATAAAGAGTACAACCAAATAAACACTGGAATGTTATTCATGTATGAATGGATTGAAGATGGCAAAATTTATGTAGTCTAAATATTTTGATGAGTTAAGGGGATTGGCATTGAAGATCACCAGTGTTTCCTGCATACCGAAGAACTTAATTGGAAGGTTAAGATAATTCGAGGCTCTTACCATTTCAAATTAGAATCTTTCATGAAGGCATTTAGTGTCTGTGTTTAGTTTGCCAATTGTGCACATATACTGCCCCATTTTCTTTGAAGAGAAGGAATGTTGATTAACAAACTGGTATATGGATAAATATATATAATATATGAATGGATTGAAGATGGCAAAATTTATGTAGTCTAAATATTTTGATGATATCCATTATTAGTACTTATCAGTTGCATATGTCCTGGGGACCATTCAGGCTTGTTCGCATATATTTAAATTTACATTTAGTAAGTACAGTAAGACAAAAGATGTGACAACACTGCAAAGTACTGAAGGTATAAGAAATCCAGTCAAATAAAAATAATTTGAGCCACAGGTGCAGACAAGCGTAATATGACAAAAAGATGCAAAAATTTTAATTGTCTTGAAGTGGGTGAGTATAAAAAGAGTGGAATGATCAGTGAAATGATCACTGAATAACATGAGTGGAGAGAGAGCAAGAAAGGATACATTAACAGTACAGGTACTGTACAATATTTTGAGCTTAAGGGAAGGAATGACTTATAAGAAAGAAGGATGGTGTCTTGTGTACATACAGTACTTAAAAGAGTGTAAATATGTAAAAAAAAAAAAAATGCATCAAAGTATAATAGAGGCCTGCATTGTAACAAAGATTTTTCTAAGATGCATGGAGATGATGTGCAGGGTAAACCTGGATGAGGTGAGAGACTGAAATGAGAAGGAAAGTATGCATGCAAGATGGGATAACGCCAGACAATCTTGCTTAAACCATAAGTCTACACAATAATAAAATAACCTGTGAAAGAGATAGCCATTATTAGTACAGTATACTTATTCAATTTTAAAGCTTTAGAACGTAAGTCTATATACCTAACTATATCATAAATGCATTATCTTGCTACAATACAAGGCTGTTGGTGCAAATCTTTTACTCTAACCAAGATCTTCACAAATTTTTGCTACCTTTCACATAGTTTGCACATACACACACACACACACAAACACACACACACATCTCATTGGGAGAGTATAATACATGATATCCAGTCAAAAATTTTAAAACCAAAAATCAGATCATGACAAATAGATCAAGTAAAATATCTGAACTAATATATACAACAGACTGCAGAACATTTTAACAAAGTTCACCATTGTATTATAACAATGCATAGTGTAAAGGACATTACCGTTTATATAATACAGGATACAGTACTCTGTACACTGCAAGAAATGTATGGTAAGGTGGTTTGAAGACAGGAATATGTACAAAGCCTAGACATTGTCAGGTAAGTCTAGGTGTATACATGCCAACTTTGTATGTATACACATTCAGATGAGTGAAACCAATAGAGACAGAGAACAGAGAGATGTATACAGAGATGTATGGAGTGCTGCTGTCTGTATCCATTGTATAGGTCACTTATGGCGTGTACCCATCTGTTATTGTTTGTGCTGTGGATTATAAATTCATATTATCTAATAAATGAAGTACCCACCATTGTCCAGGTGAAGAACAGGGGGGGCCACATCTTCACTGCTATGGCCAATCATCCCAGACCGGATTTACACTTGGGTAATTACACATACACACACACCGATACGCACACGCACACACAAAATTCTCAAGGGAATAAACAGGGTGGACAAAGACAAACTCTTTAGCATGGGTGGAACACGCACAAGGAGACATAAGTGAAAACTAAGTACCCAAATGAGCCACAGAGACGATAGAATTTTTTCAGTGTCAGAATAGTTAACAAATGGAATGCACTAGGAAGTGATGTGGTGGAGGCGGACTCCATACATAGTTTCAAATGTAGATATGACAGAGGCCAGTAGGCTCAGGAATCTGTACACCAGTTGATTGACGGTTGAGACGCAGGATCAAAGAGACAAAGCTCAACCCCCACAAGCACAACTAGGTGAGTACACACAGACACACTCCCTGTCTGAGTACTGTACTAAGGAGATGGGATACCATGATTGTAGCTCTCATCCTCTAACTACACTTAGGTAATTACACATACACACTTTCTCTCTCACCCAAATAATAATTTAATAGTCATCAATTAACTCCCAGGTACCTATTTACTGCTAGGTGAAAGGAAACGTGCCCAACCCTTATTGTCCCCCAAGGATTCGAATCTCAGGATTCCCGAGTGTCAGTCAAGAACAAACACAACTGTACTACCAGAATCATGACCGAGTTATACTATAATTTTATTAGCATTAAATCCAGATTATGAAGCTTAGTGGTCGAGTTACTTATGAATGGTTTATAGACATTTGCTAATATATTAAGAAAATGTATTAATAACATGAAATAAGTAATTAGTGTGTGTAAATACCTAAGTGTAGTTACAGGATGAGCTATGCTCAGTGTCCCATCTTCCCAGTACAGTAGTGTCATGTAACGCTTTGAACTACTGAGTTTTGGCCACCACCACCTTCTCACTTACCTTGTTTTAACCATCTACAAAAGAAAACTGTCTAATATTTTTTGGGCACTTTTTGTTTCTTTAGCTTGAATCTATTACCTCTTGTTCTTGAGGTTGCAAATTTCTAGAATTAATATTTGTCAATTTGGTTGATTCTTGTTGTGTGTGTAGTGAGCATATCATTTCTTTTTCTTCTATCTTCCAGCTTTGACATATTTAGCATCTCTAGCTTCTCCTCGCAGCTCGTGTTTTTCAGTTCCGGAAGCCATTTGGTACCATACCCTTGCACATTTTCCAGTTTAATGATGTGCCTCTTGAGTGTATGTGTATATATGATGTGTGTAAGTTAATGTATATGTAAATACATATTTTCTACACTTAACTAGACCCCTCACTAGATACTGTACCACCAAACCAATAGATACTATAACAATGGGAAATTGGACACTGCAAGAGTACTTCAAGTCAAACACACATCAAATTGCCAACAGGCATCTGACATCTAGGTATAACCTTCTATCATCACTTCCAAGAGGGCCGAGCAAGGTGATACTCCACCCACTTCCCCAGCTGTCCAAGGAGAATACAGGACCAGATTACTCTGTTAACTCAATATTGATGTCACCTCTTCTCTTATCACACCTGCTTGGGCTATATATTCCTATGTTTATTCTTTTGTATTAATATTCCCTTTTCTTTTGAAGATGCTAAATTGAACTTAGAAAAGTATGTCAGTTTAATTACAAGTAAAATAAACTTTTGAAGGCAAATTTTGTAACTTTTCCTAAGTGACAAAAAAACTAAAAATAGAGATGACTTGTGCCAGAATTATTGATCTAAATCTTTTGGGAAAAAAATTTGTAAATTATACGTAACATTAAGTTTTAATTTTATCTTTTTGTTTGCAGATACTGTACTGAGAAAAATAAGTGCATATACACCAAACTTCGTACACTGGAAAACATAAAAAAAAAAAAATTATAAATGAATGCATAAAAATTGGTGGAGAAATGTTACACATTGCCGTAACCATTCTCAGAGTGCAGATTGATATATGCATGATTGTAGGAGCTCTATTTGAACACAAGGCTATAAAACAAAAAAATTGTCAAAAAATAACAGAATCGAGCAAACTTTGGTTGGCCTGGATCTAATACAAATTCGTTCATTCAAGCAAGTTTGTCTATACATAAACATTACATATATTTCTCACTTGATAAGCGAGATATATTCTGTGAACATTGTTCAGAAACCAGAAAGTCGTTAAATGATTGTCAATTTTCCATTGCCAATAACATGAATAACTTTCTTAACTTGGGAATGTGCATTATAATTTTATAATGAAGTAATCCAGTAAGTATAAAATATCACATATGAAGAACCACAGTGCTTGCAGGGGCCTAGCACTTATATTATTTGAAAATGAAATGTCAGCATTTTCCTTTAGATTCTATTGATAAATATTTTAATTTTGACATTGGCATGTCAGTTGTGTAAGGCACTGAGGAGGTTGCAGATGGTATTGATCTTACAGACGCAGAAATGATGAAAAGCAATTTGATGTCAGACTGTGAAGCTTGGCTGTGCTCCTCAAGACACAGTTCATTGAAGCATGAAATTACTTCACAGATCATATAATTCACTTCACTGCTATGTTCTAAGTTTGGATCAGGTTGAAAACAAAAGACTTCTTACATTATTCTGTTAGCTTCAGCCAAGTTTTGTAGGTTAAAATTTTAGGTGGGTGTTCAGTAGCTTTAATATCATCCTCATATTAAATCTTTAACACGAAGACCTAACAAACCCATTCAAATGCTGTACCCTTATACTTTAGCCTCAACTGCTTTGCCATTAACACTCACTGTCACACCAGTCATCTTCAGATGAAGCAAATTGTACCATTTAATTAATTTTACTATCCACCTATTTACTATTGTTACTGTTAGTAATAAAAAGGAGGCCTGGTTAAGGACCGGGCTGTGGGGACGCTAAGCCCCGAAATCATCTCAAGATAACCTCATCTCTCAAGATAACCCGGCACAAGAACCAGATTTTTTCACTCACAACTTTCTCACCTGTTAGCTTCCTTTTTGAAATGCTTAGACAAACTAAGTGCCTTCACCTAAACTAGCACTGTACTGAGCACTGTGCTGATTCTAATACTAATAAAGCACCATTCTCTGCATCCTGACTTTTAATGTTCTTAACATTCTTGGGTACAATATAGTACAAACAACTGATGGGGCTATGCTCATGTTGCAGGCTTTTTTCACTGCCTTTTAGTTGCTTATTATTTATGGCTTCATATCAAGTTTTATTGCTTTCCTCTCACTTTCAGAGCACTAAAGCTACTGTGTCCACTTGCTAGACTTTTGTAACTCATGGAGGATGCCGAGGAGCAATAAGAAGCAAGGGGGGAAATACTATTGTACAGTACGCACGGGTGTATGTGGACTCGGCAAAACATTCATATAAATGGGTCAAACATAGGAAAATTTGACTTTGAAGCCTCCTTGGGATCAAGTGACCATTGTGTACTAATATCCATGTACAGTATATAGTGAAAGTAGGAATGAGTAGTTTGGGAAATGGATCAGGAGTTAGTAGGGTTTGCTCATTGAAAGGGCAATTGAGATGAGAAAATTTATATTAGGAATGCCAAGGGACACAGAACTCAAGAAAGAAACTCCCATATGACAACATGATTCATCTACCAGAAATGCTGGGAAACAGTATAGTACAATAAGGCTTTCCTTGTCTCAAGAGTTGACAGCAGAATAGTTAACAAATATTTTAACCAACTGTCTAAAGTGACAAAACTCACATACATAAGTTGATTGAAAACTTATTTGAATGAGGGGATGAGCGAGTGGTACAAGAGAGCCAAGAAACAGAGAGAGAGAGAGAGAGAGAGAGAGAATTTTAAAACACAGCAAATAGAGAAGACCCAACCCAAACTGCTACACAGCCTCAGCCATATTAAGAGGAAAACAAGAGTAAAATAATAAGTGATAAAACTGAGAGCTGGGAAGGACACATTCTAGAAGAAAATAACAATAAAAACATGTGAGGAACCAAACAGGATTGCATAAAAAGAGAAAAGTCCTGTGTGAACTGACATGAAGTAAGGAAATACTTGCCGGAATAAAATATAAGCGTGCACGCACACACACACACACGTATAAATGTGCCATCATATTACATATGAACTTGCATATTTACATACAATTTTAATAACTGGCAGTCTTTAACCTATCCCCACATTTGTGCTAAACCTTTATGTACAGATTTTTAACACCAATTAAAATGAAACCATTTAGTAAAAAATTCACTTACAATTTATTTTTTTGAGATGGGGAAGCCAAAATGAAAGTGAAATACAACCTTTTCAAGTATAATGTAGGCCTAACATAGAAATAACTCTATATTAATTTGTTACGCCTAGATTAAATTGGCTATGATTTTCATCTTTATTTGAAAATATCCCATTTTGTAAATGCATTTTAGTACTAAATGGTTAAGTTCCAAAATGGACTTTTTGATATGTACATATAGCACAAGTATAACATAAACCATGAGGATAGGTTGCTATCTGCATTCTGTGCTCCACCTGAAGTTGTGTACACTGACCTGCAGAGCTGCAATCATACAACTTCTTATATTCTGTTTACACATTAGTGCTTATGAAATGACCTCCAATTCTCTGACGTCTTCTAATACACACCATCTTCAAGCAACAACCCTTATTATTTTCTCCATTAAATGTTGCTAATATTAATAGATTAGCCAATCAGTGCATGATGCAGCTGTAAACAAAGCTTGGATAATTATGGTTCAATTCCTACAGGCAATCAAACTAGTCAGACTCTACTGTTCAACTATATATTAGCACACCACAAAAATACACATCTATATGTGGGTGATGTTTTAACAATTAATTTTTTTGTCTGAACAGTCAATCTAACATACAATTAAGTATAGTACAAAAATACAATGAAGTACAAGAAGAAATTCACTTCTTAATACTGTACTACAATGGAACCATAAGATGGTATGTATTTTACATAACCATTTCTCATTTCTTTTCATATCACTATATTCTTAATGCACCTTAATAATTTTGAATGAACTGATGCTTATATATATTTTTCTGAATGAAGGCATTACATACTGTACAGTTGTGGCCATCATTTGGTGGCTTTTATTTTTTTATTTATTTTTTTATAAAATTCTATGCAAGGGCTTAGTGGAAAATAACAGTACTGTATAAACTTCGGTGATTGCTTGCCACTGGAGATAACTTACATAACTATGATAACCTTCGTATCAAATAACAAAGCAATTAATATTCACAACAGGGCTACTTCTTTACAAATAATGTGAATATGCAGTTATTTTTGCTTCTCCTCCAAAAGAAAACATATCACCACAGAAAAAATACTGTAATAATATACAAATATTCCACTTTTTTTTATCCATTCACTCACTCACTCACAATTTTTTACTGTAAGCTTAGGAAAAACACAAATGCATATCAAGAAAAGGAAAGAAAAATATGTTCAACTCAGATAACACATTCCAGATTACTCGCAAGTAAAAGAGAATATTTTTCACAGAAGCTTATCTCATTACAGCCTTCAGATGAATATAGTAATAATAGCAGAAGTACTGAATATCAGTCCTTCACCCCTCCCCCCCCCCTACTGTTAATGACAATTTCTTTTAAACATTTCCAAAATATTAGCAGATTTTAAAATAAAACATCGACCATTATAGGTATATAATTCACACTATCCTTCTTCTTCACTTAAAGTCGAAACAACGTACGTCACTGTCCATGCAAATAAGGCAAAACCAACAACAACCAGCAGGTTTGTTAGTGCAGACATCTGGCTTGCGTCGAGGTTCTGGTTCGTACTATCATTGCTTGTTGGGCCTCTGTCACTTTGGCTTCCACTTTCTGCAGCCTTCGCTCTCTCTGCAAGCTCCTGTTCACGCTGGGTCAGTTTATTTTGAATTTCCTGAAGTGAAAGCAAAGAAGAAATAATTTACTATAAAATATGAACCAAAGATCTTAAAATTAGATACATTATCAATACAAGAGGAATAGTAATAGAAAGACGTCTACAGAGTTCCATAACATGGTTCCTGGTGAAGTAGATACATAATCTAAATATCTACTATTGAAACTTGAATACCAACAGCCAGGCTAACTAGTAAGCACACATCTTAAATTGCCTTTTCTTATAGTTAGTGGAGAATCTGATTGTTTACCACTTAAACAACATGTTATGTGATTACAAGTCTCCTGTAATGGGCTTAATAACTATTGGAAAACCTATGATATGAATAAAGAGAAGCTTATCTACAGTCTGACACTACAGTCTACTCTTCATTAGTGGCCAATGTTATGTTAAACACAAAATATGCAGCCACCTCAGTACTGGTACTTGGCCTGAGCGTTATATAATTTTTTTAAGAAATTTCACCAATGTTAACATATGTATATAGTTGACCTTCCTTTTAACAATTTTGTACAACATTCCTATAATAACATTCTTGACACCCACAGGAGCATACATGCACCAGAAAACAAAGAACAAAATAAAAAATAATGCTACATTAAACAATATTTCTTACTTTTTTGCAAGAATCACGCACACGATCATGAAAAACCAAGAGCTGTAATTTGTATTCTCTCTTTTCAGATACTGTTCATATTTCAACATGTTATTGTAATGTATTTTAAGAGTGCTTGGTATATTTGTCATTTTGTTAAATCAATGCTTGAAGATTAACACTGAATATATAGTGAAGGAGCATCGAGCTAAATAAAATTACCTTAATTCAGGTTTCTCTGTTTATTTGTATACTTACAATACCTGTCCTTTTTATGTTACTTGCTGCATAAGTTCATTCTAGTAGGTACATATACTGTATAGGACTGTATTTGTGCATATAAAACCAACACCACATAGAAATTATCATCAGCTAACATGAGCACAAGCAGGAAGCAGCAGTCACCCACATAAGTACATTTTCTCTGGTGGGTTTTCCCCGAGAGTGCTCTCACTCTCGTGCTACTTGAGGCTCACATCCTTATCCTTCACTTACACATTTTCTTTTAAATAATTACCATTTTGTTATTCTCTCCTTTTTTCTGCTCATGTGTTCATTTTTTATAATAAAAAAATAATACTGTAGTAGTAGTAATAACAATAATAATAATAATAATAATTAACATTTCAGGAGGGTTCTAGGAGACTCGAACTGCGGACCCCAGGCATGTGAGACCGAAGTTCTATCAACTGGGCTACTAAGGTTGGATTCTCCTAGAGTCCATGTGAATACAATGTTTATTTCCATGGAAGTGTAGATGACAATTAATAATGATAATGATAATAATAATTTTTTCCCTCTCTTCTGCTACTACTTCAGACTACAACTTTGATGTGTTTCAAGGATTCTTGTAGGTGTACTTGAAACATCTGTCAAAGTATATCACCTCCTGGTAATGTTTGCTTGGAAGTGTAGCAATCACTACAAGGAAAAAATATGAGGACTGACTTCCAGCAAGACCATTCAGGTGAGTAAGTAGATAGGAAGATAAATAACAAGATAGACACTTCTCTAGCTCTTCTATTCTCTCACTACCCCCAGGAAGTGAGATAGTCATCTCAAGGTAGTCATCTTTCTTTGCACATATTCTTCTTTCCAGTTCATGAAAGCAACTGTACTTAAAAATCTGTTAACAAAAAATTTGAAATGATCATCCATGATGGAAGGGAAGTTGCCAGACTGAATAGGGCATCAAGAACATAGAAGTAATAGCTTATGTATTCTTCCTGAATCCTCTGACATTTACTGCAGATTAATCATGTTAGAGAAAGTATTTGCTCTGTGAACCTACTTTGAAGAATAATACTGAAAGGCATTGCTAATTTAATATGAAAAACATGCAAATACTATACAGAAGTGACACTAATGAGATCCTGACTTACCTCTGCCATATCAGCAAATAGTTCAGTGAAGACCTTGTCTTTAAGGTTAAAACTCAAACTCTGTTGAGCCAATTGTCTTTTTTCATAGTCACTGGTCTCAATGCTACCAAATGTTGGAGATTTTTCAAGCTGCAAATATAAAAACCAATATATAAGATAAATGAAATATTCTCTCATGGCGTTTGGTCACGTTCATTTATGGATGCATATTACACACGAGTATTATTTTAACTCTCAGTCGACGTTCTTTTTCCACTTTCAGAAATAAAGGTACAGTACTGCACATAATCCATATGGTATATGAAGCATTTTGTCACATATAATATACATATGTAATTAATGGTTATATTCTGAACTGCAGTACACACGATACCATAAAAATAGAATGTTGAGTGCCGTGAAAAAAAAAAAGTGAGAAAGTGAGAAATTTGTACATTTGTATCAAAGTTTTTTCTAAATCATTTACATACTAAATGAATAAAACCCCAAATACCACTAAAAACTGAATACAAAATCTAAAAATCTAAAAACATCCATGTGGCTCTATATCCAAGATTACTTAAAGATGACAAAGGATTATTTCTGTGAATATCAACTGTTCCATCCTAATAAACTTGAGTTTCTTAAATAATGAAGTTGAATTCAATCAAACTTTTCTCTGCTCCCATTACATTAATCATTTTGATTAGACTGCCACATAATGGTGCAAAATATACTTGTCATTTCTCTAAAGCTGTGTAAATGCAACATTTTGTAACTACAAAAACTTATTCTACTATGAGCACATAAAACGAAATTTGAGCTAAAATTATATCAAACTGCCTTGTCAACTTTTCACTCACCACAGCAAAAGATTCACAAGTTTTAACCCTGGACACTTACATACCAGTTTTCAATAATACATCCCAACTCTCACTTTAAAAATAAAATTTGCGGACTAATAATAATCATGTTGTACTCATTTTGTGAGCTGCGGAATAAAAGCGTTATAAAGAATCCCAGCTTGCATTACTTTTACCATGTCATGGTGTAGCAATGCTACATTGATATCTCCATATAAATCTTATATGGAGAGAGAATGCTACACCATGACATGGTGTAGGTACACTTAAGGCGTTTGCTTGGGAGTACCCAGAGCAGCAGTTCAAATCTTCTTCGTGGCTCCTACTGATTTTCTCATCAACATATCACGGTAACGTGATTTCTTTGTGCAGTGTTCTAGACTCACCATGAATGACAACAGTCCTGTAAGTATTGTTGCCACAGACCAGGCTGGGTTCCAGGTGTCTGGATGGAAATCTGATATGGAGAGACAAAGACGAGTGTTGGTTTTGAAGCGACCAGAGGGTGTGATCATGTAGATGCTGGGAGGGCGAAAGGGATACTCCATGGGAAATACCAGCTTGCCATGATAATACCCACCTTCGTAGGGGCTTTGTTCGGGGCCCTCAACTACATAATGCCTGAAGGTAGATACATATGTTGATATAATAACCACACTAAAAAACATACTGTTAAGAACAAGTTAATATAGAAGCTCATTTAATTTTTAGTGTAAATAAATTAAATTACAGGAATTTGCTCAGCAAATCATGCATAATTTGTCACAACTTTTTAACTATGTTGCACATGGCTAGCTTGAATTACCTAAAGTAAGGTAAATTATTTTACCATAGTCTAGATAACATTCTAGTCCTATGCAGACATATACTTACCATTCAAGAATATTGGAAGGTAGGGGTTCAGCCATAACATAAGGCACAGGGTCACGTTTGATACGCATGTAGTCAGCCCTAAGGCGTGCTGACGCCGTGCCCGAGTGCTTCGACATCTCAATATTAAATTTCTGGAACAAAATTGACATTTCTGATAAAAATTACAGTACTATGAAGTATTTGCCTAAAAATAATAAAATAATACAATTGAGCTTTATTATACAGTATTGTGTGAAGTAGCCAGGGAGCCATGGAAATTAATGATATCAAAATTACTGCATATCCATAATTTAAGAGACCTTCACTCACACCTCTGAAGTAGTAAATTAATAATCAAGTGATATAAGATATATATGGTAATAATAAAAATAAACTTGGGACTTGGATGATACACTAATGTAACCTATGAGGAGTACTAGGACAAGGGCGCTGCAGAAGGGCAAGCACAACTTGGAAGCATTTCCTCCCCTGCAGACAACAGTTTAAATACAGTACAAAGCACTAAGAACAGGTTGTGTTTATCTCTTAAAATCATTCAAAATTGAAATAATAGTAATGTTTTTAATATTATACAGTAATTACATTTCATTAAACTTGATTCAATTAGGTTTCTGTCTTTGAATGGGGCTACTTTTACTGTTGTCTCAAACAACTATACAATCATGTCTCAAGTTTACATACAGCACATTAGATTCCTGACCTGTTTGAATGCTTTATTTATTTTTTTACCATTTAATCTAAAACTTTAACAATGGGATAGCTCAATATGGAGCTTAAGTGGCCAGGAACCAACAATCTAACCCCAAGTGATTCTCCACTATTTTTTAATCAAATACATATGTTATATCTGCCCGAAATGCTGCGCATACTAGTGGCTTTACAAGACTGTAATTACCATTTTATGTATCCTCACATTCCCAATGTACCTTCTTGTATATGCATAAATAAATAAATAAATAAATATCATGCTAGGGTAGAATGCTATGTTATCCAATATCAATATACAGTACTCTAATGCAATGTTCTGTATACAGTACCTGTATCCAAAAAGCACACCAGCGAACCTACAAAATGGTCATACTTATACCAATCAGCACAAAATACAATGAACCTAGCCTAATATATATGGGTCATCAGTGAATTTCACAATCATCATATTCTCTGTGGGAACATTTCTATGATAATCTGGGCATGGGAAGATTTTAACCTCTCTCTTGCTGCTCTGGATCAAAGTACATTACAAGACTATGGTAAGGTTACCATGCCAAATACAAAGTGTTGTAAAGTGCTTTAGTCTAACAATACTCCCCTAAACTAACATATAATAAAAACAAATCACCCTAATGATGCACATGAGTGTTCCGTATCACTTTGAAAAAGGGACCAAATTGAAACATGTGGAATATCTCGGAATAAATTTGGGAATCGTCCCTAAGACTGTTAATCAAGTCTAACAAACCATGGGGTGCTGCATTATAGAACTTTAATACAGGATAAAATACTGTAATCATCAATGTCTGTTACATCATTTACATTATATCCAAACAGAGCAGTGCCTTATAAGTCTAACAGATAATTTTAAGTAGGTAAATTCTAGCAGAATTAATAAAATGATAACAAATCCATTGCAAGAAAAAAAAATCATCCACCAAACAGCCACTGCAGTGGCTCCTGAGAGATTTACCCTAAGCTGGGGGGGGGGGGATTTATTATTCAGACAATAATCTAATTAATCCCTGAAAAAGCTCTGCTCATTTTCCAATATGATTTCACTTTCCAAACCCTACATAACACAAGTATTATGTCCTCAAATATGACGACCAAACTAACCAGACTCACATTTCCTCGGCTTAATTAACTTTCTGGCAGTAGAGTTTAAAAGTTATATATTGAAGAAAATATACAAGAAAGCAGATATTACCCAATGAGAATACATTTCCCCCACAAAAGTGTACAGGCCATGAGACGTGTGAGAGTAAGATATATGTGAGGCCTCACCTCTTCTCCTAGCACTAGTCACATGTACAAATACCTTCTAAATGCAGGAAAGTGTCATTTTGTTAGGAAGATGAGGGCCTGTGAGAGGTGGTTGTATCAGCTGACGGTGAGGACATCAGCTGGCGGCGCCCGCTTGACACCTCATACCTCATATACTCCTTCTCCCTCACAACCTCGTACCTGTACTAGTACTCTTCTCATATATTTCTGCATTATCTGCCCGTAAAGGGGCAATTTTATTTTTTGGGGGAAGCATACTAATGAAAACTGACACATTTTTCATTCATTGCGCATATCTTAGCTCAATTTTCTAATGTTTATGGTGCAACGCTGAAGAAAACTACACCCGCCAAATTTAAATGAATGAAATGTTATTTACCCGCGAACTACTACACTAGCTAACACTAGATACAGTGCTAGTTTCAAGCATTAGGTAGGAAACTATGAAGATGAAATTTTGCTTTCTTTCTTGCTTTTGAATTCAATTTTGCTTTTGAATGCTTTCTTTACTTCTTCCTTGTTTTTTTTTTTGTAGATTTCTAATATAAATTCAAAAAGTTCATTCTGTATAGATTGTGATGTTGCTTTAAGCACCACAATATTATGTATATGAGTAAGCTGTAAACCTGGACACAGGCTTAATCAATTAAGCCTCAAAATACCCCTGAATTTTTAGAGCTCATAGTTCATCGTGTCCTCTATATGAGGGAGTTGAAATTTCCCACAAAATTGTCTATAGTTTATGATTTTGGATAATACATTTATGTTGTCTCTACCTCTTCGCTATTTTTACAACCGAAAGCTTGTGTACTGAACCAATTTGAGCTGAACCCAGGACTGGTAAATCAATCACTTTCCAACGCTTTGCGTAATAGTGGCTTTAGGCATTGTATGTACTAGCCCTATCTATAAATCCATCATTCTTTGTAAAATCTCTTGTATGTATGTACCTTACCTAAATAAACATTTATTTATTTATTTAATCACCTTACGTAAACACTAATGCAAGAGGGACTAGGCTGCTCCAATTGCAGTTTCTCCTTGCCATATAACGCCGATAAATCCTACACTATTGTACAGCATGAAACCTCTATTTTTATTTCGTTTTAACGAAAGTGTCAAAAATTTAATTATAAATATATTGACAGTAACATATAAAGACATTGTTATGACACATTTGAAAGATGTTTATTAATCTGGTGTGAGGTTGATGGCATCGTCCGGGGACTGGAGCGCAGCAGCTGTTGTGAGCGAGATCCCACTGGTTGGCACAGCCTCATTTTAGGCAAGTGAGCGTTCAATCCCCGATGGTCCAAGTGGCTTGATCACTATTCCTGGACCTTGTATCCTAACCCTTGTCCTCACATTCGGTCAGAAGGGAGCCGAGCGGACAGCACGCTGGACTTGTGGTCCTGGGTTCGATCCCAGGCGCCGGCGAGAAACAATGGGCAGTTTCTTTCACCCTATGCCCCTGTTACCTAGCAGTAAAATAGGAACCTGGGTGTTAGTCAGCTGTCACGGGCTGCTTCCTGGGGGTGGAGGCCTGGTCGAGGACCGGGCCGCGGGGACACTAAAGCCCCGAAACCATCTCAAGATAACCTCATTCCTTCCTAATGCTGTATGGTCGTATTGGTAGTGCTTGACCCTCATGTTTACCTTACCTTACTACACCACTATAACCTTTAACCCTTATTAATGATAATGAACGATAATGTGGGAACTAAAACAATTTTTATATTTATGTATACGTTTTTAATAACTATACAAAATAATGATTTAACTTTTTAGATTATTGTATGACTGATCATATGTACTGGAAATGTAAATAATGCTTAAACAATAGCACGTTAAACATCTAAATAACACTGGTACAGTTGTTTACAGTAATATTTAGACTTTTCAGTGGTAACCGGACTAGTGTTAAACATTCTCACACCAGCTAAAGCACTTCTAACAGGTGCTGGAACAGCTGTTTGCAGTAATATTCAGCCATTTGAGTGGTGACTGTCCTTGTGTTGTAGTCGAGGACGTGGATAAGATGGCCCCTGAAGGAGTGGAACATGTGGCTCCAGGTTCCATTCCTTTTGTTGATAGAGATGGACCTGAAGACCCGGGTCACCCTTACATGCTCTCGCCCCTCCGTCACCAGCGAAGTCACGTCGCCCAGATTGGAGGTGTAGAAGTCTGCTGGTAAAGGCGCGTCCAGAAACTCCCTTGGGTCGTGATTGCTTTTGTTTTCCAGCTTCCTGAAGGCTTCCTCCCAGAGAACCGTACCAGTCTTCAAGTGATGCTGCATTTCTGCGTGGATCTTCCGGGCAAAGTTCCAGAAATTCTCTGAGATGTTTATGGGAGTATCTGTGTAAAACTCGATGTTATCCAGGACGTGACAGCCAAGGACCATTGAGGTGGTGTTTTTCCAATACCGTCTTGCGTTTATGGCGTGGGAAGTAAGGAGATCATAAGTGTCTTGTACAATACCGTTGTCAACCAGGAGGTCGACCAGCGCCACGTGAGCGAGAGCCATGAAACCTGAGTTGAGAGATACGCCTTCAGCCCGGCACTTGTTGAGGAACTTGTTAGTGGTCGACGAATCCAAGTCACGTATGAGAAACAGACTTTCCTCTTTGATCTGCTTAGGAACTTTTATTGCACTTTTAAGCAAGGCCGGCTTATCATTCCGAAGTCTGGCTTTGTCGACAAATTCTTGCTGAAGTTTAGGATCAGTCTCAATCGCTACTTTCTTAGCCTCAATTAATTGTATCGTCTCTCCGTGTATGACATATTCCCCAAGCTGCTCATCATTGATGGCTTTCCCGGCGATGACATCGTTGAGTAGTGTAACGATGAACCCGCACACAGCCATGGCCGTCATGCCGTCAACAATGCCGTGGTGCAGACCGAGAAACAGGTGGTGATTATGAGGGTAGGCGGGCTGGAGGTGGCTAGGATGAGGCTGTGTGAGGTGTGAGGTGGTGTCAGGCACGAGTCTAGCGCACCACAGGGGCCCAGTGGCCGAGCAGTACCGGTACGCCCGCAGCTCTCTCATCACCTCGTGGAAATCACCATCGGGAATCACCTGCACAGATTTCGAGATTTAGAAAAATATGTTGCATACAGAGTAAGAAAATATAACTAAATCTATAATGGTTTAGAATAAGGAAGTGCCTTAGTGCGTTCTCCGCATTCTTCTTAGAATAAGCAACATGGGTTTGCACACTGTTACGACCCTGGGTTCTTTAGTGGAAACCAGAGGTCAAAATTGAGTTATTAAACTTAACTATAGTATAGCTGAACGCAACCCTATGCGTCATTGTCTGTATCTTCCCTGCCAGACGTAAGACTATTATTGTTTCTCAAAGAGCATTTAAAGACTGAGCTGGGGGTTGATTATTAAATAATAACATAGGCACCAACTTCGCTTACTAATACTTTCTAATCATTTGTAAAGTAACAATACGTTGCATAGGGGAAGATCTTTAATGTGCTTAGCTGCATGATCAATTAGGCTCCTTCCGGCACCACGACATGCGGGAGGCCTAGCTGGTCGCTAGGAGCGTTCTTTGGCTGGCGTTCGTGGGGACGAGACCTACTCTGTGGCTGCACCCCTACTCTCCTCCCTTCTCTTACTTATTTCCCTTACCTTAAGTTCCTGTACCATTAAGTTAAGTACTGTATGGTGTTTTAAGTGTGCCTACTCTGGTAGTAACGATTGGTGAGACCTGGGGGTAGTATTGGCCAGTGTTTTGGGTACCCCTAAGTGTTGTGTTTTGTATTAGGGTACCACATAGTCTCACTACCCTAAGCTGCATCCAGCTTCAGTGCTTATCCAGTAGTACTTTACCCTAGCTTGTTCTTAGTGTAAACCTTGTATCCTGTCTATGTGGACCAAGGCTTTTAACGTAAGATAGTGTGGTAAAGTTATTATTATTATTGTTATTGGTGTGAGTGTACATGGGGGGTTGTTAAGGGGTTAATAAATAAGTACATGAATTATAGGAGTATCCCTTCTTCCTGTGTGGGAGTGCATTGATCAACCCTTAGACTGACATATATGGTCTAGTAGCAAGGTATTATTACTGTGGATAGTTTATTTTGGGGGCCGGGCCTTTTAGCTCTCCCATATTTGATACTCTGTCTTCTAACTACCCTTACCCCTTAATAGTACCAGTCTCCCATAGCAAGCCCACCACACAATTATTTATAACACACACTTTAATCTTGTCTTTAACTGAATCATCTTGTTGGAACTTTTTTTTACTGAAGCACTAAGATATTCACATAATAATGCATTACCAAATATAATAAGATTACACAGGTTGCAACATCGTTACCATATTACACACACACATACACACAATTGAATTCTACGACCAGGCAACAAAAATCAGGCAAGAAAGAGAGGGGTGGGCAGACTGCATATTTTTGGATTGCCAGAAAGTCTTTGGCATAGTACCACACCAGAGACTAGTGCAGACGCTGGAGAGGTTCAGAGGTATACCACTAGGTTAGTCCCAGAACTAAGAGGCATGAATTACGAGGAAAAGCTGCGTAAAATGTACCTCACGACACTTGAAGACAGAAGAGTAAAGGGAGACATGATCACGACCTACAAAATTCTCAGAGGAATTGACAGGGTTGAAAAGGATAAACTGTTTAATACGGGGAATACGCGGACAAGGGGACACAGGTGGAAACTGAGTACCCAAATGAGCCACAGAGACGTTAGAAAGAACTTTTTCAGTGTCAGAGTAGTTAACAGATGGAAGGAAGTGTTGTGGTGGAGGCTGACTCCATACATAGTCTCAAATGTAGATATGATAGAGCCCAGCAGGCTCAGGAATCTGTACATCAGTTGATTGAAAGTTGATATGATATGAAGCCCATATCAAGAGGATAACATCAGCGGCATATGCCAGGTTGGCCAACATAAGAACGGCCTTTAGAAACTTGTGTAAGGAATCATTCAGAGCTTTGTATACCACATATGTTTATTTATTTATTTATTTATTTATTTATTTATTTATTTATTTATTTATTTATTTATTTATTTATTTATTTATTTATTTATTTATTTATATACAAGAAGGTACATTGGGGGTTTAACAGAGAATATAGAAATTAAGTTGAATTTACATTCTTGTAAAGCCACTAGCATGCATAGCGTTTCGGGCAAGTTCTTAAAATAACAGATAATTTTTAGATAATTTAACAGTAAAATTGATAAAAAATATTTACAGGTACTTTACGGCAATTTACTTTACAGGTACAGATAATTTTAAATAGAATAATTACAGTAAAATTGACAATGTCTGACCAATCCTGGAGTATGCGGCTCCAGCATGGAGTCCATATCTAGTCAAGCATAAGACTAAACTGGAAAAGGTTCAAAGGTTTGCCACCAGACTAGTACCCGAACTGAGGGGTGTGAGCTACGAGGAGAGACTACGGGAATTAGACCTCACATCGCTGGGAGACCGAAGAGTTAGGGAGGACATGATCACCACATTCAAGATTCTCAATGGAATTGATAGGGTAGATAAAGACAGACTATTTAACACAAGGGGCACACGCACTAGGGGACACAGGTGGAAATTGAGTGCCCAAATGAGCCATAGAGACATTATATTTTTTTTGTGTCGGAGTAGATGACAATTGGAATGCATTAGGAAGTGATGTGGTGGAGGCTGACTCCATACACAGTATCAAGTGTAGATATGATGGAGTCCAATAGGCTCAGAAACCTGTACATTAGTTGATTGACGGTTGAGAGGCGGAACCAAAGAGCCAGAGCTCAACCCCCGCAAGCACAACTAGGTTATCTTGAGATGATTTCGTTTTTTTTTTTAGTGTCCCCGCGGCCCGGTCCTCGACCAGGCCTCCACCCCCAGGAAGCAGCCCGTGACAGCTGACTAACACCCAGGTACCTATTTTACTGCTAGGTAACAGGGACTTAGGGTGAAAGAAACTCTGCCCATTGTTTCTCGCCGGCGCCTGGGATCGAACCCAGGACCACAGGATCACAAGTCCAGCGTGCTGTCCGCTCGGCCGACCGGCTCCCTAGGTAAGTACAACTAGGTAAGTACACACAGCCGAGTGGACAGCGCTCTGGGATCGTAGTCCTACGGGCTCGGGTTCAATTCCCTTCCGAAGCAGAAACAAATGGGCAAAACACACACAGATGACAATAGCGTGGTATATCAAATGAACAATAACAAGTATATTGAAGTACAGGTAGAACATCAAGTTGACAAGAGCCCCGGTGCATGGGGGGGGGGAATTGTGTGAAACCCTGATTAGGCTTCGGAGAAGCTTCGGGATCCTCGGCCAGCTTAGAAAAGGATTCTTTCCATTAACGTTTTTCATACCGTTTTGAAACTTTATGAGAATTTCCTGCCCACCTAACCTATCAGAGGACCCTTAACTTACTGTTGTTGACAAAAAAAAATCCCAAATTTATATTCATTTTTTTTTCATTTTCAAATAACGTCCATATTCGGCCATACGGGCAAACGGCCAAAAGCGACGTTCTTTTTAAGAGGACAGGTTGCTCCTCCAGGTTGCAATTCTTTTGACCATTGAAGGGGCCTCGTAGCCTGGTGGATAGCGCGCAGGACTCGTAATTCTGTGGCGCGGGTTCGATTCCCGCACGAGGCAGAAACAAATGGGCAAAGTTTCTTTCACCCTGAATGCCCCTGTTACCTAGCAGTAAATAGGTACCTGGGAGTTAGTCAGCTGTCACGGGCTGCTTCCTGGGGGTGGAGGCCTGGTCGAGGACCGGGCCGCGGGGACACTAAACCCCGAAATTATCTCAAGATAACCTCAAGATAACCATGTGGTGGTACAGTTGACGTCTGGGAACTCCCTGAGAACTGGTATGATGTTTTATTTTCAGTATATTTTGCTTACATTCAAGTCAGGCCAGTTTATATTATTTCAACATATGTTTTGCACAAATTTAAAACAATGTTTAAGGGGGTAACATGCAAGGGAAAACTATAATGAAACTGAAGTTCACATCACTGAAGTAGGGCAACAGCTGAAGGTACATGATCACAACTTAAAAAATACTCGGTGGAATCGACAAGGCAAAATGAAAGTAGACTTGGCGTTCCCAGGACCATTGAAGTGGGGGGGGGGCGGGGGGTCCTCAACGTCCCTAGGACCTTTATAGTGGGGGGGGGGGACCTTGGTGCCTTCAGGACCAATAAAGGGAGAGGCGCCCCCCAGGACCAATAAAGGGAGAGGCGCCCCCCAGGACCAATAAAGGTAGAGGCGCCCCCAGGACCAATAAAGGGAGAGGCGCCCCCAGGACCAATAAAGGGAGAGGCGCCCCCCAGGACCAATAAAGGGAGAGACGCCCCCAGGACCAATAAAGGGAGAGCCGCCCCCAGGACCAATAAAGGGAGAGGCGCCCCCCAGGACCAATAAAGGGAGAGGCGCCCCCAGGACCAATAAAGGGAGAGGCGCCCCCAGGACCAATAAAGGGAGAGGCGCCCCCAGGACCAATAAAGAGGGAACCTCGCGCCCCCCCCCCCCAGTACCAGGAGTGTTTAAACTGTGCTTTATAAAATAGTAGCTTCAAATTATACCGTTTTGGTACATTTGTACCGCAGCTACAAATAAGTACATAAGTACAGAGTGCTTCCCTTCACCCTGTCAGGAGACAGGGTGAAGGGAGTTCACTTAGTACATGGAGTACTAAGAACCCAGCTCAAGAAATTATCGTACGCTACTAACTGGGAGTCGTCTGTTGGGTCAGCGTGAGCCCAGAGAGTGTTTACAACAACCCCATGATTTATTCGCATTTAAATCAAAAGGGCGAAATACAACGTGATTCGAACACACGAAGATAAGCACTTGGTCGATGTTTTGATGCTGGGCTGTGATGAAACTCCACCTGGCTTTAAAATGGGTTTATTAACAGATTCATTGAAAATTCGAAAGTGCAAACTGCCTGGATGCTCTAGTGAGGCCTCAAGCGGGTCATGCCAGTATGACGGGAACTTGTGCGAGTGGTGGATGTGACAGACGTCTCTGAAATGTATCTGAAAATCTTCCCAAGTGTTCGGTCACACCGAGTTATGAAGACTGGATGCTGTTGTTATATTTAAAAAGGAGAGATTCAGCACTAGTGTGTGGATTAGCAAATTACAGTGCTGTGGTTTACGGTTATCTTGAGATGATTTCGGGGTTTTAGTGTCCCCGCGGCCCGGTCCTCGACCAGGCCTCCACCCCCAGGAAGCAGCCCGTGACAGCTGACTAACACCCAGGTACCTATTTTACTACTAGGTAACAGGGACATAGGGTGAAAGAAACTCTGCCCATTGTTTCTCGCCGGCGCCCGGGATCGAACACAGGATCACAAGTCCAGCATGCTGTCCGCTCGGCTCCCTACAGTATTTGGATTCTTAGTTTCGTGTCTAGCAAAATGCTGAAAGTGCATTGTTAAGAATACGCAAGACACAGGACCCGCCGCTAGTAAATGTTAACGTGACTAAATGGTAATTCTTAGAAAGTTTACTGGAAATATAAGGTAGAAATTGACTTTTATTACTGTGGCAAAATTCCGTATATTTGTTGAGTACTTTCAGTGTTCCTCGTCTCATACTTGATATTTAATTCACTGTGAGTGACTCGTGAATGTTGGAAACACCGCTTTTGTTCGTGATAGTGAGTACATGGTGACTAATGTTGAGGCTGACCTCACTACGGACATCACTGACCCTCCTATGTCAGACCCCACCACGGACATCACTGACCCTCCTATGTCAGACCCCACCACGGACATCACTGACCCTCCTATGTCAGACCCCACCACGGACATCACTGACCCTCCTATGTCAGACCCCACCACGGACATCACTGACCCTCCTATGTCAGACCCCACCACGGACATCACTGACCCTCTTATGTCAGACCCCACCACGGACATCACTGATTCCCCTTGTCTGATCCCACTGCGAACAGCGCAACCATCCTTCAGGAGAAGGTAAGTATGACCTTGATCCTTGTCACCTACGTCTCCGCCTCTTGCATACCAACATGGAGATGGATGCGACCATTCATATGTTATATATGATTGGTTTGAGCTACCTATGTGCTTTAATATACCTACAATTTTCTCTCATTTTTTTACTTGCCTTGTAACTGTTATCATTTTTTATCAATTTTGCAAGTATTTACCTACTTAAAATTTTCTTAGATTAAGGACCTGCCCGAAACGCTGCGCGTACTAGTGGCTTTACAAGATTGTAATAACCATATTATCTAGCCTCGCAATCCCAATGTACCTTCTTGTATGTAAATAAATAAATAGATAAATAAATGAGATTCGAGGTTTGACCGCCAGAGGGGGCAGATCTCACCCCCTCTGGCGGTCAAACCTCGGAGCCTGTTGCACTCTCCAGTTGTTGGTGACCCAGCCTTGAGTGCAGTTCAGGGAGGTGTTGTTAGCAGGGACCCCTGGGCCCGTGTTTACTTGAGTGATGGGGAAGACCTTGCACCCTGTGCAGTGGTCCCTGACAATTGGGTCCACGATTCTGGAATCGTGGATTACCCCGCGGTGGATCCGACCTTGTTCAACGTTTTATGAATTGACGTCGCTGACGTCTGGAGTCCATTTAATTTCAAGTCATCAGGCTGTGGTTAAGTTCGGTACTGCGGTGGCTTTTCCAGACTTTCTTCACCGACGAGCGCACGTTATAAATAAATAATAAATAAATAAATGTTTATTCAGGTAAGGTACATACATACAAGAGATTTTACAAAATTTGATATTTATATATAGAGCTAGTACATACAATGCCTAAAGCCACTATCACGCAAAGCGTTTTGGGCAGGAAAAACATTAAAGACTAAAACTTAATACTAATTGAGTTTAAAGTATAAAATATGTTGAGAACAAATAAAAATAAAAAAGTGGGGAACATGGCTGGAAAAGCAGCACAAATACAATTAGGTCGACAAACAGCGTTGTTTAAGAAACAGACATGGGTTGACAATATAGGGGTAAGGTAGGTTACAGGGAATTTATTAGGTAGTACTTAGTTTTTATCTTAAACTGGTTGAGAGAGGCACAGTCTTTAACATGGTTGGGAAGGTCATTCCACATTCTGGGCCCCTTGATTTGTAGAGCATTTCTAGTTTGATTAAGTCGTACTCTTGGAATATCAAAACTGTATTTATTTCTGGTGTGGTGCTCATGGGTTCTGTTACAACCTTCAATGAAGCTCTTGAGGTCAGGATTGGCATTACAGTTCAGCGTTTTATATATGTATAATACACATGAGAGAATGTGCAGTGACTTAATATCTAACATATTCAGAGATTTGAGTAGGGGTACCGAGTGATGTCTGGGGCTAGAGTTGGATATTGTCCTAATAGCAGCTTTGTGTTGAGTAATTAGAGGACGTAAATGATTTTGGGTAGTAGAGCCCCAAGCACAAATACCATAGTTGAGATAAGGATAGATGAGAGAGTAATAGTGTCACCAGGGCAGGGCGGGGTACATAATATCTGATCTTAGAAAGAATGCCAACAGTTTTTGAAACTTTTTTGATATATTTAGAATGTGTCTCTGGAAATTCAGCTTGTGGTCAATGAGAACGCCCAGGAATTTGCCATCTATTTTGTTACAATTTTGGGTATTGTTTATTCTGAGATTTATTTGATTAGAGGATTTATTGCCAAACAGAATATAGAAATTTTTGTCAATGTTGAGGGTGAGTTTGTTGGCAGTTAGCCAAAGATAGACTTTATTTAGCTCGGTATTTACTGTGGCATTTAGAGCAAGGGGGTCAGGACTGGAGTAAATGAAGGTTGTGTCGTCAGCAAATAGAATTGGTTTGAGGTGTTGGGAGGCATTTGGAGGGTCATTAATGTAGATGAGAAAGAGTAGAGGGCCAAGTATGCTGCCCTGAGGAACACCAATGTTGATGGATAGGGTGGGAGAAATTGAATTATTCACAGAAACATACTGGAGCCTGTCAGTAAGGTAAGATTTGAGATATTGCAGGGAGTGACCTCCGACTCCTTAATGATGCATAACGTTCCGGATGCTGCTGGGTCTGTGGTTGTTTCAGACCGCAGCACGAAAGACAGAACACGAAACAATGAGTATAAATTGAATAAGTTTAGATTTAGGAAAGATCTGGGTAAATATTGGTTCGGTAACAGGGTTTTTGATTTGTGGAACCAGTTACTGCATAACGTGGTGGAGATGGGGTCCCTTGATTGTTTCAAGCGTGGGTTGGACATGTATATGAGTGGGATTGGGCGGTTATAAATAGGAGCTGCATCGTATGGGCCAATAGGCCTTCTGCAGTTACTTTTATTCTTATGTTGATTAATAATTACTTTTTCTGTCTCTACAGGTAAGGCTTTTTTAGCTCATCGCGGGACACAATTCCACCAGCTTAAGGTACGTTCCTGTTTCCTTTTGTTTCCGAAGGATATTTTGTTCAACAAAATATTACAGGACACGCAGTTACCATAATATAATTATGGGTAAATATCAAATCCTCGTGCAGGCGATGAGTCACAATAACGTGGCTAAAGTATGTTGACCAGACCACACACTAGAAGGTGAAGGGACGACGACGTTTCGGTCCGTCCTGGACCATTCTCAAGTCGATAATCAAATCCTTGTCATTTGTCGTGGGAAACCCGAGGCCCCTCTTTTATTGATCGTGGGGGTGTCGAGCTCCCCTCCCCTTTTACTGGTCCTGGGAACGCCCAGGTCCTCCCCCCTTTTACTGGTCCTTTATTAACCCTGGGGAAGCCGAGGTAACCCTGTTTTATTGGTTCTAGAGACGCCGAGGCCCCCATATTTAACTGGTTCAGGGGGCACCAAGTCACCCCACTTTTGGTGGCCCTGGGGCCGCCGATGTCCCCCCATTTACTAGTTCTGGAGGCGCCGAAGCACCCCCTTTTGCTGGTCTTTTGGGTACCGAGGCCTAATTCCTCTTTATTGGTCCTGGGGGCGCCGTGGTCCCCTCTCCGTTGGTCCTGGGGGGCGCCGTGGTCCCCTCTCCGTTGGTCCTGGGGGGCGCCGTGGTCCCCTCTCCGTTGGTCCTGGGGGCGCCGTGGTCCCCTCTCCGTTGGTCCTGGGGGGCGCCGTGGTCCCCTCTCCGTTGGTCCTGGGGGCGCCGTGGTCCCCTCTCCGTTGGTCCTGGAGGCGCCGTGGTCCCCTCTCCATTGGTCCTGGGGGGCGCCGTGGTCCCCTCTCCATTGGTCCTGGAGGCGCCGTGGTCCCCTCTCCATTGGTCCTGGGGGGGCGCCGTGGTCCCCCTCTCCATTGGTCCTGGGGGCGCCGTGGTCCCCCTCTCCATTGGTCCTGGGGGGCGCCGTGGTCCGCCTCTCCATTGGTCCTGGGGGGCGCCGTGGTCCGCCTCTCCATTGGTCCTGGGGGGCGCCGTGGTCCCCCTCTCCATTGGTCCTGGGGGGCGCCGTGGTCCCTCTCTCCATTGGTCCTGGGGGGCGCCGTGGTCCCCCTCTCCATTGGTCCTGGGGGGCGCCGTGGTCCGCCTCTCCATTGGTCCTGGGGGGGCGCCGTGGTCCGCCTCTCCATTGGTCCTGGGGGGCGCCGTGGTCCGCCTCTCCATTGGTCCTGGGGGGCGCCGTGGTCCGCCTCTCCATTGGTCCTGGGGGGCGCCGTGGTCCGCCTCTCCATTGGTCCTAGGGGGCGCCGTGGTCCGCCTCTCCATTGGTCCTGGGGGGCGCCGTGGTCCCCCTCTCCATTGGTCCTGGGGGGCGCCGTGGTCCCCTCTCCATTGGTCCTGGGGGGCGCCGTGGTCCCCCTCTCCATTGGTCCTGGGGGGCGCCGTGGTCCGCCTCTCCATTGGTCCTGGGGGGCGCCGTGGTCCGCCTCTCCATTGGTCCTGGGTGGCGCCGTGGTCCCCCTCTCCATTGGTCCTGGGGGGCGCCGTGGTCCCCCTCTCCATTGGTCCTGGGGGGCGCCGTGGTCCGCCTCTCCATTGGTCCTGGGGGGCGCCGTGGTCCCCCTCTCCATTGGTCCTGGGGGGGCGCCGTGGTCCCCCTCTCCATTGGTCCTGGGGGGCGCCG
Source organism: Procambarus clarkii (assembly GCF_040958095.1). Classification (NCBI taxonomy): domain Eukaryota; kingdom Metazoa; phylum Arthropoda; class Malacostraca; order Decapoda; family Cambaridae; genus Procambarus; species Procambarus clarkii. Next base: position 20,383,607 of record NC_091220.1, read on the forward strand.
TGGTCCCCCTCTCCATTGGTCCTGGGGGGCGCCGTGGTCCCCCTCTCCATTGGTCCTGGGGGGCGCCGTGGTCCGCCTCTCCATTGGTCCTGGGGGGCGCCGTGGTCCCCCTCTCCATTGGTCCTGGGGGGCGCCGTGGTCCCCCTCTCCATTGGTCCTGGGGGGCGCCGTGGTCCGCCTCTCCATTGGTCCTGGGGGGCGCCGTGGTCCGCCTCTCCATTGGTCCTGGGTGGCGCCGTGGTCCCCCTCTCCATTGGTCCTGGGGGGCGCCGTGGTCCCCCTCTCCATTGGTCCTGGGGGGCGCCGTGGTCCGCCTCTCCATTGGTCCTGGGGGGCGCCGTGGTCCCCCTCTCCATTGGTCCTGGGGGGGCGCCGTGGTCCCCCTCTCCATTGGTCCTGGGGGGCGCCGTGGTCCCCCTCTCCATTGGTCCTGGGGGGCGCCGTGGTCCCCCTCTCCATTGGTCCTGGGGGGCGCCGTGGTCCCCCTCTCCATTGGTCCTGGGGGGCGCCGTGGTCCCCCTCTCCATTGGTCCTGGGGGGCGCCGTGGTCCGCCTCTCCATTGGTCCTGGGGGGGCGCCGTGGTCCCCCTCTCCATTGGTCCTGGGGGGGTCCAAAGTCCACTTTCATGTAGTGTCCATTTTTTTTTAATTTCAAAAGTCCAGACTTCGAGGGTAGTGCTAATATTGATAGACTTGATGTGAGTACTTGGTGGTGAATGTTGGGGCTTGTTGTTTAATGTAATGATCCCACCTCCACCGCGTAACGTGGTGGAGGTGGGGTCCCTTGATTGTTTCAAGCGCGGGTTGGACATGTATATAAGTGGGTTTGGGGGGTTATAGATAGGAGCTGCCTCGTATGGGCCAATAGGCCTTCTGCAGTTACCTTTGTTCTTATGTTTCTTAAACACCCTCAACACTCCTCCAATATTGTTGAGTGCCTGAGGTAGTTAGAGAGCTATAAGTATCTCACACCATTTCTTACAGAGCACTCACATATATATAGTATTGGAGAATGTGTACTAATTTGTTTACATACATCATAAATCGTTAATTCGTGCTTTTTTTTTCTTTTGAGTGATTGCTCCTCTGCAGGACCTAATTTCCTGAAGTGTGTGTGTGCTTTACAAGAAAGAATGGATTATCTAGGCCCAAATTCTGTAGGACATGTATATTGAAATATTCAAAACTGTCCTGACTTTAGTATACGCAAAATTAAAAAAAAATAGCAGCTACACAGAAATCACAATAGTGTGATGCATCAAATGAACAAATCCTCAAGGGCCGTGACGAGGATTCGAACCTGCGTCCGAGAGCATCCCAGACGCTGCCTTAATCGACTGAGCTACGACATGGTTAAAAGAATTGCAACCGGGAAATCCTCCTGATTTACCAACGGATCCTGCAGCCTCTCCGAGACACAAACCAGGGTTACGCAATTCCCCCCCCTACCTCGGGTGACATAGCACCCGAGCTATGTCAACAGGCTGTTCTACCTCTTCCAGTTACATTAAAGAAAACAAATCCATCGTTTCAGGAGGTTATTTGGGGATGGAAATGTATGGGTGGTAACTAGTGTATTAATATACTAACGGTTCAGTTCATTAATGTACTATGTCTATTTGTATGTAAATATTTGTATTTAAATATACAAGAGTTTTTACGTTCTTCGTGGGAGACATCTCCCGTCACGCAGGGTGCAGTCGCACCTCCACGGCTCAAAAGGGCCACCACTTACGGGCTATTCATGCCCGTGCCACCTCTTGGGTGGCTTAATCTGTATCAATCTGTCAATCTTACATTCTTGAACAGCCACTAGCACGCGTAGCGTTTCGCGTTTCGGGCAGGTCCTTAATCCTATGTTCCCTGGAATACGACCCGCCAAATCGTTTAACAACCAGGTAGCCATTCACTGTTGGGTGAACAGAGGCAACAGTTAAGGATTGACGCCCTGTAAATCCTTCCCCGGCCAGGATACGAACCCAGTGTCGAAACGCCAGGTTAGTGTCTTACCACTACACCACGGGGACTGTTGGATTATAATTTAGTATCATAACACACTGTTGAAGGGAGAACGGGCTGCAACGCACACATCCATTAGTGTATAGAACCCATATAATGATGCTCTATATTTATTTAATGCAACATTGTCACACGTGAAAGAGAGAGCAAGAAAGGAAACGAATAGGAGTCCAACAAGAGAGAAGAGACAGCGACAAACTACTAGTCCAACAAGATGGGTTGACGCAGTGTTCTCACCTGGAAGTCTATGTCAGGGTTGGACGCCTCTTTCAGCCACATCACCCCGTCTCGTTCTGCAATGCACACCTGGAGGCACCTCACTTTCCTGAGACAATCAATATATACCTTCAGGAACACGTATGGCCGACATGCTGTCGATGCACTAGACATTTATACCGGTATATGTACACACAACACCTGTCTGCATAAACAACACCACACATGTACCTGTAGAGGTGTGTGAGAGCCAGCCTGACGTGTCCCTCCTGGAGAGGCTCCGGAGTGCTAAGACTCATATAGTAGCAGAGAAGGAAGTTGCCATCCTGGTGGCCCACCTCGCAGTTCCTCTCCATAGGGGACGCCGGCCGGAGCCACTGGCCTTCAAAGCCCTTCTGCATATCGTGACGTCGGGATGTGGCGCCAAGCTGTCTCTACACTAGTGTTTAATTTGGGATCTCTACTCGCTCCAGCAGCTGTGTTATGCCCCAAGAAGGAGTATTAATTTAGAGAGGTTAATATTGTCATCAAAGAAGCAGGATATAGAAATCTGTATTCAATTTATAAGAGTGATTAATCTGGTTCAGTGCCTGATGCATTCAAATTGGCATGAATTATCGACAGTTGCCCCAGAACACATGAGGACTTTGCATTAACTTGACTAATACATTCAGAGGTCTCAATTGTTCTATCCCTGCACCCTAAACTTTGGAAGATGACTTAAAACTTTCAACTTGGCTGAATTACAGTTTACATGGTATTATATTCTCACTAAGAAGGTTCGTAATGGTGGAGAACATGATTTACAGTCAAGGAAAGTGGGGAGTTGCTTGTGGGGGCTGACTTATTTAATTTATTTATATACAGGAAGGTACATTGGGGTTTGTGAGAATACATAGCATAGTATATACAATCTTGTAAAGCCACTAGTACGCGCAGCGTTTCGGACAGGTCCTTAATCTAACAGATAATTTTAAGTAGGTAAATTCTAGCAGAATTAATAAAATGATAAGATACATTGCAAGAAAAAAAATGAGAGAGATTAGCAAGTATATTAAAGCACATTGGTATATGAAAGCTCTGATTGATTATATTGACAGCTTGATTGGTAATTTAAACAAGATTAATAGACACCAGACAGCAGATTGATAGCACATATAAGACAGCAATGAACACAATGGTAAAGATGTTCGGATTGGGTACATAAAGATTGGGAGATTGGGTAGCAATTAATACAGAGCAATTTTAAGGCAACAAGGTAAAAAACTATGAAGATAAAATTAGGTACTTTTTAGTTTTTTTTTAATGACGCAAAGGTTTGACAGCTTTTCAATTCAATAGGGAGTGAGTTCCATAGACTGGGTCCCTTTATTTGCATAGTGTTTACACAGATTAAGTTTGACTCTGGGGATATCAAAGATATATTTATTTCTGGTGTGGTGATAATGGGTCCTATTACATCTGTCCAGGGAGAGTTTCAGAGAAGGATTTGCATTTAAGAACAGGGTTTTGTAAATGTAGTTGACACAAGAGAATTTGTGGAGTGAGATTATGTTTAGAGAGTTAAACAAGGGGGCTGAGTGTTGTCTGAAAACAGAATTTGTTATTAGTCTGATAGCAGATTTTTGCTGGGTGATGATGGACTTGAGGTGGTTTGCAGAGGTTGAACCCCATGCACAGATACCATAATTAAGATAAGGATAAATTAGTGCATAATATAGACAGATGAGAGCAGAGTTTGGAACATAATATCTGATTTTGGAGAGTATACCAACTGTTTTAGACTTTCTTAGTTATGTGTTGTATGTGGGTGCTGAAGTTGAGTCTCTTGTCTAGGAATAGGCCAAGAAACTTACCATCAATTTTAATACTAATGTTTACATTGTCTCTGAAGCTGAATTGCCTTTGTAGATTTGCTTCCAAATAAGATGTAGTCGGTCTTTTCTATGTTAAGTGTTAGTTTGTTGATTGACATCCATAAGTGGACTTTTTTTAGTTCATTATTAACAACATTATTTAGTGTATGTGGGTTGGGGTTAGAGTAGATGAGAGTAGTATCATCAGCAAACAATATAGGTTTCAGAATGTTAGAGACATTAGGCAGATCATTGATGTATATAAGAAATAGGAGAGGTCCCAAGATGCTGCCCTGTGGCACTCCAACGGTTATTGGTAGAGTGGGAGAGGTTATATCATTGATGGCTACACATTGGTGTCTATCACTAAGATAGGATTGGATATAGTCCAGTGCATGGCCTCGGATTCCATAATGATGGAGTTTACGTAAGAGGTAGTTGTGATTAACAGTATAAAAGGCCTTTCTCAGGTCAATGAAGAGTCCAATCGGAAACACATTTTTGTCAAGGGCTGAATAAATTATATCAAGGAGACTAATAATTGCATCGTTGGTACTCTTTTGGGAGCAGAAGCCAAACTGACAGGGGCTAAGAATGTCGAATTTTACGAGATAGGAGTAGAGCTGTTTGTAGATAATTTTTTCAAATATTTTTGATAGTATGGGTAGGTTTGATATTGGTCTATAATTGTTTATGTCTGACGGATTACCTCTTTTATGAACTGGCGTTACTCTTGCTTTTTTAAGGATATCAGGGAAGGTATGACACTCTAGGGATTTGTTGAACAGCAGAGCTATAGGTGGTGCAAGGGCATGGGAGGCGCTTTGGTATACAATGGATGGGATTTCACTGATGTTCCCAGCTTTGGTTTTTAGTGAGTGTATGATGGACACAACATCTGTCGGGCTGACTGGTGAGAGGAGAAGAGAGTTTGGATAGTTGCCTGAGAGATATGTGTTGATATGTGTCTGAGTCTGTGGGATTTTACTGGCAAGGTTAGCACCAACCGATGAAAAGCTATTAAATTCATTTGTCATTTGCCAATGGGCTCAGGGACTGAACCCCACAATTCATTTAGCTAAGCAAGTTACAATCTTGATGATCTAGTTACAAAATTATATGCACATCGTCACATCAGCAATGGGCTCGAGACCGACCACAAGTACAGTTTATATTTTAAGCAACTGATATATGGGGAGAGCTAGTGTCACAATTGATATGTTTACCTACACTCCGCCCCCATCCAATGGACAGCGGTGGATAGGTTATAATCACTCAGATGCTACCTACATTTAGCAAACTGGGGATATTTGGCTAAAATTTCTGGTAGCAGATCATTTTGAATGAAATATGTACACATCGTTGGAACATTGGTTATAGAATTGTCTCTAAATTCACGTATCTTTTCGCACTCCATCACATAGTGACGGAGGGTGTGCGAATAATTTTATTGAGTTTACATTTGGTCAGGTCTACATCGGCAGATAATGAAAATTCCCAGAGATACTTGTAACCGAAATGCTTTAACAAAATCCATGTATACTACATCTACCGGTAGATGCACGTTTTTTTTTTTTTTACATACTGCTGAAGTCCTTTGAGTAGCTGTTTCCAAAAATGTGAGCAAGTTTGTAAGGCAGGATCTATTTTTACTAAACCCATGTTGTGTTGATTTTACAAGACTGTGCAAAGAAAGATGGTGACTGACAGGAACATAATGAGGGTCCAAAAGGGTCCAAAAGGCCAGACACAAGAATAACCATTTAATTCTCCACATATATTTGAATATATACAGTGACGACCTATACCTACTGCACAACACTATAACTATAGTCTATGCAAGAAAGCCTAATAAAAACGACGGTTAAACTGTACGCTCACCAGAATGACGGTTGAAATTGAAATAAGTTTATGGAGGTCAAATACACACAAAGGGATGAGGTAGCTCAAGCTATTCTCACCCCGTTCAGTACATCGTGTTCATACATACATAGACACACATCACAAACAATAAACATATTACCGAACATTCTGAGAGGTAAATATAGTAACATGACTATGACTCACCATAGATGTAAAGTGAGGGTTCGTCGCTGGTGCACTGGTGCTACTGAAGCTGGGGAGCCTCTCATGTCTTCTGTTTATCTTGAATGTCACGCGGTAATCGCTCAGTTGCCAACACCAAATTGTGACATTTTACGACCGCTAGATTAACATATTGTATTAAATCTAGTATTAATCTTAATACTTTAGTATTAATCAAATCTTTATTGTATCAAATTTAGTATTAATCTAATCTTTGTGTATTGTGTCAAATTTTCTTACATATTTCTTTCTTTATTATGCACCCTATACCCATCCCGTGGGCGGTGGTGTAAAGGATTTGAGGAACTGAACCCTCTAGTTCGTTTAGCTAAGCAAATAACAATTTTTGACGCTAGTTACAAAATTATTAATGTTATATATACATGCACACATTCTCATACATACATGTACATGTATATATATATATACGTATACATATATACATACTCATACATATCTATTCACCCGCACAAATACACACATCAATAATCTTTTGTGTCACAAGTGATCAACAAGAGGCTCACAACAGTCACTATACAAGGCACTTTACATCTATGGTGAGTCACACAGTTACTAGTCTTGCTGCACACCCACCCAACTGGGCGGCAGCTTTACAGTCATGTGCTCCACACCCACCCAACTGGGCGGCAGCTTTACAGTCATGTGCTCCACACCCACCCAACTGGGCGGCAGCTTTACAGTCATGTGCTCCACACCCACCCAACTGGGCGGCAGCTTTACAGTCATGTGCTCCACACCCACCCAACTGGGCGGCAGCTTTACAGTCATGTGCTCCACACCCACCCAACTGGGCGGCAGCTTTACAGTCATGTGCTCCACACCCACCCAACTGGGCGGCAGCTTTACAGTCATGTGCTCCACACCCACCCAACTGGGCGGCAGCTTTACAGTCATGTGCTCCACACCCACCCAACTGGGCGGCAGCTTTACAGTCATGTGCTCCACACCCACCCAACTGGGCGGCAGCTTTACAGTCATGTGCATGCATTACCTACAGTAAGCAAATGACTCGCTGCCGGCGCCATTGCTAGCTGGCCGCACACGGATTTGTTCCCGGAAAAAACTCACGATTCTGAGCACCCATCAGCTCCATTCATCGCGGTTTTATGGGGAAGAATACATCAGTACTCCAAGACCCAGACAATATCTTGTTTTGAAGGAAACAATTCCGATTTCGTCTACAATAGACGGAGAAACATCGTTGTTGATTACCTGCTGCCCAGCTGACTGGTATTCTGCGCAACCCAGTACGCAGGCGACCCAAACTCTCGTACCGGACCGTATCACTGACCAGGTCACTTAGAGTCCTACCCTGAAGGGCGAGGCGATACCCTGCGGGCAGCGCCACAAGGGGGCACCTTAGAAGGTGTACCTGAGCCTGACAGGGAAAGGTAGACCAAACAACTCATTTAGGTGTTAGGTATCCCTGATTCCATCCGGGGGAATCATTCTACGACCTCCGTTGGAGGGGAATGAATTTCTCCAGGCCTAGGAGTGTCTCAGGCATTAGGTAGGGCAGTGATTCGGTCCTCACTACGTGGAGAGAGTCATGGGGAAGGCTAAGAGAAAGAGGCAATGGAGGCAGCTTTCAGACGAGGAGGGACGGTGGACCGATGTGCAGCAGGCACCGAAGAAAACTGCTATCGAGGCTTCACCACTTGCTTCTACCAGCAAGACAGCAGACGTAATGGACCTAGAGAGGATAGCATCAGTCTCTCACCAGCCAGTGTCAGACAATGCTTCTCTGTCCACAACACAGCCACAGGACAACAGTATGAGACAGGAGAGGACACCATCAGCCTCACACCAGACATCGCCAGACTGCACAGCTTCCAAAATTCAAGATAATGCAGACCGACCACTTTCCTACAGCATATGGAGTAGAAACGGGAATGGAAAAAGAACAATCAGAGCTCAAACTTTCCATTACAGTCAACCTGAAAGTATAAATAATAACACCACCACAAGACCAACAGACTGCAAATTACTTAGAAAAAGTAAGAGTCCTGCAAGGGAAACCTGTATGCTTGGAAAAGCTGGACCCTTCAGAAAGACGCACACGAGTCCTGCTTTTGGGATAACCAATCGACTTTCCCCTGGATCCAGTACTAGAACACAAGCAAATCCTGAATGCGGAACGATGCCGCACAAAAGTAGACAAGGTAGCGACACGTCAGGTTCTGGTCACCGTCATGGGACATGTGCCAGAAACATTCAGTCTTGGAAATTGGGGAACATACCGACAGAGACCATACGTCCCAGAACCCCTGCGCTGCTTCAGGTGTCAGAAATACGGCCACCATCAATCACGCTGCACAGGACAGGAGAGATGCGGAGTGTGCAGCCTGAGACATCCAACCAAAGACTGTATAGCCAAGCATAAGGCAAACCAGGCTACAACAGCCAAATGCCCAAATTGTGGAGGCAAACATCCTGCCTGGAGCACAACCTGCTCTGCACGGAAAGAAAAGATGCAGACAGCTCAGGCCAGGATAAACACACAGACCAGCACCACATACACCAACACCAACGTCTGGAACACTCGTGCACAGCCACAACAGACACCCACTCTCACAGAGCAAAACTTCCCGAATATATTAATTTCAAATCAGAAAATACACAAACGTGCTGCAGAAATACAGCAAATGCAAAAGAGTAAAAAACAATTACTTTCGGAATCAACACAACAGATATACAGTTTTACCCCCGCGGTCCAGCTGAAAAACATGGTGAACATCATGGCAGAGACCGTTATCAATTGCCTACAGGTGACGCAGAACGCCTCACAGCAACAGACTCAAGAAATCACTTGTGTGATAATGGAGAAGATCGTGCAGCAGACCACAGTTACACAAGAAGTAGACAGTCTGAGACAAGACGGAGCACAAGAGGACAAACAACGCAACATGGACATACAGACTACCAACAACAGTCAGGGTAGTCAAGACACCAGAACATCAACATTTACAACAGCAACTGTAAGAAGCAGTGACCACCCAAGATCAACAGAATCTTACAACACAAGAGTCAGACAACAACAGCCAATGCAGTCTAATATGCAACAACCCCAACAAAGACGTATTGAACAGCAGAGATGCACAGGTTCCAACAACACAAGAAACAGCCACGAGCAATCAATGCAGTCCGACATGCAGCAATACCAACAACAAAGTGATGGACCACAGTTATGCACAGATTCCAACAACGTCGGGGATGACCACGAACAATCAGTGCAGTCCGACATGCAGCGACACGACTTGCGAGGTGGAGAATATAGAGGTCGATCCCGAAGAAGAGTTCTGGTAGAACAGGCAACACCAACCGTACACCGTCGTCTAGCCATTACGAATACTGCAGTGGAACATACAAGGTCTTGGAAATAAAAACCACACACTTCAGGAGGCTGCAATCAGTAAGAAAGCAGATATAATCGTTTTGGAAGAAACTCTTTTTCCAGCCACGAAATCCTTCAGATTAGCTGGATATCAGCACTATGTTATACCTGTATGAGCAGGGGAGACAAAGAGGATTAATGACCCTAGTCAGGAACACAATACCTGGCAAGAAAATAGACCCAGTTTCATGTGGGGATGGAGTAGAGGTATTAGCAGTAATAGTGAATATGGCTAATATTGAGCTCCTCATATACAACGTCTACAAGCCCCCTAGACGTAAACTAGAAGCAGAGGCAGTGCTTGCCTTGGCCACGCAGGAAAATGTAATTATTGCTGGGGATTTTAATGGTCATCATCCAGAGTTAGGTGCGACTGGGCCAGCCAATGCAGATGGGCGCCACTTAGCTGCAGCTCTGCGAGAAGTACCTGAAATTACACTTCTCAACACTGGGTAACCCACTCACATTCTAGGAGGTTCCCTTGTTCTTACATTCATCTCAACAGCACTCAAGCATCAGGCGAAGTGGGAAGTAGACCCAGTGATCACCAGTGACCACTATGCTACTGTCACAACACTAAACATAGAACGTCCTCCTACACCACCCTACACAACCTAGGTGGAATTTAAGAAAGGCCAATTGGAATATATACCAAGAAGAACTTGAAAAATGGTATGCAACGTACACGCCACCTGAGGATTTGAACATACACGAGACCAATCTGTAGGAAGCCATTGCAGCTGCTGCAAACAAAGCTATTCCAATCATTATCACAGGAAACACAAAACGAAAGAACTATTGGTTCTATAGTAATGAAGTTAAAGAACAGAACCACAGAGTCAACATCTTCAGAAAACATCTAAAGAGAAACCCCACACCAGAAGGAAGAACTTTGCTAAGAGCGGTGATATCTGAAGCAAGACGAGTTTCTAGAGAAGTAAAGGAGGCAAGATGGTTTGAGTGTTGTCAAACTCTAAATGAACACAGTAGTCTTGGCAAGATACGGGGTCAGATTAAAACTATATCAGGTCGACCAGCCCGACCACAGGCATGTATTCAACCATTGCAGGAGGCTGAGAGACTTGCTCTCCAATTTGCAGAAAGAACAGCTTCATATCAGCTTCCTGCAATGGTCCGGAGGCAGCAAGAACACTTAAAACAAGAGAGGATGACAGTCATTCATGAGGGCATAGCTATAAATGACGAATGTGACTGTCCCTTCACCAAACAGGAACTAATCAGGGCCAAAAAAGGTGGTAAGGACACTGCACCAGGTGCTGATAACATTACATACTCAATGGTCGCACACACAGTTCCTGCTGGAGAACAAGGAATATTGGACGTCATCAGTGCATCTTGGCAGCAAGGCAAACTACCAACCTCTCGGAAGAAAGCAGACATCATGCCGATTCCTAAGCCGAAAGAACCTGGCAATTACAGACCCATTTCATTAACATCATGCATTAGTAAAACTGCAGAACGGATGGTCTTAAATAGGCTACTGTGGAAGACTGGACACCTGCATAAACACATATTTGGCTTCACTAGAGGAGTAGGTACTGCAAACTGCATAGCAACATTACTAGGAACAGTTAACTCAGGTCCAGCTATAGTGATCTTCCTTGATCTAGAAAAAGCATTCGAACTTACAACTCCGCAAGCAATTTTACACACCTTAGTTAAAAAAGGTGTAAAGGGAAAAATTCTAGCATGGATTCAAGATTACTTAAGTCACAGGTATGCCAGAGTAAAGTTGCAAGGACAAGTGTCGGACTACCACTTGCATGAGAATGGGACTCCACAAGGAGGAGTCCTCAGTCCTAGTCTTTTTAACATCTTTATGGAAAACCTTGTTACCATGACATTTACAGAAGGGGTTAAATTGCTATGCTGATGATATAGCATTAGTCATTACAGGTCCTTCACTTCTAAATACAGCACAAGGTGCATTAGATAAAGTAACATCTGAATGCAGCGTTTTAGGGCTAAAAATATCTGCACAGAAGTCTAAGGTAATGAGACTAGGCGGCAACACTCCAGACAGGCACCTACGCATTCAAGACATTAACCTTCAGTGGGTTACACAATATCAATATCTCGGAGTGTGGATAGATTTTAAAATGACATTCAACAAGCAAATTCAATATCTAAAGGAGAAAGCAAAATCACGACTGAATATAATGAGAGCAATCACAGGGCCCCGTCTAGGAGCGGGACACAGAGTGTTGAGAATGTTTTACATACACGCCGTTCGTTTCCTAATTGATTATGCAGCGCCTGCCTTACTCACTCTTTCCCCTTGTCAGTGGGCAAACGTTGAGGTTATTCAAAACAATGCGAATCATAACAGGAGCTCCCAGATGGACTAAAATACTGAACCTAAGACTAGAAACCAAGCTAACGTCGATTGAAATAAGGGTAAAAGGGATTGCTGCGTGCATGCTGACCAAGATATTGACTAGACCTAGAATCAGTTCACTTAAAGATATAATCACTGGAGCACTAACTCTGGACAGAAGAGCCTCCAATAGCAACAGGTGGACCCATTATGCGATAAACACCATCAATACATTCGATATAACAAACACAGTCACTGAGAAGGGTGTCGACGACATACATGCAGACTGTTATGCAAGCCCCTTGGGAATCTCTGCCAGCAGACTTTAAGATTATGGTTCTTGAAGGAAAAAAGAACCAGACTAATCCTCATCTGCTACGTAACATTGCACAGATGCATATAGAAGCAAACATGGCATCCGACAGCTTCACATACTTCACAGATGGATCAGTAGACCAGCAGGGACAAGAAACAGGAGCTGCAGTTATAGCAGGAAACTGTAAATAGTTGGAGGACTCTCAAATGGGTGTTCGACTTTACAAACAGAGATGCTAGCCATTCAAAAGGCTTTGGAACATGCTCTTGCTCAACACCGACAACATGTTATCATACATACAGATTCGAGAACCGCCATTGAAACCTTGCAACAAGAACACATATGTGATAACATACACCTGATCACAAATGTCATATCATTAATGCAAACACTCAAACGACAAGGCCGTCGGGTACTTATCAACTGGGTGCCAAGTCATGTGGGAATAATAGGAAATGACATTGCAGACGAAGCTGCAAAACTTGCAACTAAGAGAAGAAATGTAGATATTTACATACCACAGAGTCTATCACAGATTAAGAAAGTAATTAGAAACAGAGCAATGCAAAAGATGTATAGTGACCACAACACAGCAGTTGCAACATCAGGATCTGCGGGTTGGTACAAGAATTCAACCAACTACGAACCACTTAGTTTGATGAAAGTGAGCAGTAGAGCAACAGAAGTGCGCTTACTTCGCATTAGGCTTGGATACCCATGTGCATGGGAAATAGGCTTACAGGTTCCGGAAGATGAGAGGAAATGTCAACACTGTGGAGAAATGGCCGACAGACCACTGAAACATTATCTAACACAGTGCACAGTTACAAACCCATTAAGATTTCAACTTAGATTCAACAGAGTAGAAGAAGTTGTTAAACACATGGCAAAATCTTACTGAAGCGACCATACGAGTATTAAATACTCATACTCCGCCCAAGTAAAACAGAAACAAGCAACACTTAGTGGGCCAGCCAGAGGCTTAGGGCCCACGCAGGAATATCCCTGCAAAAAAAAAAAAAAGCAAATTTTGGATACTTCGCTAAGATTTCGGGCAGCACATCATTATGAATGAAGTACTTACACATTTCTTGGACACTATTGATGGTGTTATCTCTAAATTCCACGATTTTTTCACATTCCATTATATAATGACGCAAAGTATGCGAATAGTTCTGCTGACAGAGTTTACATTTAGTCAAATCTACATCAGCAGATGTTACAAATTCCCAGAGGTATTTGTAGCCGAGCCTAAGCCTAGCCTCTAAACATTTTTTGTCAATTTTACTGGAATTACCCACTTAAAAATGTTAGATTAAGGACCTGCCCGAAATGCTATGCGTGCTAGTGCTTTACAAAAATGTAAAATCTTCATTGCTATGTACTCACTTAACCCCCATTGTACATTCTTGTATATAAATAAAAAATCAGATTTAAAACAAAAAATGGCGCGAAAGGAGGACATGTTGTCCCGCATCTCCGTCAGTGAGCTACTGTGGTGGCCTTGATAACCCTCCCGCAATGATAGGCTTTTATTACCTCAATTAACAAAACTAAATACAGAACGAAGATTTATTTATTATGCGCGTAGATACATCCTGTAGATGGGAACGTAATGGTTATTGCCACATATCGGGTATCTGCCCGAAACGCTTTGCGTAATAGTGGCTTTAGGCATTGTATGTACTAGCTCTATCTATAAATCCATCAATCTTTGTAAAATCTCTTGTATGTATGTACCTTACCTAAATAATCATTTATTTATTTACATACTGGGGATCAGGAATTAGACCAGAAAGTTTTTGACTAATTAGAGGGCCATTCTCCCCCCCCCCCTCACCCCTTTAAAAAAACTATGGAAGATAAGGTGAGTGGCAGTGTTTGGTGAATGTGAGATTACTGACCACTCTCAGATAACGCAATACGATACTCATGGCTTCTACTGACCTCAGCCGTCTCCTAATCTATTGATAAGCGTGAACTAACAGCTTATCAGCTTATTTTACGGGTTCACCCTAGCCCGTGCTACATGGACACTTCGTCCTGAGTAGCCAAATCTGAAACAACAACAACAGCAGCAGCAGCTTATCAGTCTCAGGTCAATGACTCCTCACCTTGTTATATATAACTCACTGCAAAGCTTGTGACTCCACGGGAGACATCTCCCGTCACGCAGGGTGCAGTCGCACCTCCACAGATCTCCAGTATCAGCTCTTGATACTGGTAATGGCTCAAAAGGGCCACCACTTACGGGCTATTCATGCCCATGCCACCTCTTGGGTGGCTTAATCTTTATCAATCATCAATCGTTAGCAGTGTTCGACCTGGTCACCACTTGGTCCGGGAGACATCTCCCGTCACGCAGGGTGCAGTCTCGCCTCCACAGATCTCCAGTATCAGCTCTTGATACTGGTAATGGCTCAAAAGGGCCACCACTTACAGGCTATTCATGCCCGTGCCACCTCTTGGGTGGCTTCATCTTCATCTTGCGACTCCCACGGGAGACATCTCCCGTCCACGAGGCTAACCATAGCCTGTGCTTCTTGCCCCGCTCCTGTGCCAGGTAAGTTACGGGCTCACCATAGCCCGTGCTACTTGGAACTTGTTCCGAGTAGCTTAATCTATAACAACAACAACTTGCGACTCGCCCTAAACGCTATGCTGGTACGTGGCCTTGCAAAAAATGTGCCATTTGATGACCAAAATTTGTACTGACACAAGTAGTTCTATCCCATTTCCTCGGGGTGAACCGTTGACGTGAACCAGCATCTTCCCTCGTATTACTCTGATCCCTAACTGCAAGGCTTTCACTGGAAATGTTTTTTGCTGGACTGGAGCCAGATTCACGAAAGCACTTACGAACCTGTCCATCTTTTCTCAATCTTTAGCGACTTTGTTTCCAATTATTGAACAGTTAATGAGCTCCGAAGCACCAGGAGGCTGTTTATAACAATAACAGTTGATTGGCAAGTTTTCATGCTTGTAAACTGGTTTAACAAATGTAACCAAAGCCGTCAAAGATTGAGGAAAGATGTACACGTTCGTAAGTGCTTTCGTGAATCTGGCCCCTGGTCTTGAAGATACATTTTTTTTTTTTGAGATATATACAAGAGTTGTTACATTCTTGTACAGCCACTAGTACGCGTAGCGTTGCGGGCAGGTCCCTGGAATACGATCCCCTGCCGCGAAGAATCGTTTTTTCATCCAAGTACACATTTTACTGTTGCGTTAAACAGAGGCTACAGTTAAGGATTTGCGCCCAGTAAATCCTCCCCGGCCAGGATACGAACCCATGACAAAGCGCTCGCGGAACTCCAGCCAAGTGTCTTACCACTACACCACAGAGACTGGTGTAGTGGTAAGGACTACACTGGTGGTAGTAAGGACTGGTAGTGGACTTGAGATCTAGGAAGGTAGTATATGACTTTTCAGTGTGCAGGGTAAGAAAGGTGGTGATGCAATGATGCACACTCCTTCCATGCTGGAAGCCATATATCTGAGGGGATAGCATGGTTCTTATTCTATGGAGGAGACGGTTTAGGACCATTCTCTCGAATGTTTTGCAAATGCAGCTAGTAAGGGAAATTGGCTGGAAAGCATTCTCTTGATTTGGCTTGGGAATTGGAATGATTATACTGTTGGTCCAAGAGTTAGGAAGCTCCCCAGTAACATAGCTCATATTATACAGCTTCAGCAGGGGATTCCCTGGTACTAAAGGAAGTAGACGCAATACGTCATAAGTGATACCATCATCACCGGGGATGTGGCTTTACCTTTGTTTAGGGCCGCGAGTAATTCAAACTCGGTAAATGACACGTTGCATTCATCTTCCTTGTGGAGCATGAAGTCAACGAGCCTTTCTTGATCTCCGTAACCAGCATTTAATCTGAACTGTATGTCTGGGGGAAGATTATTGAAGCTAGAGGTGGTTGCCCAAGCATCGACTAACTCGTTTGCTCTGTGTAGAGTGTGAGGGTGTGCTACTTGGCCGATCTTATCGCCTTTAATTCTTTTAATATCCTTCCATGCCTGGCTGAGGGGGGTGTGAGAGTTGAGACTGTTAACAAAAGTTTCCCAGTTATCTTGCTTGAGCTCTGTCATGCGTTCCCTCGCCTTGGCTAGGGCTTTCTGTAAGAGCTTGAGCATTGCTGGCGTACGTGTTTCCCTATATGCAAGCCCAACTCGTCTGGCAGTGCGTTTTAAAGTGCGCAGTTTAGGGTCATTATAATAGGCATGGTGTTTATTACCTTTCATATCGTTCCTGTTATTGGATGTTGCAGGGGGCCGACCTAAAGGGTCAGCAAACATCTGAATGCTCTGTACTAGACCGTCGTTAAATGTCTGGACTGTGGAGGGATCATAAGTGCTGTACCACTCTGACACATGAGCAACAAAGTCTTCACGTCGAGCAGGAGGAACACTGAGCCATTTGTGTTTGAAAGTCCCACCGGGCAGGATGGTATTTCCTATACATAGAGTAGTCAATCTAGGGTGATGATCTGACAACAAATGTTACAATAGATGATGTGCACCAGACGTGAGAGACGTTCAAACCAACACAGAGGTCTAGAATGCCTCCACAAATATGCGTGGGTTCAAGGTCGCCCACAATTTGCACATCTTGGTGACTATTTAGAAGTGACAACAGTTGATTCCCATTACGGTTACTGAAGCGAGAGCCACCAATGTCCTTGTGTCTAGCATTGTAGTCACCAAGAATGATGGTGGGCTCTGCTTGACCGAAGGCCAAAAGATCAATATAATTTAACTTTCCTGCTGGAGCATATAGATTAAATACATTGAGGACAGAGTTGCCCACAGATCCTCACTCCATGATATTGCTGACCGGCAGTTTGTTTTTCTGGCAGAAGTTGATGGGGTAGGGATTGTTTAATATAGAAAATGCAAGAGTTACTGGATCTGAGGCTGTAAGAAACAAATGAGGGCAATTTCGGAGATGAGGATCTTGCGGGAACTCTGCACTCCTGGAGACATTCAATATCGATGTGTTCAGTTGTTACTTTTGTGATGTAAATCTGAGAACCTTTTTATGAGGGATGCAATGTTCCAGCTTAGGATGGATAACTTAGTTATTTGTGCACTTAAAGTCAGCATTATATATTGATATTATTAGTCCACTTAATATATATTATCTATTTCACTACGATATAAGTCCAGGAACATTTCTTAGTTTATTACCAATGTCACACATTTGCCTCCAATTGTCTAGTACAAGTTGTCTGTCATTTCCAGCTATAGAGTCGTTTTGGACATACTTTAGCACAACTTTAGCAGTTAACCTGCGTGGAAGGACTCCACTACACAAGATTTCAAGATCACTAGAAATTTTCCCTGATGGGCAAGCGAACACATGTTTGGAGGGTTCAGGGGTGGAAGGGATAGTTTGGCAGTCATTGCTTAAAAATCCCCTTATACACATGACCATCATCGAAATATCGCTGGTGGATTTTTTCTCATGTTGGAGTTGCTCTTGCAGCCGCTCCATCTCCTGCTGTGACTGCTGTTGGTGTTCCTGCAACCGGTCACGAAGGGCAACCACTGCTTGAATAGTGGAGCGACCCAAGGGCGAGGTGGTAGGGAGGCTGAGGTTGCGATCTGTCTCATTTTGATCCAGTTCCTTATCCCCCACTTCCAGTTGACTGTAGGGTCCAGCTGTGGATGGTGGTCTCACAGTAAGTGACATTAACCCAGAACCAGGAAGTGGCCACTCTACATCAGGGGAAGGCCCACCACTGGCAGAAGATGCAGCACCTGGTTCTTGTGGGGGAGCTGGGATGATGGCAGGAGTCTTCAGTCGGGCACCGGTCCCCTTGTGCACTTCGTAATTTAAAGGTGGTGAGTTTGGCAGCCAGCTGGAGCGAACATCACCTCCAGATGGCTCTGCACAGCGAGTGGGACTGATGGCAGCATTTGGCAACTGCTCTTCATGGTGGTGTGAAGGGTATGACGAGTGTTGTGTCAACACCCCCGGGAGGCAGGTTCCTGGCACCTGATGGGCAGGCGCAGGCATAAACTGTGGCAGGAGCGGTGTTCAAGTCTGGCACCTTGACTGTGTCAAGCGACGAGCTGCTTACAGTCAGGTGCCCAGCCCCGCCCACCCGGGAGGACGGTTGCTGGGTACTGCTGCCGGCTCTAATTCCTGTGCTGAGCCACCTGGACGTAGTGTTCGTAGCAGCTGGATACCAAATACTTCATCAGCTGGATACCATCTGCCAAGCACCAAGTGCACGGGGCCAGACGACAGGTGTCTGTTCAATAGCTGATAACTAGTTCAATATTATATTTAATCAACAACAAGCTCAGTCTGAATGCTCTGTGAGAAACAAGATTCATCTTATGTTTGGCAAGGGCGACGGGAATAACGCATACCCCCGGTTTTAAGGAACCCTGTTATAAATATTATTGTAATTAAATATCCTTCTCACATGATCCAATTCTATGAATTAATGTATAGTAATTATTTAGAGCTCAGTTTGATCTCTGGTTTCCAACTAAGGAACCCTTGTTTGCTTGTTTGCTGTTGGGGAGTTCTATCCACTAGTTTGGCTTTTGGTAGCAATTTTAACCAGAATAGGGGTTTGTTTTGGAAGCTTACCTTTCTAGATGCTTGACCTGGTCGATGGCAGACATAGAATGCTTCCAACCACACGGGGGTTTCTATAGGCCATTGCTTCCCTTGCCTCTCTGAGGGGGCCAGGTTCTGGCCGTGGGCCCCGGTAGGCCCTAAGAACTCCATACACATGACTGTGCCAAAGTCTGACATTAGCATATCAGCCTGGTAAAGCTCCGGGGAGCCGACGGGGCTCCCCCCCAAAAAATCCATATTTCAGAGTAAACATCAATATTTCCTTCATTGAATTATACCTCATACAAAAATATATGTATTATTCATCTCTGTTCTGTTAAAATGGGAATTTTATATAGAAAAAATTGCATACATACAGATTTTTATGCAATATTAAGTTTTCCTGTTACATACAGTAATCTAAGTTCTTATCTCAATGTAAAACATTGAGCTTCATATTAAGGTACTCAAAACAAAACACTGAATTATATATGAAAGACAAATCTTCCAAAAATCACATTGATTGGACGTGTCATTTTAGCTCATACAGTACTGTATATACATTAATTTGCAACATTAGGATACATTAGGATATATACAGTATATTTGGTAATACCTAAGCCATGTTGTGAGAGGTTTTAATGTGGATAACCTTGGCTATATAACCAGTATGGTTATGTAGTACAGCATTAATTAATTCGGAGAGAAATTAAAAGTTTCTAGATATTAGTCAAAACTATTTACAGTATAGACATAGGTTACCTATGTTGTTGACCAGTTTCACCGAGAATTTTATTGAGAAAAAATTTCTTTAAAGAGCTACCGTAGTTGGGAATCAAAGTTCCAATAGACAACTAAGTGGAACAATGCAATATGAACAGTAAAGGTGAGGCCTTTCTTGCCACTAACTGCTCAGGAGTTAACTGTGTGGTGCCAAAAAAAACAGTAGCCAAGCCGAGGAGCAAGAATCCACTCTATCAAACATATAAATTATTGGGACTGATTAAAAGTTCTAAATCTGTATTCTCTAGAGCGCAGGTGAGGGAGAAACATAATAATTTACATGTAGAAAACATTAGACGTTTATAATTTTCACACAGAAATAACATCATGTGAAACTAGTAAGGATGGCAGGATGTGGAAAACAGCCTCATTGAAATGCAGAGGTGCAGTAGGTATGCTGAGAGAGAGCTCCATCAACATCAAAGGCCCAAGACACTTCAACTTTCATTTTTCAAGGCCCAAGATATTTCATTTTCTCCCACTATACATAAGGGGCATAACTGGCCAGCCTCTTACGGTGATCAAGAGAGAGCTCAATAAACCACTCCAAAGGATACCTGATCAATCAGGCTGTGATCAGCCACTTCCAACACCTTGGTTGACCAAATGACCAACCATTAGTCCTGGACAGGACCGGGTAGTGGGAATGTTCATTCCTGAAACCACCACTGGGTAGGTATGGTACGAAAATATGAACTTCAACAAAAAAATAATTATCTGTCTGAAGCATACATTTCCAGTATAATTGTCTAAAAAAAATATTTTCTTATATCATAAAAGTTTAAGTTAAAAATAAAATCTGTCAAATTAGAAATATAAAAAACTGAGCCCCCCATTTATCTAGGCAAGAGGTTAATTCATACCAGCACAAGTAACCTAACTCCTGTAAATAATGACTAATTCTAACTCCACAAACACATCTGTGAAACACTAGAGACTGGTTGGATGGAGAAGTTGCAACACACAGTATAACTCCCTTTCACCAACACAAATATTGCAAGTGACAAAAATATATAAATTGCCAAGATGGAGGGTATTCAGGAGCAAACTTTCTATTAAAATTACCAATCCAAATTCTCTCAAGTGTGTAATATTTTTCCAACACAATGGTATAAATTTTTTTTATATCTTGCTCTTTTTTTACCACAATTTCTCATTCCTATCATTAATTTCACTATAATGAATTTATATACTGTACTGTATTCATAGTCCTTTAATCTTCTGTCTCCGCATACCTGAACCATTTCACTACTCCATCTTCCATTTTGTTACCACGCCTCTACTATTACCTTACACCTTTCTTTCATACTCTGTCCAAACTTCTCCTTATATAACTAACCTTCACAAACTGTTGGTAATTCTTGCTATCCAATTAGAATTCTAGACCAACTTACCAGTTCAAGACATTTGCTTAATATCCATCATGGTATTAAAGAGACTCCAACCATAATAATAGGCCAAGACCCCACAACAGTCTTCACAAGCTCACCTCCACTGTTAGGAAAGTTAGCTAAAGAGGCGATGAATCACAATAACGTGGCTAAAGTATGTTGACCAGACCACACACTGGAATGTGAAGGAACGACGATGTTTCGGTCCGATCTGGACCATTCTCATCGACTTGAGAATGGTCCAGGACGGACCGAAACGTCGTCGTCCCTTCACATTCTAGTGTGTGGTCTGGTCAACTTAGCTAAAGAGGTATAGTTTGAATGTGACATTCGTGTGTGTGTCTTGCAGCTTGTTCTTCCATCCAGCCCCGAGTGTTTCACACACGGTGTATGGAGGTGTGGAGTTAAAATATCGTATTGCACGTTTAAACTTGTTCAAGCATATACTCTTTTATTTATTTATTTATGCATATACAAGAAGGTACATTGGGATTGTGAGGATACATAATATGGTAATTACAATCTTGTAAAGCCACTAGTACGCGCAGCATTTCGGGCAGACCCAGATCTTTTCTAGGTACAGTACAGTATCTGTATAGGAGAAATGACAAGGGAAATTTTGAACAGGTTATATTGGTTAATTCCATATTATAAAGAAATGTATATTGCACAATGTAAAATTTAAATTACAAAATATAAACTATACACAATTAAGTAGTTATCTGGCCAGGAACACACACAAACATACAATACTCTTAATTAAGTTCCTCCTTACTTTATTTTTTTTTAATAAAATATTTAACAAAGTATTATCCTTGAATACTACTTCACGCACTTAAGATACCATCTTGGCCCCCTGGTCTCACCTCACATGAAACTTAACAAAGTTTCTGCTAGGAAAAAGTTACTTTTTTTTTGTAATTTAATCAAATTGTAAAAATAAATATATAAATGCCTATATTATATATATAATAAAATGTATTGAATGTGCAAGATGAATAAATTTACGGAATGTCAACCATTTTGATGAGTATAAATCATTCTACAGACTGGAATGTGCTGTATGAGTCTGATGTTCCTCCTTCTTGATCCAAGATGCTGGACAAAGCCACATCACGCTTGTTTTTTACAACTTTCCATGAGCGCTGCGTGTAAGTGAAATATGCCTCAATTTCCCCAAGGGTGCGGCCCTTGGTCTCCGGAACAAGTAAATACACGAGTATCAGTCCAATAACACACACACTGCTGTAGACTGTGCAGGTACCAGCAATACCAGTCAAGGATTCCAATCTAATTAGAAATAGAAATAATGAAGATTGTAGTACACTACTGTAATCCTAAATATACTGTATAGCAAGTAAGTAATCATGAAAAGAAAAGTCAAAGCCCAGAAAGCTATATAGATAATGTACAGCAAAATATGCATGTTACTTTTAACAGAGGCAAGAGCTGGTATTATTTACCGTCCTAAATAATTTGGCTTTCTAGGTCACCACTTTGGACAAATTAGGTTAGTCAGTTTTGGAAATTTTAGATCTTGGTTTAGGTTACAAGTGGCCCTTATATAAGACTGCTGTTTGTCAGAATTTGAGCAGTAGGCAAGAAAACCAGCTTGTAATAATGAAATACCTCTTACTGGTTGGGCTTCAGTGACTCCCTTGTCTTTTCCCCCCTCTACCAGGTGAGTTGAATTGTTGTCATAGGCTTTGGCCTGATGAATGTTGACAAGGGGAGCCAGCAACTCCCAATAATGCTGCCATCTGTCAATGGTCAGCTGTAACTAGAGGGTTTTGAACCAACAACTGGATTTGCAGATTTCTTTGCTGCTTGAATTTTTCTCCGTGAACCTTTAAGTTGCCTATTTTGCTTCGCTTACACATTGGATGTTTCCTTGGTAAGGATAATTGTAACACTTCCCTGCTTTTGTGAGTAGGGAGAAGCTCGGGAATCTGGTCTCCAGTAGCTGGTGTAAAGGACTTCTAGTGCAAATGACTCAATATGTGCGGAGCTATCTCAGTGTGGCTAGGCTACAGGGTTGTTCATTATAGTCACCAACAATGACCAAAAATTATTCCATTATTTCCGTCTAAGAGAAAAAGTTTCTATTACAATGCTGCTAAAAATCATTATTAAGCAAGTTAAATTAAGTAACAATTTTCAATATTATGGGATAAAATTTGAGAAATTTGTACTCCAGAAAAAATACAGTAACATATGTAAACACTAAGGCTTGTAAAGTATATTTAAAGAGTAAGCATGACAAGATAAAAAAAAAGGTGCTCCTATAAAATAAAAATGATATAGCCTGCTTTGCTTAATATAAAAAATAAACTTGTCCTTTTATAAATGTATTTCACGAAAAACCAGACTACGAATTCAAATAGATATTTTAGCAGCTTAAGGTCAACTCACACCTTGAATCAAATTGCACATCTCCTTTGGAATGCATAGGTTAAATACATTAGTTTTAGTTGTTACAGAGATTTTGCTCATTGTTCTTAATCATAACTTTATGGGATGAGATTTAATATATATAGTTAATATATATTGCTCATGATCGCTGCAAAACTAACGCTCAATACACATTACAGCATATTCAGCTATTTACAAATAGGACTAAGCAAAAATCATAAACTACTTACCTGAAGTAAGTCTTGGTAATTATGAAAGCTAGAAACCAGTTTAGTACAGAGATGACAGCAGCGGCCTTTTCCCTCGCTGCTTGTGGGAACATTTCCCCCACCAGCACCCACGTGATCGGCCCCACGCCGAACGAATAAGCGCTGACATAGACGATCGCAGCAAGTATTGCAACCCAACTTCCTCCTGCATTATGACAGAAAATATATATACTGTACAGTACATACATATATTTAATCATGTTGCTGATAGATACCATTACTTAGTATTTCTGAATTCTGTACTCCTTCCCGGCTTGGTGCCTTCTTTTGAAATTCACTTACTTAACCACTGTGTTGCGCCGAGTTTATTGTGAAATTCCCCATGCGCATGAAATCAAGTGTTCCCAAAAATGATTTTTTCTTATTAAAATGATGAATTCCCTTCCCTAAATATGTCTATGTAAAAATAAATGTCTAATTCCACTTACTTTGGGTGTGGGGACGTGGACACAATGTGTGCCGTGACGTCATCAGGGGCTGGTCGCCCGTGCATGAAGCTCCCAGACAAGGTCGCCCGGGCCATTCAAGCACCGCGTGTTGCCACAAATATATTTTCAATTATTTGTTCTATGTATTTCCAATGCAGTTTTATTTTTTTTATCATCTATGATGCATATTTGTGTCCTTTAGAATATGTATATGGTAGAATGTTCATAATGTTCCATGGCACTGTGATACATGTGTCAGTAATGTGTCCACAATAAATGTTTATTGTCGCAATATTACTTGTTAAAAATTCACTAAAATTACAATATGTACAGTTTCACACACTATTTACACAGTAACACACTGTATTACACACTCAGTACTTCGGAAGTGAGTAATAACCAACGAAGTAGTCCAAGGTACACAGCGCGACTTCACTCCCGTTGCACCAGGTACAGATAGATTTTTGCTTAGTGTTTCTTCGTTCTGTGTGCTTACAAATAACGCACTCACGTACACCCTTGGCTTTAGTACTTGTAGGTGGTATGTAGCCAAGCTTGTAAAGCATAAAGTAGCATTGAAAAGATTATAGGAAAAGATCATTTTGTAAGGTAGTCTTGAAAAGATCGCTTTGTAAGCTGAATCTAAGTGGGTGGCTGAATCTAATCCTGTGGCTTAGATTCAGCCACCCTCGAAGAGTTTCCGTCAATCTAAAAGTGATTCAGGCATTCTCGAAGAGATTCAGGCATGCTGGAAGAGATTCAGCTATTCTTGAAAATATCTATGGAAAACACCACCATGGAAGCTGGTAACACTGTTCATCTATGCTAATTGTATCAGATGCATCGTCACTGAACACAGAAAACGATTCATCTATTTATCATCTACAGTGGTACCTCGGAATACGAGTGTCCCTGAATACTAGCAGGATTTGCTCGGAAAATGTGCTCGGTAGGCGAGGGTTACCTCAGAACACGAGTTAGCCGATACGTGTACAGGCCGAACTAGCGCATGGTGGTAAGGCGATCATCGCCCCTCACCCCTCAGTTTACCAGTTTAAATATTTCAACTAGTTGAAATTATGGAAGCTTAAAACAAGAATATACTTATGGTACCTTAAAACCCAGCATTGAATGTAATGAAATGCCTCTTTCTGGAGGATCCTTGGTGGCTCCCTGAACCTATCTTCCTGAGATTGTTTTTCATATTAAACTTGTTTTACTGTGTACTGATTGTTGCAGTATTTTTGCCTGATGTATTTGTAACTCCACCGAGCTCTTTTGAGTAAATCTCTTGTTCCGTGTGACTCATTTGCTTTAGTCATTTGGCAGTTTTCGAGGTTTCATTCTCTGTGAACTCTCCAGTTCCCGTAAAGCTGTGCTTTCTGGAGGCTATTCTCTGCACCTCTGTGAGGGGGCCACAGTCTGGCACTGGTCCCAGTTGGCTAAAGAGAACTGTACAGATATGCGGCTAATGTGACCGTGTAATGTGTAGAGATACACGGCTAATGTGACCTTTCAGTATGAAGCAATCTAAGGAAGATTGATTTTAGGCAAAGCCTAAAATTACCCGTGAATGAGCACCAATTTGCACACCACAACCTAATATGTATACTCATTCAGTTTGGTAACATCAATTTTCATGTTACCTCGCTCGTTTTGGTATCAAATTGTTAACAATATAAAGATGCGTATTTTAAAACTAGTCCCATAATAATAGCACAAATAGAATTTTAACAAATATTTTAAAATTTAAAAATTAGACCCAAAAAGTATTTATAATCTTTCAAGTGTTCTGGCATTAAATTTCGCGTTACATCTTTCATTTTGGTATCAAATTGTGCGCATTCTAAAGGCACTTATTTTGAAACTATCCCGAGGTCGATCGGATAAAAAATGGATTTTATACAAATATTTTTGTAGTGGATGCAAGTCCTGTCCACGGCTAGGAATCAAGAGAACAAAAAAATGGACGTGATCGGTGTCCAAACCGAGCGATACTGTTAATTACTGCATATGAGAAACATTACAGCAAATGGATCTTGCTGATACAGCATTATAAAAAATTATTTGGTAAACTCAATATGGTTTCAAAATTATTACAAAATTTTAATTGAATAATTAAAGCTTGGTCACAAACCTGCTCCATATTTAGTTGCAACTTCACAGATTGCAATGGTAGCCAGTGCAATAGCCATGGCAGCAATAGATGTCATGAGCAATTTTCGACGCCCTAACTTGTCCACAAAAACAGCAGCCCCAACAGTTGAAAATACCTGTAACATTAAAACACATAAAAACAGCAGTGACATCAAAGCTGCACAACGACTAGGAGCAAAAGTGAAACAGTTTGAAAGGCGTTATGAAAGGCGTTATGAAAGGCATTATGAAAGGCATTATGAAAGGCGTTATGAAAGGCGTTATGAAAGGCATTCATAACGCTCCAATTCCGATCAAATTCAATGATCCAACAATAAAATCAAAATGGCTACAATCAGTGGGGCCATCAAACCCTTTCCAGGTATTTCACTAAAAAAACTTACTGCAAAGTATTCATTTATACATGAGTATATGGATCTCTGCCATGACACATCTTAAGTATTTGAAACTATTCTGCGGTACTGTATTGTACTTGCAAAGCCACCCCATTATTATAGTGTATGATAAGATCATCTGTGGAGGAGGCCATCATCAGGTATCAGTACAGTATATGGTCAAACCGATACTACTCCTCACAGAGTTTCCTAACTAATATATCACTCTGTGTATCATAAAAACTGACTTAATTATAAACTAATACCGGCTTGCACTTTCCAAAAATCACATCACTACAGTTGTCAATGAATACTGATCATTTAGAAGTCATTATAAGAGCAAAGAGGCAATAAAAATTCCACTCAAATAATGCCTTTCATATAGAGTTGCTTTAAGGCAGGAAAATAATGGAAAGAATCCAGCATTCTTCAGAGGTTTTGCTAGTGCAGGCACTATCCACGTATATTTTATATTCTTGTATATAAGATGTTACAACATACTAAACATATCAAACCTTAATTATGTAAACAAAAATTGCATAAGTACGTACGAGTGTAAGCGTTTGAAACGAGGCAGGATATACTAAGTCCAAGTGTTTGTTTACAATGTAAAAAAACCCTGGGCAAAAATTATATGATTTGGAAATATTTTTCTAGACGCAGTTACAAAAGTTGAATATCATAACACTGATCGAATTTACCTGATTTAAGCATTACCACGCAATGCAGCATAAGGTACAGAAACACCAAGATAGAAAATGCCATTTAATGTATACAAATGGGCTGAATAAAATTTTGTGAAATACACAATACTGTACATTAGAAAAGTGGTAGTGTAGTACTGTACCTGCATGAGTGTGACCACAGTAGCTGCCCAATATTCACTGACAGCTGGCACAGCTTGATGAAGGAAGGTGGCACAGAATGTTATGATAGCATTGTAGCCAGAGCACCGATTGACCACAGTTACCAAAGCCACAACTCCAAGAGGGAACACACATGATCTATGAGTTATGATGTCAAGCCATGAAAAAGCATTATATCTGAAAAAATGGTGAATATGAATAAGATTATAGTATCACATTCCTTATAATATACATACATAATAAAATGTTTGTATTTTTATGGTAAAAACCAGCATTAAATGTAATGAAACTCATCATTCTGGTAGATCCCCGGTAGCTCCCTGAACCTATCTCACCAAGATGGCTTTCCACTATTGGGTCACATCAGTCACAGAAGTCCTGATTGACCTACTAAGAACCAGAGCCAGAACCTTGCCCCACCTCACAAGAGGAACAAAGAGCAGGGGATTGTTACAGACAACTGCAAGATTCACAAAGTAAAGTCACTGAACCAGCCAAATGACTCCACAAACGATTCATGCAGGTAAAACTCGCACCCCCTCTCATACCAAGAACTGCAATGAAAGATGCAAGTGGATTCCAATAACTAAGCCACCTGTAAACCATAGAAATGTTAACATTTGTGTCATGAATTCCAGATGCATGAAGGGGCAGAGAACATCGAATCTGCAAGGTACATCACCAGGCCGATCTGTTGGAAGAAGCAGAGCTGCAGAAAAAGCCCAGATGCCACACTGGGCCAGAGGAGCCATAAACAAAGGCTGAGCTAGACAATAAAGAGCCAAATGGGAAAGGCTTCCACTGCAAGAGCTTTGTTTTCAGGAAATGGAGCCATGTAAGTGGGAAGCTGCAGGTTCTACACTGACGTGAGAAGGTCCACCGCAGGGTGACCAAACATCTCACCGAGTCAACAGGACGTGGTGCCATTGATGGTTCAATTTATAAAAACAGAACAGAAATGAGATAAAACCATCCATGAGAACACTGAACACACCCTGCACATGAACTACGCAGAGAGTCAGAAGCTGAGCTACTCGTCCAGTTCCAAAAGAGAAAAAACCAAAGTGATCCCCTGCTGTTCAATGAATTACCGAGGAGCAGTCGGAATGGAACCAGGAAGACAAATCTTCTGAAGGTCCTGCCACACTGTTGCAGACTTGTGCAGCGTGCTGTGTGCCCATTGCTCAAGGCCTGAGCAATGACTCGTGGAGGCTTGATGAGCACTGGTCACAAAAGCCCCATCCAGAACCTAGGTGTCTGTGAACACACTGAGTGACAGGGAAGGATGGCACTATGGAACTAAACCCCCAAAAGCCCAAAGAAGCAGCAGGTGATACAAAGTCAAATAAGGACAAACAGGGGCGGAACCAGATGGTCCCGGCAATAGTTAAATGGGCAGAACCAGAGGAACCAGTACAATGCCCCAAAACAAAGTGTACCAAGGAAGAATACCATGCAGGCAAAGTTCAGGCTCCTGCACAAGTGCTTGACCAACAACCTTTGGCTTCCTTTCCCCTTCAAAACATTGTGATTATGCTTATAGCCTGGCAAGATGCCGAGCTGGTTTTGGCATCCAGCCAGTCTGCGTGTTTGCAAGTTGATGTCCTGGTCATTTCTGTCTCGTCAGGTTTCGGTTTCTGGTGAATTGATGAAGATCCCATTTGGTTTCACTGTGGGTTTGAACCTAGTTGAGCCTAGTCTGGATTTTTTCAAATGGCTTCCCTTTTCCTTCTACCTGCATGCCTGCTATGCTTGACACTTGTCTCAGACTGGAAGCAAACAACATCTGGGTCATTTGTTGGCTTCCAGTTGCCAGTTTCCTCTTTCGTTTTTGGGGCAAAAAGCCATTCTCTCCCTCTGCACTCCCCCTCTTCCTAGATTCTTTGGCATCTAAAGGAAGACACCACTAAATCTATACTAACAGAACCAACACTTTTAGGATGGTAATAATGTCTTGTAATGCAGGAGTAAACTAAAGGATAGAAATGGCATAATAGGCCAACACAGCCTGGTTATGACTGAGAAAGTTGACCTTGCCATGCTAATGTAAAGCACACAAATACACACTGCACCCCAAGCCAGAGAATGCTGCACCCTACTTGAGTAAAGACAGGACATTCAAGGAAAAGAACCCAACTCAACCCGGGCAAGGACCACCACAAGTGAAGAGAGCTTATAAGGAAGTGAACCCCAAATACCCCAAGGAAAGAGTACCCTGAAATGCATGGACATTATTAGGGAGCACAAAGGGAAGAAAACCGTGTGCACATGCAGCTCCAAGCACTAAAGTCCAGGCTCACACTACATTGAATAGTGTAAAGAAAAGCCAACAAAGTTAAGAAAACCATCACTTAGCTGAAGCAGGAGACCAGAGACCAAGTGGAGAAAGGCGACCCGATACACACACACTACACACATCAGCATAGAACCGAGGACTGTGTCACTGGCTGACTGCACGCTACCTCTCCCCTGACTGTCCAAAAATGCCTGGGAGGTTAGGTAAATGAGTTGGTGCTTCTTTTGAAACTTTTCATTAATTTGTTGACATTGTTTTAGAGGTCTTCTGGTGTTCATGAGACTACGTTCTCTTCTTTAGTCATCTGTGGTTTGTTTTATCTCGCTGACTTTCTGGGATGCCTTCCCCAGAGGTGGCACAAAAAAAAAAGATAAATGCCACTTCTCCCTGTGCCTCTCCAACGGTAGCCAGGTTCTGGCTCTTGCTCCCCGGTAGGCCAGATAGAACTCCACGGCTGATGTGATCCAGTAGTTGATACACTATCAGTGATAGTAGCTTCAGGGAGCCACAAGAGCCCCCCCCCCCCGAAAAACCTAAATTATGTGTCTAGATATGGGGGCTGACAGGTGTATCAAGATGATCAATAATACTGTCGTTACTGTTTTAACAGAAGCAGTCATTACTGCAAAGCATGCAGCATTTTGGGTGAGAAATTAAACCTAACAAAGTAATTGAGATATGAAAAACATGCCATGATTTATAACTTACAAGGTGAACAGTAAATCTTGAATGATATAACAATTAGCAATATTATTTATCATTAAACCAAAATTACAATAATGTCATAGTTAAATCAAACCTATTCATTGTTTATTATGGAGAAAAATAATTTTGAACGATATCAAATACATACTGGCTTGCTTTAGAGGATATAATTTGCTGCAAATCGTATTCCACACAATAATGATGTCCACGTAGCCTCGTGAGGGTCTTCCTTGCATCATCCTCTCGGCCGCATGCTACTAGCCACACAGGTGAATTAGGAATGAAGAGAGTAGCCACAAAGTACACCACAACAGTAAAGGCTCCAAATATGGCTAAGCCTCGCCATTCCATAAATGTCCCTGAAATTCAAAATGTTATTTTTTTTCTGCACCATAAAGCAGGCTTGAGCTATACAACTTTATTTTTTATTTTTTTGTAGTAGTTACATATATATATATATAGCAGCTGTTGCTTTACCTTGTAAAATAAAGACATAATGTGATGGTGGACGAGTCGAAACATTTAGTATTGGTTTAAGTGCAGACAATAGAGAGATAAGAAAAGAGAACAGACTGTACAGGTGTTCATGGTTATTTAGTCAGGTAAGCTCTGAAAATTGTTTGAAAATAAAATATGACATTTATTATGTATCAAATGTATTATCTAGCAGGTGTTTACAACAATAATAAAAGTGAAAAAAAAAGGTGGCACAAAAAATCAGTGAGAAACTAAAGAATTAAGAATGGGAATTTATAAGAAACAGAAAGACATTGTGAAAGCTAAGAAAATATGGTAGAATAAGTAACTACTGTACATACCTGTAGTTACTAGGTTCAATGCAAGCCATTTCTGGCCCTAAATCTGGAAATATTTCAAATCATTTCATTATAATTGTCTATATAAAGTCATAAGAATTACCAGTCTTAGAGTAAAAGACACAACTGGTGGAGAGAGTTGTTCAAGTATGGTCGAGTGTTTCTTAATAAACACTACAGTTACTGTACATAGGATACACACAATATCTTACTGTAGAAAACCCAAAGACTAAAATATTACCAAGGAGAGCTATAGTAAAGATGCCCATGTTGACTCCCAGCTGTACCACACAACTCAGAGCACCACGCATAGATGAGTGAGCAATTTCACTAATGTAAACTGGTGCTGCTGATGTTACAATTCCTAAAGACACTCCAGTCAGAAACCTGAGACAAGCAAAAATAAATTACAGTTATCATTTGAATAAATAAATAAATCAGTTAACTAAAGTTAAAGAGAATACCAGATAATGTGAACAAGTCCTTTCCATGATAAATGCAGTCAGTGCACAGCTGCAGAGAAATCACTGTTGCTTTAACTGTTCCTGTTATTCATCTCCACAATTTTTAGCAACTATTAATAAAACTCAAAATAATTAATTTACACACACCTGCCACCATACATCATATACACATCAGATGCAGCACTAATCATTATCCAACCAATCAAGCGTGGGAGAGCTGAGGCCAAAACAGCACGTCTCCTGCCCAAACTGATCACCCATGATGATACGAGAGCCCCAATACAAGCACCAAGTAGGAGCAGCGAGCCCAGCCACGATGCTTCCTAGTGGATAAAGGCTAAAGTTACTACATGCCCAAAAGATGTTTTATTTGTAGATTTACAGTACTGCAACATCAAGCATAAGTCTTAATTATATGAAATTTTGTAATTGTTAATTTAGGCATGTATTAAATTACCTGGCTAATTAGTGATTATACTTAACCTAGGACTTTTCCCACTATGATAACCATATTCCAAACAATATATATTCTTTGCCTACCTCTTCAGTAAGGAAGAGATCTGTAGATAACTCTAGCTCTGTTTCGCCTCTCAATAGAACAGATAAATCATCATTTGAGTTGCTTGAATTCAAAAGGTAGCTGTTGTTATGAGTAACTGGTCCAGCATTGGAACTGAAATTGGAGCCGAGTGTGGTGCTGATGGTACTGACGTCTGACATTAAGGTGACGTCAGTTTGATTGTCGTAAGTATCTTCTTGGAGGAGGGTGGGTATGGCTGGGGAAGTGTATCCTTCTAGTACACCTCCGGAGAGAGTACTTAGTCCCATAACACATGCTGCTATTATCTGAAACAATTTCAGATATGTAAACATCATCCAAGAATGTAAAAGCAGATGCTCTTCTCAGCTAAATTAATAGTGTCACATATAGTACAGTATAACAATTTATAAACATTAAGGTTGATAACACACTTTATATATTTACACTTAATTTTTGGGGAAGGGGGGGGGGGTATAGTATTATAACTTCTAAACACATATACTAAGCAACTATCATATGCAATATAAAACACATTAACAAACCTCAAACTTGCGAGTCACTGACTCTGCTCCTCCAACAGGATAAACACCAGGATAAAGTTCATCAATGTGTACTGCTCTCTCTGGGACAACCACCACCACCTCCCCTTCATCCACACTATGCTCCTCTCTCATCATAATGCCTTATTACTACAACAAAGCTGGAGACAAGTTAAAGCTGTGCTCAGTACCATGCTCAGTCACCTCAGCTCATGGTATATGACAACTTCCAAAACTCAAAGAATATTCATTTCAGCACCAAAAACTTCTAAAGTTCATTGAACTTCACTCAATATTTGTCAAAATAATCCTGCAATTACAATAGTATTATATGTAGTAATACATGACAAAAAATTCACTTCAGCAAACCATAAAGTACATTTCCAAACAAGCATTATATTAGTCCATTATCACATCAGGCAGTAATGTTTTCTCTGGGGTACTCTCTCTCCTACGTTTTGCCTGAATACCACTAAGACCTGGTTGTGGTTCAGTGCTTGTTTGTCTCACTACAAATTTGTCAAGAGACATTTGTTTTTCCCCTTCGTTTTAACATTTGTCTGTAATGATGCATCAGTGTCATTGAATAGGTTAAGGCAATGACCTACTGCAGCTTGATTTGGGTGAGTCGTTTCAGCAAAGGTTTGCAATTCTTCCTATGCTGCACACATTTTCTAAATTGTTGAGGAAGAGACATTCTGTACTCTTGTTTCTGC
Organism: Procambarus clarkii; assembly: GCF_040958095.1. Lineage (NCBI taxonomy): Eukaryota > Metazoa > Arthropoda > Malacostraca > Decapoda > Cambaridae > Procambarus > Procambarus clarkii. The sequence goes on from NC_091220.1 coordinate 20,417,194, forward strand.
TCTATGGTCATCCTTACATGGGTTTTCATATGTTGAGCCTTATCACTGACTTTCCTGGGACTCTTAGTGTGATATATAATAATTACTTTAATGTTCAAAATGCAAAAAATCACCACAAAAGAGGAATTTCTTATAGGCGCGATCGTCACTAAGCGGGCAGCTGTAGTAAACTGAGGCATGTCGGCCAAGTGACCAGGAACCATGTGCTCGGTCGACCCGAACGTGTACCAACAAATATCGGAAGTCGACGACACCATCGGATGTCGAGTCGCATTTTTCTATGAAATTTACATTGTAACTCGAAATTATCGTAAGTAGGGGCAATTGTATGTCGAGGTGCCACTGTACGTAATATGTTGAGCTATGAATAGGCTTACTGCCTTGTAATTACCCAAGATATTTTGAGTACATACTGTAATGCTAATTCCTTCACATTAGAAATAAAGATGGCATAATTACAGCACATTATCAGGTGTTTCTTAAAGATTGGTGTATAACAGCACCAAAAGACAATGAAATACAATAATGAATGAATGTAAGACAACACACAATTGCCATTCAGCCTACATATATTTTTCTTTTTAAATGAGCCTCATAATCACTCATTACATCCTGCAAAATGTTATGTAGATAACACTTAACATCATGGAGATAGGATACCTCAACTTATATATGTAACATGTTTGAAGAGAACATTTTGAGTGTAAAGCTTCATAAAGGTTTATCTAAACACAATATATAATCACTTTCATTAAGTTAATTGTTAACATGTTATATATTTTGGTGTTTAAAGTATTGAAATTTTGTTACCTTGCCAGAAGTGAATTTCTCAAATAGTATACAGGTACTGTACAAGAAAGAATTGGATGACTGACAATTGCAGATTAAACCACATTGAGGATAAAAATACAAAATACATTCATCACAAATTTTCAAAATCTCAAAAAGCTAAGAATTTAAATATTTACAAAAATTATAGAAGCTATATATATATAATTAATGAATGTCTTAACACTGTAAATATTACTAATTTTAATGAGAACTATCAAAGTATACATAATTTGTATACAATAATTATCATGCATTTATGATTAAAATGTGTATTCATGTGCAAATACATTACAAACCCTTCACCTACACTAAGTACTGTGGATTTGTTAACAACAGGCACTTGGGATGATGTACTACTTGGCTGGTCAGCAGAGTCTGTTATAGCCAAAAGGTTCGGGAATTGATTCCCACATCAGGACAGACATTTGAGCAACATCATCTTTCACCTGATATCTCTGTTCACTTAGTAGTTAATAGGTACCTGGGAGTTAGGCAACTGCTGTGGGTTCCATTGTTAGGAAAGTCAGGAATTGGCCAAGGGTGACAATGATATGACAATGAGGCTTACTGTTCCCAGATGAAGGAAATCCATGACTGCAATATTGTATAATAACTAACTGCAATATTGTATAATAACTATGGTACAAGACAACCAGTGTTATGGGCTGATCATGGAACTACATGATGCAGCATTCTGATGCAATGGCAAGGATTCAGGCATCTTTAAACAGGGAAGAATTTGGAAAACACTGAAAATGCATTGCAGGTACTATAATTATAAGTCTAAACACCTAACCTATGATACTTGTTATGTTTTATTTTTTATTTTATTTATTTTATTTATATATATACAAGAAGATACATTGGGTTTGTGAGAATACATTGGATAGTACAGTATTTACACTTTTGTAAAGCCACTAGTACGCGCAGCGTTTCGGGCAGGTCCTTAATCTAACAGATAATTTTAAGTAGGTAAATTCTAGCAGAATTGATAAATGATAATGATACATTGCAAGAGAAAAATGAGATGAGAGATCTTAGTAAGTATATTAAAGCACATTGTTATATTAAAGCTCTGATTGATTACATTGTATATATAAAGTACATTGTACAATGTAATTATGAAGGTAAAGCACTAGGCCAATATTTCTATATAGCAGATAGAGTACATTTGAAAAAAGCCAATACTGCCTATAAGGCCACGTTAATCTCGGCCTTCATTGAGTACATAATGACCAGATTCCATATTTTCCTCTCGAGTGTTGCTCCTCAACAGTTGGTTCATAATAATAAAATGTCTTGTAACAAAAGGTCCGATTTAAGATCCGATCTGATAGAAGACAATGTTCACAAGAGCCGTCCAGCAGCACACTGGAGTCACGGGTGGTTCAAGTACGTTTATTGAGACAATAAAGTAGATCTCAAAGGGGTAGAGCAGTTTAGGCTATTTCCACCCACCCCACGGGTGGTGTCACCAGGGAACAGCAGTCATGGAGCGTCCTGCACCAGTACTAGTCCCGTCATGTGACCACTACTCTTGAGGCACCGTGTGTGACCTTACATCGCGTGACTGACACGACTGTTGTTACCCCGGCGACCACCCTATTGTTTACCTCGCCGCCCTTGTCCGCACCCTCCAGCTGGCCCTGGCTTCCACCTGTCATCCGCACCCTCCAGCTGGCCCTGGCTTCTACCTGTCATCCGCACCCTCCAGCTGGCCCTGGCTTCCACCTGTCATCCGCACCCTCCAGCTGGCCCTGGCTTCCACCTGTCATCCGCACCCTCCAGCTGGCCCTGGTTTCCACCTGTCATCCGCACCCTCCAGCTGGCCCTGGCTTCCACCTGTCATCCGCACCCTCCAGCTGGCCCTGGCTTCCACCTGTCATCCGCACCCTCCAGCTGGCCCTGGCTTCCACCTGTCATCCGCACCCTCCAGCTGGCCCTGGCTTCCACCTATCATCCGCTCCCTCCAGCTGGCCCTGGCTTCCACACCTCACCACCTGTCGTCCGCTCCCTCCAGCTGGCCCTGGCTTCCACACCTCACCACCTGTTATCCGCTCCCTCCAGCTGGCCCTGGCTTCCACACCTCACCACCTGTTATCCGCTCCCTCCAGCTGGCCCTGGCTTCCACACCTCACCACCTGTCGTCCGCTCCCTCCAGCTGGCCCTGGCTTCCACACCTCATCACCTGTCGTCCGCTCCCTCCAGCTGGCCCTGGCTTCCACACCTCACCACCTGTCGTCCGCTCCCTCCAGTTGGCCCTGGCTTCCACACCTCACCACCTGTCGTCCGCTCCCTCCAGCTGGCCCTGGCTTCCACACCTCACCACCTGTCGTCCGCTCCCTCCAGCTGGCCCTGGCTTCCACACCTCACCACCTGTCGTCCGCTCCCTCCAGTTGGCCCTGGCTTCCACACCTCACCACCTGTCGTCCGCTCCCTCCAGCTGGCCCTGGCTTCCACACCTCACAAGACAGAACACGAAACAAAGGTTTAAATTAGATAAGTTTAGATTTCGGAAAGACCTGGGTAAATTCTGGTTCGGTAACAGGGTTGGTGATTTGTGGAACCAATTACCGCATGACGTGGTGGAGGTGGGCTCCCTTGATTGTTTTAAGCGTGGGTTGGACATGTATATAATTGGGATTGGTTGGTTATAAATCGCAATCTTTGCTTGTTACAGCCCCGCTCCTGTGCCAAGTAAGTTCATTACGGGCTCACCATAGCCCGTGATACTTGGAACGTTTTGTTCCCAGTAGCTGAATCTTAAACAACAACAGGTTATAAATAGGAACTGCCTCGTATGAGCCAATAGTCTTTCTGCAGTTACCTTTATTCTTATGTTCTTAATGTTAATGATAGCGTCAATGTTAACGAATACAACATCAATGTTAATGATAGCGTCGAAAGTAATGATAACAGCTCTTTTTTTTTATTATTATACTATTTTCTACCACAGACGCAGCATCTACAATGCTAACCAGCACATATACATTTTCTTCTGTCCTCCATGGACAGGGTTAGAGAAGTGTTAAACATATAGTTCAAGGGTTTATTGAACACTCAACCACAGAAGGTGATTAGGTGCTTTTAAAATGCTAAGCTAACCTACATACGTAAATACATATACACACAGATTTACGTATGCCCTACATAAAGTGTTTGATGTGTCCTTTACATAGTGTCATTAATGTACATTCACAAAGGTGAAATGTAATTCTGATCAGCTTCCATATATACTTTATACCCATACATATACATACACATCCCGGGACCAAAGAGCCAAAGCTCAACCCCCGCAAGCACAATTAGGTGAGTACACACACATATACATACATATATACACACACACACATGCATTCACATACATTGGTCTCATTTACTCTGACAGGGTGAGATAGCTGGTAAAGAAACTAGTGTGCAATTAAGCACTTAATCACTGAAGGTGCTTTTACAAGCTCAGGTTATATAGTTACATCATATATATACATTGTATAATTGATATATTACATGGTCAATCTTGGATACAAGTCCAATATATCATCAAGTGTTCCAGTACTCATATAGTAATTACACAGTTCAGCATACCTTAGCCCAGGAGGGCGAAAGTCAGTCAGTATGGGACATTCTACAATATAATGTTCAAGAGAGTGCATGTTTTCTCTTTCACAAAGATAACAGCTTCTAAGGTCAGAGAACTTCCGTAATGATAACGGCAACAGTGGTAATGATAACAGAATGAACGCTAAGAGTGCACGCACCTGATGAGTCTTGCAGACATCAGTAGCCTCGCCACTCTTCGTCTCCACCTTCATCATCCTTATCATGTCTGATGTTACATTGCACGTGTACTGAGCGGTGTACTAGTGCTTAACCACCACTTATCGTGAAGATGAATTATTATCCTGAGTGTGAACTGGGCGACACAGCTTGGGTTTCCTGGTACCAAGTTTAACACTTTAGCACATTGACTTATCCTGTCATCAGCCTCAAGCACAGCCAAAGAATCCAGAGCGTGGAGCTCGTGTGCGCGTTTAGACACGACACCGCACCTTTCTCACACTCACTGGTCTAAATTACAGGACAGCATGTGTGTGCTTATCATTACGTAAGTACACCTGCTAATACACCTGTGCTCAGCGCAGCAAATAGGTCAGGGTTCAATTCACACGGCAGGATAGAAGTCTGATGCCTCTTCTTGATAGTGGGTGCAGTTTGCATGAAGTGTTTGTTCTCCCGATGACTGCACCAGTACACATGTTGGGATACGCGTTTATGCTGAGGATGATAAGAGTTTCAAAAGTGCTTGTTGTGTTGTGCTGTAGGTGGAGGAGCGGCGACTAAAACAGAGGTGTATGTTAGAGGGAGACTTGTCGCACCGTAGGGCGGTAAGCTGTGTTTACGGCGTCAGCTGATCCATGGTGTTGCCACAAGGCACTTGTTTCCTGTGTTTAGCTGTTGGTGGCGCCAGGTATAAATGTGGCACAATTTGTTGGTCGACTGGAGATATTTAGCCAGTGCTTTGACTTTGGTATTTTTCCTGTAACGAGGGGTCACCGCCGCCTCCTATATAGCAGGGCAATATAGTGCCTTTTTGGGTCTGAAGCCATATTGGCAAGAGCTAAGTATATTAAGTTTGGCAAGAGTAAAACTGCTTGTAGATTAGTTTCTCAAATATTTTTGACAAGTTTGACAGAATTGATATAGGTCTGAAGTTGTTGACGTCAGTGAGATCACCACATTTATGGACAGGGGTTACTTTCGCTTTTTTTTTTAGAATATCTGGAATGGTTTGGAATTAAAGTGACTTGTAGAGCAATGCAGTGGCAGGAGCTAAAAATCTGGAGGCTTTTTTGTAAATTAGAATTGGTATCTCCGCGAGGGCACTAGACTTTATTTTAAGGGAAAGGATTGTCTCATTAACATCAGTGGAATTAGCAGGCGTTAGGTACAGAGACTGGATAGTTACCTGCAAGGTAGTCCTGAACATTAGTACTGGAGGATGGAATATTAGAAATCTTTCATATGAAGAAAGATTAACAAAGCTTAACTTGCATTCACTCATAAATCATTTATATATATTATAAACAACAGAGGTCCCAGGACAGAGCCTTGAGGCACTCCACTTACAACATTTTCCCACTCTGACTTAACCCTATTTATACTAACTCTGTTTCCTTTGGAATAGCCATGCCATAATCCAACTTAATATATCATCCCCAATACCATGAGCCTCTATTTTTTTAATCAGTCTTTCATGTGGCACTGTATCAAAAGCTTTGCTAAAGTCAAGGTACACAACATCACAATCCTTACCACTATCAACTGCCTCAACTATGCTGGAATAAAAAGATAGCAAATTTGTTAAACATGAACGGCCATTTGTAAAACCATGTTGCGACTCATTTATTAATTTATATTTTTCAAGATGAAGACGAATTGTATTTGCAATTATCGATTCAAGTAACTTTCCCACAATAGACGTTAGGCTAATTGGCCGATAGTTTGACGCAAGTGATCTATCTCCTTTCTTAAAAATTGGTACCACATTAGCTACCTTCCATGACTCTGGCACTCTACCTAACTCTATTGATTTATTAAATATGGTAGACAGTCGCTCGGAAAGCTCCTCTTTGCATTCTTTAAGCACCCTGGCAAACACTTCATCCGGCCCTGGGGATTTGTTTGGTTTTAGTTTTACTATTTGTTTAATTACATCCTCCCTGGTAACTGCTAAACTAGTCAACCTGTCCTCGTCCCCACCCACATATATTTGTTCGGCTGAAAGCATTTTGTTAAGTTCCTCTTTAATAAATACAGATATAAAATATTTATTAAAAATACTACTACTCATCTCGTCATTATCCATTATTTGACCTGTCTCAGTTTTTAATGGACCTATCATTTCCCTAGTCTTAGTTCGATATAACTGAAAAAACACTTTAGGATTTGTCTTCACTTGCTCTGCTATGCGAACTTCGTAGTTTCTTTTTGCTTTCCTTATCTCTCTCTTTCTGATCAGGGGGAAAAAGACACAGGCAGTTTTGGGGGCTTATTTATTAGTAAATTAAATTCTGCAGAACATGTAAATATACAAGTAGGAATTAACAAATGTAACGTGTCCATGTCTGAGTACTAATATTTAACTTAAAATGTACCGCTTAGCCTAGTGACATGGCAAACACGTTCTGCAGAAGCCTAATGGCAGATGAAATGTAATTAGAGCTAGGTATAACAGTCAGGACACAAAGGGGAAAATAAAGTGAATAGATCACATAACACTTAACGGAGTCCGACCAAGACATAATGGTAAATCCTAGCTGAATTAACAGGAATTAACAGGCGGGCAGAAAATACCTAGTGCCTGGGGAAAAACTGATATGACAGTGGGAGAAGTTTTTCCCAGGGCGTGAGGCCGGCCGCCAAGGAATAAGGAGAAGGGTTTCCTGACTAAAGGTAGGGCTTACTAGCACCTAGACTGGGTAAAGTATTAGCTACGGACAGCGGGACACTTGGGGACCGGCGCTGCACCCCCACCGCAGGCCAACTGGCCGGACCCCCCCCCCCCCCCCCAGGGCGAGGCCCGCTGGCCGCAAGGAGGCCTCAGAGTGGCAGAGCAACAACGTTCCCGCCTGACGTAGGAAGTTTATTTAGGTTTATTTAGGTAAAAGTAAAGTAAGTAAAAGCGCTCCTCTTCCACCTGCCGACTGCCATTATCTCCGATTGGCGAGCCCGTCTAGAGACAGCTGGGTGGCCCTGCCGATACGAAAGGAATGAGGGCGTAGTCGGCTGGAGGCGAGCCTAGCTCTGCGAGGGTGGCGCGAAGCGCCCTGGAGAAGTCTTGCCTGGTCACTGGGGCACGGGGCCGGGTAGAACTTCCCGGGGGGGTCGCTCGCCAGGCTAGGGTATGCGTGCGTCCCGCGCTGTGCCTGTAGGATCCGAACATAGTGCCGATTCCTGACCATGTAAACGATACCTGGTCCAGTCAGAGCATGTGTCGACCTTTTGCCGCGTAGATTACCTCCCCCGGGCTGAAAGTAATAAGGTAGTAAGGGTGGGCCCCTGCCGAATCGGCAGACTGATGAATGCAGGACCGAGTACTGGTCCACGTGTCGTTACCTGATACCTGGTTGATGGGGTTCTGGGAGTTCTTCTACTACCCAAGTCTGGCTCGAGGCCAGACTTGTGAGAGTTTGGTCCACCAGGCTGTTGCTCGGAGCGGCCCGCAGGCCCACATACCGCTTTGTTGTTGCAAAGCAGAGGCCATTTTCCGTCACCTGTCGCTGGGTTCACGTCACGTTCAGTATAAATGGGGTTAAGTCAGAGTGGGATAATGTTGTAGGTGGAGTGCCGCAAGGCTCTGTCCTGGGGCCTCTGTTGTTTATAAAATATATAAATTATTTAGATTCAGGTTTGAGTAGCAACATTTGCAAATTTGCCGATGATACAAAAATCGGGAGGGAAATAAACACGGAAGAAGACTCACTATCACGTCAAATCGATCTAAATAGGGTTTTGAAATGGTCAAAAAAATACAGATGCAGTTTAATGTTGATAAATGTAAAGTTTTGAGGCTAGGTAATGATGATACAAGAGTTACAAGATACGAGCTGGATGGTGTTGAGATTGCGAAAGAGATCTGGGAGTTATGATTAGTAAGAATTTAATACCAAAAGATCAATGCATGAATGTTCGTAATAAGGTAAATTACTCTGGGATTTATTAATCGAAGCATTAGTAACAAGACACCTGGTGTGGTTCTTCAGCTATATCTTGCTTTGGTTAGGCCCAAAGCCTAACCAAACATTTATAACATTTTGCTATAAAATGATACTTTTTCACAGTAAAAATATGTTTTTCATGCTCTACATTCAGCACAACATTATAATGAATAAATATATCATATTTATTTAATACTAACGTAATGCTAGGATGCTTTGTGTAGCTTTGAGTAAGTTTGGGTAACTTAGGTAATTAGACGGACCCATTATAAGTACGTGTCCAAGTCTTAGTGAAGAGAGTACATGATCCTCAACTGGTGTAACCACTTTACCACTAATGTCTTGGAGCAATACAATCTTCCTTAAACTAGCATCATATTATTTATTTAAAAAACTTGTGTGGGGTGATGTCCTAAATCCATAAGTTCATGAACCACTACCTGGGCTATACACCCATGAACCACTACCTGGGCTATACACCCATGAACCACTACCTGGGCTATACACCCATGAACCACTACCTGGGCTATACACCCATGAACCACTACCTGGGCTATACACCCATGAACCACTACCTGGGCTATACACCCATGAACCACTACCTGGGCTATACACCCATGAACCACTACCTGGGCTATACACCCATGAACCACTACCTGGGCTATGCACCATGAACCACTACCTGGGCTATGCACCATGAACCACTACCTGGGCTATACACCCATGAACCACTACCTGGGCTATACACCCAGGAACCACTACCTGGGCTATACACCCATGAACTACTACCTGGGCTATGCACCATGAACCACTACCTGGACTATGAACCATGAACCTCCACCTGAGCTATGAACCATGAACCACTACCTGGGCTATGAACCATGAACCACTACCTGGGCTATGCACCATGAACCACTACCTGGGCTATGAACCATGAACCACTACCTGGGCTATGCACCATGAACCACTACCTGGGCTATGAACCATGAACCACTACCTGGGCTATGAACCATGAACCACTACCTGGGCTATTAACCATGAACCACTACCTGGGCTATGAACCATGAACCACTACCTGGGCTATGCACCATGAACCACTACCTGGACTATGAACCATGAACCTCCACCTGAGCTATGAACCATGAACCACTACCTGGGCTATGAACCATGAACCACTACCTGGGCTATGCACCATGAACCACTACCTGGGCTATGCACCATGAACCACTACCTGGGCTATGAACCATGAACCACTACCTGGACTATGCACCATGAACCACTACCTGGGCTATGCACCATGAACCACTACCTGGGCTATGAACCACGAACCTCTACCTGGACTATGAACCCAACCTATATTCTCTATGATGTAGAAGACCTCGTATGTCTTGTTTAAAAGTGTCTAGGTAAATACTCTTTAAAGAATCAAGAAATAAATAGGAAACAGAACAGAAGTGTATGTTTTAAACCCATTGTGATTCTCTTACATAAAATTTGGATACAAATAAACATATACATTGCAGATTTTATTGTCTCAATAACCATTTAGGTTCATATATATATTTTTTTGTTTTTATAATGCTTATATTTTTGTACTTTTATTAATTGCAATTACATCTAGTTAATGAGTACATTAATAAACTAGTCCAAATCGGTCGGTCGTCATCGAATATCAACAAGGTCGGGTACAGTTCCGTGACATCATCAGTAAGGAATATGGGGCTAGATCCTGGTATATAATGTACACCAACATTATTACAGAAGATGGGAGCACGGCTCTGTATGGGGCTGGATACACCACGATTTTGCCAACCACAACAGTTACGTGCTCAACACCAGTTAAATATTTGGTCCCACAGCCTTGATTTGTTTTCACATGCAAGTGTTACTATCATGTTTCATCATACACATACATGGGTTACCATCATGTTTCATCATTCACATACATGGGTTACCATCATGCTTCATCATACACATACATGGGTTACCATCATGTTTCATCATTCACATACATGGGTTACCATCATGTTTCATCATACACATACATGGGTTACCATCATGTTTCATCATTCACATACATGGGTTACCATCATGCTTCATCATACACATACATGGGTTACCATCATGTTTCATCATTCACATACATGGGTTACCATCATGTTTCATCATTCACATACATGGGTTACCATCATGCTTCATCATACACATACATGGGTTACCATCATGTTTCATCATTCACATACATGGGTTACCATCATGTTTCATCATACACATACATGGGTTACCATCATGCTTCATCATACACATACACGGGTTACCATCATGTTTCATCATTCACATACATGGGTTACCATCATGTTTCATCATACACATACATGGGTTACCATCATGTTTCATCATACACATACATGGGTTACTATCATGCTTCATCATACACATACATGGATTACCATCATGCTTCATCATACACATACATGGATTACCATCATGCTTCATCATACACATACATGGATTACCATCATGCTTCATCATACACATACATGGGTTACCATGTTTCATCATTCACATACATGGATTACCATCATGTTTCATCATACACATACATGGGTTACCATGTTTCATCATTCACATACATGGATTACCATCATGTTTCATCATACACATACATGGATCACCATCAAAACTGGTGGGCAAATATTTATTCGCTTAAATTCTTCAAACTATTTCGGTGGAAATTCAATGGGCTTGAGTCCTGCGGAGTTATCACATAGTTGACACTCGCACTCCTTGATGTTATCATATTTATAAGTGGTGTTCTTCCCAAACTCACACTGCAGCTCTACCGATATCTTGATAAATGCAGAGGGTTTGCAACACTTGCATGTAGACACATGCATTGCTTCTTCACCTAAACGATAAGATATATATTTTTATTGAATCCATTTAAAAATCGAGTTGGACTTACAAGACTTTGTATATATACACATTATTTCAGTTTATTATGTACTGGGCACTATGTAGTGTTTATTAAACAAGGCCTGTAGTTATTTTTGTAATAATTGTAATTGTAGTTATTTGTAGCACTGTATATTAGGTGTCATTATACTTGAGTATGACTGATGTTGACTGTCAACCATTCTGGTCACAACACTGAGGTCACCTGGGGTCACAACACTGAGGTCACCTGGGGTCACAACACTGAGGTCACCTGGGGTCACAACACTGAGGTCACCTGGGGTCACAACACTGAGGTCACCTGGGGTCACAATACTGGGGTCACCTGGGGTCACAACAGTGGTCACCTGGGGTCACAACACTGTGGTCACCTGGGGTCACAACACTGAGGTCACCTGGGGTCACAACACTGAGGTCACCTGGGGTCACAATACTGGGGTCACCTGGGGTCACAACACTGTGGTCACCTGGGGTCACAACACTGTGGTCACCTGGGGTCACAACACTGTGGTCACCTGGGGTCACAACACTGTGGTCACCTGGGGTCACAACACTGTGGTCACCTGGGGTCACAACACTGTGGTCACCTGGGGTCACAACACTGTGGTCACCTGGGGTCACAACACTGTGGTCACCTGGGGTCACAACACTGTGGTCACAACACTGTGGTCACCTGGGGTCACAACACTGTGGTCACAACACTGTGGTCACCTGGGGTCACAACACTGTGGTCACCTGGGGTCACAACACTGTGGTCACCTGGGGTCACAACACTGTGGTCACCTGGGGTCACAACACTGGTCACCAGGGGTCACAACACTGTGGTCACCAGGGGTCACAACACTGTGGTCACCTGGGGTCACAACACTGTGGTCACCTGGGGTCACAACACTGTGGTCACAACACTGAGGTCACCTGGGGTCACAACACTGTGGTAACCTGGGGTCACAACACTGTGGTCACCTGGGGTCACAACACTGTGGTCACCTGGGGTCACAACACTGTGGTCACCTGGGGTCACAACACTGTGGTCACCTGGGGTCACAACACTGTGGTCACCTGGGGTCACAACACTGTGGTCACCTGGGGTCACAACACTGTGGTCACCTGGGGTCACAACACTGTGGTCACCTGGGGTCACAACACTGTGGTCACCAGGGGTCACCTGGGGTCACAACACTGTGGTCACCAGGGGTCACAACACTGTGGTCACCTGGGGTCACAACACTGTGGTCACCTGGGGTCACAACACTGTGGTCACCTGGGGTCACAACACTGTGGTCACCTGGGGTCACAACACTGTGGTCACCTGGGGTCACAACACTGTGGTCACCTGGGGTCACAACACTGTGGTCACCTGGGGTCACAACACTGTGGTCACCAGGGGTCACAACACTGTGGTCACCTGGGGTCACAACACTGTGGTCACCTGGGGTCACAACACTGTGGTCACCTGGGGTCACAACACTGTGGTCACCTGGGGTCACAACACTGTGGTCACCTGGGGTCACAACACTGTGGTCACCTGGGGTCACCTGGGGTCACAACACTGTGGTCACCTGGGGTCACAACACTGTGGTCACCTGGGGTCACAACACTGAGGTCACCTGGGGTCACAACACTGAGGTCACCTGGGGTCACAACACTGAGGTCACCTGGGGTCACAATACTGGGGTCACCTGGGGTCACAACACTGTGGTCACCTGGGGTCACAACACTGTGGTCACCAGGGGTCACAACACTGTGGTCACCTGGGGTCACAACACTGTGGTCACCTGGGGTCACAACACTGTGGTCACCTGGGGTCACAACACTGTGGTCACCTGGGGTCACAACACTGTGGTCACCTGGGGTCACAACACTGTGGTCACCTGGGGTCACAACACTGTGGTCACCAGGGGTCACAACACTGTGGTCACCTGGGGTCACAACACTGTGGTCACCTGGGGTCACAACACTGTGGTCACCTGGGGTCACAACACTGTGGTCACCTGGGGTCACAACACTGAGGTCACCTGGGGTCACAACACTGAGGTCACCTGGGGTCACAACACTGAGGTCACCTGGGGTCACAATACTGGGGTCACCTGGGGTCACAACACTGTGGTCACCTGGGGTCACAACACTGTGGTCACCAGGGGTCACAACACTATGGTCACCTGGGGTCACAACACTGTGGTCACCTGGGGTCACAACACTGTGGTCACCTGGGGTCACAACACTGTGGTCACCTGGGGTCACCTGGGGTCACAACACTGTGGTCACCTGGGGTCACAACACTGTGGTCACCTGAGGTCACAACACTGTGGTCACCTGAGGTCACAACACTGAGGTCACAAACTCAGAGACCAAGTACATGACATGAAAATAGCCTTATCAAATAATTGATCTAAACAGATAAGCAGCCAAGTGTACAGAAATGTCAACACATTATAGCGTGTCAACGCCCCTTACCTTGGTAGCTAGTGGAGGAGTTACACTGCCCGTAGCACTGCATAAACTTTTCCACAGCAAAATTATTTTTACATTTTCCGGACTCCGGGTTAAATTTCTTAAAGATGCCCACAGTGTCTTGGGGAGGCATTTCCTCTGGCACACACACTATTGGAAGTCATAATTTTGTTATAAGACAATTCATAACATTCTCTTTGTCTATTTTCCACATCCAGTTGTATAACAAATACAAAACATTCACAAAAGGTTACAGGAAAGTTGGGTAAACCTCTTTGTTTTTAACTTATTTAATAAGAAGTAAATTAAAACTATTAATGAAAAGTCTGGCGCTTTTAGTAGATCTTTCCTATAAGTGGTGTTACTCTTGTCCCCACTTCCACGTTCTCACACGTACTCTTTATGACTAGCACCCGCTAGCTGTAAAGTTAGAGCCGCTAGCTGTGCTGTATGTAGAGCTCTCACTACTAGCTGTACTGTATGTAGAGCTCTCACTACTAGCTGTACTGTATGTAGAGCTCTCTCACTGCTAGCTGTACTGTATGTAGAGCTCTCTCACTGCTAGCTGTACTGTATGTAGAGCTCTCACTGCTAGCTGTACTGTATGTAGAGCTCTCACTGCTAGCTGTACTGTATGTAGAGCTCTCACTGCTAGCTGTACTGTATGTAGAGCTCTCTCACTGCTAGCTGTACTGTATGTAGAGCTCTCACTGCTAGCTGTACTGTATGTAGAGCTCTCACTACTAGCTGTGCTATATGTAGAGCTCTCACTGCTAGCTGTACTGTATGTAGAGCTCTCACTACTAGCTGTGCTATATGTAGAGCTCTCACTGCTAGCTGTACAATATCTAGAGTTACGTTATTGAACGTTGTGTACAAGATGTGTTTGAATGGCATTCATGATTATTAATTCAAGAATTTTCCCAAACTAATGGTCAAGCTATGGTGCCAATAGTCTAACGCTTGTGATCTCTCCCTCTGCTTAAAAACCTGCACCACATTTACAACCCTCCAATATTCTGGTTACCAGCATGCACTGAGGCCGAGTAAATATACAAAAAGTATGTGTCCACCTACGACATCGCTACTATTTAAATATAGCTAACCACACTTAGTCTAAAGTGACTTAGCCTAATGTAAATAACAAAAATTGTTGTTTTATATATTCTGTGGACGAGATGTGTGACTTCACTATGACGTTTTAATGTTTATATCAGTACAGGTTTTAGACTCCTACTGACTAAGGTGGTGGTGTTTAAACTATCTGCTCTCCTCTCTCCAGTCCTTTGTATATAAACTCGGTAATGTCACTTATGTCACTAAACTCTAAATGCAAACAGCAATTATCTGTCAGTGTTTTGTATGTAAATTAAAGTGCAAAATAAATCTATGATTAAATTTCAAACTTGTTTATTATTCTAAATGATCGTCTTAGGCAAAGACATTGGATACTTACCGCGTTGCTTTTGTCCGCAATAACTGCAGCAACCCGAGTCGTCCTGATATGTGTCTTCGGCAGGACACTCCGGGTTAAAGTGGGGGCATTCTATGTGATCAACGACCAGTGTTGGGACGTCGCTCGACTATAAATAAATAAATAAATAAATAAATAAATAAAAAATAAATAAATAGTTTATTCAGGTAAGGTACATACATACAAGAGGTTTTACAAAAAATGATAGATTTATAGATAGAGCTAGTACATACAATGCCTAAAGCCACTATTGCGCAAAGCGTTTCGGGCAGAAGCTATCTCTCAGCTATCGTTGCGACAAGGGTTGTCGCTGACCCACTGATCGCCCACGGAATATGTGTATCAAAATACTGTACACACAAAAAAGTCAAGACCAGCAATCAACAGCCAATTAATGCACAACTATATTCTACCCACTTCAAGACTCCGAACCAATATAGAAGCATCAAGAGGAAGTATGGGCCAATAGGCCCTCTGCAGTTACTTCCATTCTTATGCTCTCATATCCAATTAATACCCACAGTTTCGTGTTCTATCTTGTATTTGTCACAAGTTTGTTCACCTCACCCAAATGCGAGTACAAGTATGACGGATTTGCTGACTGTGTTTTTTTTTTCCCAAACTACGGGCTCACCATAGCCCATGCTACTTGGAACTGTTTTTTCCAAGTAGCAAATCTTAAACAACATGACTCTGTTTAGTGTTTACAGGTTACAATTGTGTGTGTAAACTAAAGTCTTTGAAAATGTAATAAGTTATTACAAAACGCGTTCAAGTGTCGCGTCAGACTAGAAATAGAAATGAATGTTTTAGAATTGATTTTTCAATTACCATCGACAGTAAAAAGAAACATAAGAAATATTGAGAAAATTCGTGTAAGAATTATTAACCTTACTTTTTTGGTCATATTTAAATATATCACACACATGTATATACGACACACATGTATATTCCACACACATACATGTATATACCACACATGTACATGTATATACCTGTACCACACACATACATTGTATATACCACATACACACACACACATACATGTACTGTATATACCACAGTTAAGTATATCGACTCATTAATGGGGTTTTATAATGAAAAATGTGTACAATTTAAATGAATTAACACAATTTCGATATTATTTTCAAGATAAAAAATCATGTGAATATGAGATAGATACAGGATGTCTATTAAAGGTTTAGCATGCACACACGCATATATTAAATGCAACACAGGCTAAGAATTGTATAAAGTTTACTTACATTTTTGTTACACGTATAGGTGGTGCAGTTGTCGTCTGAGTTCCAGATCTTGCCCACTGGTATCGTCTCATTCTTCCAAGGACACCCCACCTACCACAGTGTACACACTTATCATTAAACAAAGTTTTCAAAGTTTTGAGCCAAATAATTGTTGTTGAGAATACCACATACATGTGATAGAGATACATATGTGGGAAGCCATCCTCTTAAAATTACAAGGGCTTATAACAATTGCTGGGTCAAACTTTCCCATATGTTTGGCAGGACAAAAAATTTCCTGTTTTGTACCATTCATTTTGTAGAGAGCATGAAATATATACTGAAATGCATGCTTACACATTCCTAGGCTTACTAAAGCGCGTATGTGTACTATATTAGTCCTGAGAAACAGTATATTTGGCATAGGATTGCTAGGTCAGATCAGGTTCATTCAGTTACATTTCCAATTTTGTAGAATACCATTTTGTGAACTTTTGGAGGTTCAACAGTATATTTTATTACATGTCAGCACACAATTGATGTTATCTTGAGGTTATCTTGAGATGATTTCGGGGCTTTAGTGTCCCCGCGGCCCGGTCCTCGACCAGGCCTCCACCCCCAGGAAGCAGCCCGTGACAGCTGACTAACCCCCAGGTACCTATTTACTGCTAGGTAACAGGGGCATTCAGGGTGAAAGAAACTTTGCCCATTTGTTTCTGCCTCGTGAGGGAATCGAACCCGCGCCACAGAATTACGAGTCCTGCGCGCTATCCACCAGGCTACGAGGCCCCCTCGTAGACTGGTTGTAAGTACTGCCACTTTAGGGGGACAGGATGACGCGTGGTTAGGCCCAACTGGCAGTTGAATTAAGACACAAGTCTATGCAACAGTCCCTGATAAACTGACCGAGTTGCCTGCTTGTAAAACTTGTACACAAATCAACTGAAGGTAGAAAGACTGACCCATAGAGCTACAGATAAACTCCAACCCACCTAGGTTAGTACAGCTAAGGATAGTAATTACTCGCCCTCACACATTCACCCCATTTACCCCTTCCCCTCCACTTCACACTCATCCCAACCCGCATACACACTTTATCCCCCCCCCATATTCACCGCATTATCCCCCCCCCCAAACACACACATCATCCTCCCCTCCCCCCTCCACATACACACACAATCATCCTCTCCCCCCCCCCCCCACACACACACCACATCATGTAGTGTGCTAGAATACACAAACTGGAAAAGGTGCAAAGACATGGAAGTAAATAGTTCCCAGAACTGAAGGACAAGAGCTACAAGGAGAGGTTAGAGGCATTAAATATGCCAAAACTAGACGATAGAATAAAACGAGGCGATATGATCACTACATACAAAATAGTAACAGGAATCACTAAAATTGATCGGGAAGAATTCCTGGGACCTGGAACTTCAAGAACAAGAGATCATAGATTTTAACTATGTAAACAAAGTTGCCGAAGGAATATAAGTAAATTAATTTTCGCAAACAGAGTGGTAGACGGTTGGAACAAGTTAGGGGAGAAGGTGGTGGAGGCCAAGACCGTCAGTAGTTTCAAAGCGTTATATGACAAAGAGTGCTGGGAAGACGGGACACCACGAGCGTAGCTCTCATCCTGTAACTACACTTAGGTAATTACACACACACACATACTCACACACACACACATTCAGTAATTACATATTATAACCCATTGCATACTTTATTCCCCAAAAAGTCACTTTTGGGGAATGGTCACTTTTATCAACGTGTGTGTGTGTGTGTGCGTGCGTGTGTGTGTGTGTGTGTGTGTGTGTGTGTGTGTGTGTGTGTGTGTGTGTGTGTGTGTGTGTGCGCGCGCAGCTCCTAGGAGGGCTAGGAGCTTAGCTCGACCTTGCAAGCACATCTAGGTGAGAACACACACACACACACACACCATAGTGTATAGTAGGTCACTGGAAACGGGAGACCTACCAGAAATATGGAAGACTGCTAATGTATTACCAATATACAAAAAGGGTGACAGACAAGAGGCACTGAACTACAGGCCAGTGTCCTTGACTTGTATACCATGCAAGGTGATGGAGAAGATTGTGAGAAAAAACCTGGTAACACATCTGGAGAGAAGGGACTTCGTGACAAATCGCCAACATGGGTTCAGGGAGGGTAAATCTTGCCTTACAGGCTTGATAGAATTCTACAACCAGGTGACAAAGATTAAGCAAGAAAGAGAAGGCTGGGCGGAGTGCATTTTCTGGGATTGTCGGAAAGCCTTTGACACAATACCGCATAAGAAGCTGGTACCTAAGCAATAGGAAGCAGAGAGTTGCGGTGAGGGGTGAGATCTCAGATTGGCGTGGTCATCAGTGGAGTCCCACAGGGCTCTGTACTCGGTCCTATCTTGTTTCTGATATATGTAAATGATCTCTCAGAGGGTATAGATTCATTTCTCTCAATGTTTGCTGACGATGCCAAAATTATGAGAAGGATTAAGACAGAGGAGGACAGCTTGAGGCTTCAAGAAGACCTAGACAAGGTGAAGGAATGGTCGAACAAATGGTTGTTAAGAGTTTAACCCAAGCAAATGTAATGTAATGAAGATAGGTGTAGGGAGCAGGAGGCCAGATACTAGGTATCATCTAGGAGATGAAATTCTTCAAGAGTCAGAGAGAGAAAAAGACCTGGGGGTTGATATCACGCCAGACCTGTCCCCTGCAGCCCATATCAAGAGGATAACATCAGCGGCATATGCCAGGCTGGCCAACATAAGAACGGTATTCAGAAACTTGTGTAAGGAATCATTCAGAACTTTGTATACCACATATGTCAGACCAATCCTGGAGTATGCAGCCCCAGCATGGAGTCCATATCAAGTCAAGGATAAGACTAAACTGGAAAAGGTTCAAAGGTTTGCCACCAGACTAGTACCCGAGCTGAGAGGTATGAGCTACGAGGAGAGACTACGGGAATTAAACCTCACTTCGCTAGAAGACAGAAGAGTTAGGGGGACATGATCACCACATTAAAGATTCTCAAGGGAATCGATAGGGTAGATAAAGACAGGCTATTTAACACAAGGGGCACACACACTAGGGGACACAGGTGGAAACTGAGTGCCCAAATGAGCCACAGAGATATTAGAAAGAACTTTTTTAGTGTCAGAGTGGTTGACAAATGGAATGCATTAGGAAGTGATGTGGTGGAGGCTGACTCCATACATAGTTTCAAGTGTAGATATGATAGAGCCCAATAGGCTCAGGAACCTGTACACCTGTTGATTGACGGTTGAGAGGCGGGACCAAAGAGCCAGAGGTCAACCCCCGCAAGTACAATTAGGTGAGTACAATTAGGCGAGTACACACACACTTTCACGCACATAATTAACACTGTCACCCACATACGAATAAAGGAATATATAGGCTGCCTACAAGCCGGCCATACTCGCACACGCTCACCTGTTTACATTGCCCACAGCACTGGTTAGTGTTTTGGGGCGGTGGTTGATAATGATAGCCTTCGGGGCAAGACTCGTTACAATCTTTAATCGTCTCTCTCGCCTTCACCTCGCCTTCTTCGGTCTTCACACACTCCACACTTCGACACCTTTCAGTTTTATTATCTCCAACCTGTCAAAATGTGTTTAGATTTTATATCTATATTCACTTTTAACACACAAGATTTAATGTAATTAAAACATATGACAATGTAAGAACATAAGAACAAAGGCAACTGCAGAAGGCCTATTGGCCCATACGAGGCAGCTCCTATCTATAACCACCCAATCCAACTCCTATACATGTCCAACCCGCGCTTGAAACAATCCAGGGACCCCACTGTCCTAAGAACTAACTGTCAGGTTCTGAAGAGGAAAATACCTAATGGAGTTTCATCTGAAACTGATCAGTTGTTGTAAATGGCCGGAGATCACATTGTAAAGTCGTCACTCACGACTTTGTGATTACTGAACTTTTAGGGGTCCAGGTAGCACAGTCGGATTCATTCTCGACCCACAAATGGAGAATTCTGGGTTCGAATCCTGGGCAAGACAGAAATGGGTGCGTTTCCTATCACCTAATCCCCTGTCCACCCAGGAGTTAGTCGGCTTGTTGTGACATTACATCCTAGGGAGGGTCAGTAATTTAACCACGGGGAGAACCAATCATGTACAGTCTGTATAAACTGGATTCCTGTCCCCCAACACAATTATTATTATTATAAATATTAATTATAGCCTATTAATCTTCAGTTTTTTTTTTTTTTTTTGAGATATATAGAAGAGTTGTTACATTCTTGTACAGCCACTAGTACGCGTAGCGTTTCGGGCAAGTCCTTAATCCTATGGTCCCTGGAATACGATCCCCTGCCGCGAAGAATCGTTTTTTCATCCAAGTACACATTTTACTGTTGCGTTAAACAGAGGCTACGTGTAGCGTTTTGGGTTAAATTACCAATCAAGCTGTCAATGCAATCAATCAGAGCTTTAATATACCAATGTGCTTTAATATACCTACTAATCTCTCTCATCTCATTTTTTTTCTTTCTTGCAATGTATCCGTTATCATTTTATTAATTCTGCTAGACTTTACCTACTTAAAATTATCTGTTAGATTAAAGACCTACCCGAAACGCTGCGCGTACTAGTAACTTTACAAGATTGTAAATACCATGCTATGCATTCTCACAAACCCAATATACCTTCTTGTATCTTAGCGAAGTATCCAAAATTTGCTTACTGTAGGTGCAGCATGCACATGACTGTAAAGCTGCCGCCCAGTTGGGTGGGTGTGGAGCACATGATTGTAAAGCTGCCGCCCAGTTGGGTGGGTGTGGAGCAAGACTAGTAACTGTGTGACTCACCATAGATGTAAAGTGCCTTGTATAGTGACTGTTGTGAGCCTCTTGTTGATCACTTGTGACAAAAGATTATTGATGTGTGTATTTGTGCGGGTGATTAAATATGTATGTGTATGTAAATATGTATAAGTATGTATATATGTACATGTATGATTGTGTGTACATGTATATGTAACATTAATAATTGTGTAACTAGCGTCAAAAATTGTTATTTGCTTAGCTAAACGAACTAGAGGGTTCAGTTCCTCAACCGATTATGTGCCTCTGTAATCCTTTACACCACCGCCCACGGGATGGGTATGGGGTGCATAATAAAGAAATTGAATTAAATTGTATATAAATAAATAAATTATACTGAGTGGTCTGCTTCCTTAAACCACATGGATTCCTATCTACATATCTGTGATGTGCTGAATTTTGATTAAGGTTCTAAATAGTAACTGGCAAGTATACCTTTGTTGTAAACAGAGTATTCTCAAATTATAACTGAATGTGTATGTATGTATGTTAGCCATCATTAACCACGTTTTCTTTTATGAGCTTTAAAGTCAAGGTTTTCTTTTAAAATTAAATCTAGGGTATACTCAAGCAGGCCAGAATTTCATGTTTTCACATGTCTGATGATGCATTACAGTAGCATAACCTTATCTGAAGTAGAGAAACATAACATCACCTTAATCTAATCTAATTAAGGATAGGAGATACAGAAGCACTAATTACCTAGTGTGTTTTAACATGTGTATAACAAAGTTCCAATACATATACCCCTGGGAGGATATATGCTATGTGTGCTAGTCGCTGTTAAACAGTGTAAAAACTCTTGTACATATAAATAACTAAAAATATATAATAATTATATGACAGAATTAAACTGAGATGATAAGAAAAATAAAATTTAATTTAGGCTGCATTGAAATGTTGGATTATAATAATGTAATTAGAACCTGGCAGGCCTAAACTATTGTAATCTCAGGCGGACAGAAATGGTTGGGCACATTTCCTTTCACCTAATGCAGCTGTTCACCTAACAGTAAACAGGCACCCAGGAGTTAGTCAACTTGTCGTGGGGTTGCATCCTGGGAGGGGTCAGTAATTCGACCTTGGGGGGGGGGGAAGGGGGGGGGGGTGGACCCGGTAAATGCCTAAAGTGTATGAATACTGTCTGGCTTCCTGTCCCCAGACACAATGAATTAATAAAAGCCTGGTAGGCCTATACTATTATTGAGAGACAGGAGACATGTCAGGATTGTCGAGGTTCATCTAGCCGAAGACAAGGCTGAAAACATACGTAATCAATGTACGAAAGTGGCGGAAACAATGAATTCACCGTTATGGTAGATACACAAAGCAACATAAAAGTTAATATACTCTTCCTGTGTTGTCTTTATCTTGTGTTAGTTAAATTTCACATATGATAACGACAAGCATGGCAGATGACTTACTTTAATGATAACTCCGTTATCCTTACAAGCAATTTTCTTGATGACGGGGCAGCACTCATTTGGTACTCTCTTCTCCTCGTACTGGTCGTTGTCAAAGTGGGTATTGCGGGAACATTCCGTTTGGACACACTGATAGTGAGGGTAGCCGTCAGAGTCCTCCAAGCACTTACAGCTCCGGCATAACCCGTCAAGCCACTTCCCACCAATCTGGCCGATGAAACATAGAGTCATTTCACCGAGGATTTTATCAATTTGCATAAAATAGCCAAGTTTTGCTCACAATAAAGCCATATAATACAGAGTATATAGAATAATTATACACAATATGTTACCAGTGTGACGGTAACGATATGTCAATATATCTGCAATGAGTGGCTAAAACTATATATTATGGATACATGATTCTAAAACAAAAATACACCTCTGATTATTGAAAATAAATCACTAATGTTTAATGAACATTCACAAATGTCAATATAATTTTATTCAAAATTATATGAAGAAGTAACATTAGAAGTACTGACTTTTTTGTAGCTGATGTGTGTTGACCATTAACCACACTAGTCCTAGCTGTAGTGTTGACCATTAACCACACTAGTCCTAGCTGTAGTGTTGACCATTAACCACACTAGTCCTAGCTGTAGTGTTGACCATTAACCACACTAGTCCTAGCTGTAGTGTTGACCATTAACCACACTAGTCCTAGCTGTAGTGTTGACCATTAACCACACTAGTCCTAGCTGTAGTGTTGACCATTAACCACACTAGTCCTAGCTGTAGTGTTGACCATTAACCACACTAGTCCTAGCTGTAGTGTTGACCATTAACCACACTAGTCCTAGCTGTAGTGTTGACCATTAACCACACTAGTTCCTAGCTGTAGTGTTGACCATTAACCACACTAGTCCTAGCTGTAGTGTTGACCATTAACCACACTAGTCCTAGCTGTAGTGTTGACCATTAACCACACTAGTTCCTAGCTGTAGTGTTGACCATTAACCACACTAGTTCCTAGCTGTAGTGTTGACCATTAACCACACTAGTTCCTAGCTGTAGTGTTGACCATTAACCACACTAGTTCCTAGCTGTAGTGTTGACCATTAACCACACTAGTCCTAGCTGTAGTGTTGACCATTAACCACACTAGTCCTAGCTGTAGTGTTGACCATTAACCACACTAGTTCCTAGCTGTAGTGTTGACCATTAACCACACTAGTTCCTAGCTGTAGTGTTGACCATTAACCACACTAGTCCTAGCTGTAGTGTTGACCATTAACCACACTAGTTCCTAGCTGTAGTGTTGACCATTAACCACACTAGTTCCTAGCTGTAGTGTTGACCATTAACCACACTAGTTCCTAGCTGTAGTGTTGACCATTAACCACACTAGTCCTAGCTGTAGTGTTGACCATTAACCACACTAGTCCTAGCTGTAGTGTTGACCATTAACCACACTAGTTCCTAGCTGTAGTGTTGACCATTAACCACACTAGTTCCTAGCTGTAGTGTTGACCATTAACCACACTAGTCCTAGCTGTAGTGTTGACCATTAACCACACTAGTGCCTAGCTGTAGTGTTGACCATTAACCACACTAGTCCTAGCTGTAGTGTTGACCATTAACCACACTAGTCCTAGCTGTAGTGTTGACCATTAACCGCACTAGTTCCTAGCTGTAGTGTTGACCATTAACCGCACTAGTTCCTAGCTGTAGTGTTGACCATTAACCGCACTAGTTCCTAGCTGTAGTGTTGACCATTAACCACACTAGTTCCTAGCTGTAGTGTTGACCATTAACCACACTAGTTCCTAGCTGTAGTGTTGACCATTAACCACACTAGTTCCTAGCTGTAGTGTTGACCATTAACCACACTAGTCCTAGCTGTAGTGTTGACCATTAACCACACTAGTCCTAGCTGTAGTGTTGACCATTAACCACACTAGTCCTAGCTGTAGTGTTGACCATTAACCACACTAGTCCTAGCTGTAGTGTTGACCATTAACCACACTAGTCCTAGCTGTAGTGTTGACCATTAACCACACTAGTCCTAGCTGTAGTGTTGACCATTAACCACACTAGTTCCTAGCTGTAGTGTTGACCATTAACCACACTAGTCCTAGCTGTAGTGTTGACCATTAACCACACTAGTCCTAGCTGTAGTGTTGACCATTAACCACACTAGTTCCTAGCTGTAGTGTTGACCATTAACCACACTAGTTCCTAGCTGTAGTGTTGACCATTAACCACACTAGTTCCTAGCTGTAGTGTTGACCATTAACCACACTAGTTCCTAGCTGTAGTGTTGACCATTAACCACACTAGTCCTAGCTGTAGTGTTGACCATTAACCACACTAGTCCTAGCTGTAGTGTTGACCATTAACCACACTAGTTCCTAGCTGTAGTGTTGACCATTAACCACACTAGTTCCTAGCTGTAGTGTTGACCATTAACCACACTAGTCCTAGCTGTAGTGTTGACCATTAACCACACTAGTGCCTAGCTGTAGTGTTGACCATTAACCACACTAGTCCTAGCTGTAGTGTTGACCATTAACCACACTAGTCCTAGCTGTAGTGTTGACCATTAACCGCACTAGTTCCTAGCTGTAGTGTTGACCATTAACCGCACTAGTTCCTAGCTGTAGTGTTGACCATTAACCGCACTAGTTCCTAGCTGTAGTGTTGACCATTAACCACACTAGTCCTAGCTGTAGTGTTGACCATTAACCACACTAGTTCCTAGCTGTAGTGTTGACCATTAACCACACTAGTTCCTAGCTGTAGTGTTGACCATTAACCACACTAGTCCTAGCTGTAGTGTTGACCATTAACCACACTAGTGCCTAGCTGTAGTGTTGACCATTAACCACACTAGTCCTAGCTGTAGTGTTGACCATTAACCACACTAGTCCTAGCTGTAGTGTTGACCATTAACCGCACTAGTTCCTAGCTGTAGTGTTGACCATTAACCGCACTAGTTCCTAGCTGTAGTGTTGACCATTAACCGCACTAGTTCCTAGCTGTAGTGTTGACCATTAACCACACTAGTTCCTAGCTGTAGTGTTGACCATTAACCACACTAGTTCCTAGCTGTAGTGTTGACCATTAACCACACTAGTTCCTAGCTGTAGTGTTGACCATTAACCACACTAGTGCCTAGCTGTAGTGTTGACCATTAACCACACTAGTCCTAGCTGTAGTGTTGACCATTAACCACACTAGTGCCTAGCTGTAGTGTTGACCATTAACCACACTAGTCCTAGCTGTAGTGTTGACCATTAACCGCACTAGTTCCTAGCTGTAGTGTTGACCATTAACCGCACTAGTTCCTAGCTGTAGTGTTGACCATTAACCGCACTAGTTCCTAGCTGTAGTGTTGACCATTAACCACACTAGTTCCTAGCTGTAGTGTTGACCATTAACCACACTAGTTCCTAGCTGTAGTGTTGACCATTAACCACACTAGTTCCTAGCTGTAGTGTTGACCATTAACCACACTAGTGCCTAGCTGTAGTGTTGACCATTAACCACACTAGTCCTAGCTGTAGTGTTGACCATTAACCACACTAGTGCCTAGCTGTAGTGTTGACCATTAACCACACTAGTCCTAGCTGTAGTGTTGACCATTAACCACACTAGTCCTAGCTGTAGTGTTGACCATTAACCGCACTAGTTCCTAGCTGTAGTGTTGACCATTAACCACACTAGTTCCTAGCTGTAGTGTTGACCATTAACCACACTAGTCCTAGCTGTAGTGTTGACCATTAACCACACTAGTCCTAGCTGTAGTGTTGACCATTAACCACACTAGTCCTAGCTGTAGTGTTGACCATTAACCACACTAGTCCTAGCTGTAGTGTTGACCATTAACCACACTAGTCCTAGCTGTAGTGTTGACCATTAACCACACTAGTCCTAGCTGTAGTGTTGACCATTAACCACACTAGTCCTAGCTGTAGTGTTGACCATTAACCACACTAGTCCTAGCTGTAGTGTTGACCATT